>NC_140581.1:906548022-906919022 GCF_964204655.1 Triturus cristatus
ATGTGTGTCACCGATGAATAACCCTCTTTTAACAGTAACCACTTAGTTTTGGATTACCGACATTTGAACTCTCATTGTCGGTTAAGAATACCCATAGCTCAGGACTTGTAGACAGTCTTGTGCGTAAAAAATATAAAACTACACTTGACATTTCCAATGGCTTTTTTAGCCACAATCTGTCCTCTCTAAGTAGTCAATGGACAGCATTCACCTTGGGTGGTAAACAAAAACAATTTACAAGATTTCCATGGGCTACAAAAACAGCCCGGGCATTTTTGCCGCACGTGTTGTCTCTCTGTTAGACGACATAGACCCTGATGCGTACTCATACGTTGATGATATTTATCTCACGGACAACGAATTATGGCAGCTTCTTTGTCCCGTGGACCGCATCATAGTTTTGTTTGCGAACTACGGTTACAAATTTAACTTTGCAAAATCACACATTGCAGAGTACACAGTGTTGTTCCTGGGCTATGAGCTCAATAATGAAGGTAGATGCCTGGCGCCTCACTTCTTGGAGAAATGCGCACGTTTGCGCTCTCCTACAACGTTGAAAAAATAGCAATCTTTGCTGGGATTTTTAAACTTTGGACAAACTTACATTCCCGATTATGCCCAGCGTATCAAGCCGCTGTATGCCTTGATACAACCTACCTTTACAAAAGCCTTCTGGCTTCCGGAACATTCAGCTATTCTGCAATCTTTGCAGTCTGATCTTCTTGAATCTAAATACTTGTTACCGCGTGATAACCACACAAACCTGGTGATAAGAATTGTGACAGGGGCAGTGGGTTTCACCTACTTGATATTTAATGAAGGTGACACAGTACCTATAGCTTCCAAGTCACATTTGTACACTTCGACTGAACTGCGTTTTTCAACAGTTGAAAAAGTATTGACCGCAGTCTAGATTACGATCCTGAAGGAACGTAAACTGGTGCACGGAAAACGCATGATGGCTGTAACACCATATCCTACTCTTGAAGCTGTGACGAAAGCCAGTGTATCAAACTCAAAAGCTTTACATCCGCGTTGGATACAATGGGCTACTTCGTTGACATCATCTGATGTCACCTATATCTTTGACTCCTCATTGCAAACTCAGAAGTTCTTACAGTACGAATTTGTTCATCCTGCTCCTCTATCAATGCGCCTGCTCGAGGACTACCATTGAATCATTTATACCGATGGTTCAGCGCAACCGGCGACCGGATCAAAACATTCTTACTCAGCAGCATGCGCTATAGTGGCAGGTACCATGGTGAACGGTGAGTTCAAGTCCAGTATCGTGCACATGCAGGCACTAGGGAACTGTACCTCCCAGTTAGCGGAGCTGCGTGCTCTGGTGTTAGCACTGGAGTTTACTGATCCTAATGTGACTACCTTGATTGTAAGTGACTCTTACTACTGTGTTCAGTCTTTTAATGACAACTTATTCTTTTGGTCACAGAATGACTATCGTGATTCTAAAGGCAGCGCAATTAAGCATCAAATGCTTTGGGTTCGAGTTGCGAGCTTAAAGAACGTCTGCCTCTCACACAAGTAATTTACAATCTTGGCCCCCAGCGCGTAGGTAGGAGTACACGCGGTCGGTAACAGTTTGGCTGATGAAGCAGCTAAAACAGCAGTAGCCACGTATTCTCTTGCAGCAATTGCAAGATCCATGACTAAGATTGATGATGAAATCTTGGCAGCTATAGCTGCTACAGAGAAGGGAAGTAGGTACCCACAGGGTTCCCCTTCGAAATACTCTTATCATTTAAGTTCCGATAAAGTTCCCTATGTAAGAATTAATGGCGTTGGTGACAGGTTGATTTCCAATGAGGACCGCAGACTAGCCCTGATAACAGCCGCGCATGAAGGCATGGCCTCGGCTCATGCAGGCGTTTCGGCGACTGTCTCTATCTTGCAGCAACGTTACTGGTGGCGTGGGTTATATAAACAAACCCGTAATTATGTACTTTATAATGACATTTGTCAGCAGATTAAACCTTCAACGGCAGCACGTCCGCCACAAACACACCTGTACATTTCTAATAAACCATTCAATTGTGTTTATTTAGATCACTGTGGTCCGTTTTCTTCTGATGCTGCGTATAAGTTTATCTTGGTTGTAGTTGATTCGTGCACACGTTTTCTTTGGGTTTGGCCACAACGCAGTGCTGATGCACGAACTGTCATCAGGGATTTGCATGTCTTTATGGGAATTTTTGCATGTGGCACCTTTCATTCTGACCAGGGTCCCGCATTCGCCTCTAAGGTGTACAAGGATGCCATGAGGTCTTTGGAGGTGCAAGTCAAATTTTCGCCTCCATACAGGCCTGAGGGCAATTCAGTTGTGGAGCGAATTAACCGTGACTTAAAGCAATCCTTGACAGCTAGAGTTATAGGTACTGGCAGGAACTGGTTTGCCCATTTGTTTAGCTTACAACGTGCACTAAATAATCTCCCTAGAAGATCTCTGGGTGGGCGGACCCCATATGAAATGCTCTTTGGCATGAAAATGTTTGTTCCGGACCTTGATGGTTCTAGACTTGGCGGTGACAGCCGCATTCTTTGATGTAGATAATCATTCTGATGTGTTACAGAAACTACAAGAGACTCAAGATGGTCTTGCAAAGGAACATTTAACCTCTGCCACTGAAGCGGCGCTGCAGATTCCGGTAGTCGGCTGGCTACCCTAGATCGTAGACCTGGTCCGTGAGAAGGTGGAGAAGAAGAAAGAGTTTGGCCCCTCTTATCGTGCACCTGTCCCAGTGCTTGGTGTGAAGGGTACTCGTACAGTCATTTTACCACCGCTACCTGGTTGCAAAGATAACAGATACATCTCAGTGGACAATGTCAAACTACAATGCCTGTCCGATTCTACATAGTATGACACCGGCTGCTTCCTGTCCAACAATATCCAGGAATACATTCTTGGCTAATTCCAACAACATCAGGCCTGACACTGCTATAGAGATGACCGCTGTTACTGATCCTTTGCTAAACCCTCCGGCTTGCAGTCTTCATGAAGAAACAATATACGTATCCCGCTACAGAGTCATTGCCTGCTTTGCAAGACAACACACTGAACCAATCGCGTTTTTCCTTTGACTCTAACTCCACATCATCAAGTCCCCCATCCAAATTTTCTGTTTTTGTAACCCGGTTTAAAAGAAATTATTTGATTCCTCCTTGGACATACATTTGGTTGGTGCTCATTGCCATTTTTTTGTTCATGTCGATTGGATTTGTGACATTTTGCTTCCTTTTAATAAATGGTCACTACCTCACTGAACGCTCTGCAGTAAAAGTAATTGATGGAACTTTGGCACCGCACTCCTCATCACACATCATGAAAAGGGACCAGACTTTTGTCAACATCTCTGCCTGGCCAGTTGCGATTGGAATAATGTGGAATGCAGTTAACTTCCAAATTCATGGCCCCACAAAGGTGGTTAATGTTCCAAATGTACTTCGTGTTTCTATGGGGGACGTAGTGAAACATAACATACGCTCTGTTGATTGGGACGTACAAGCCGTTCAGTCTTTATTTTATGATTTAAAGTATTATGCTGCATTTGATGCTGATGGTTTGTATTTAAATACTGCAAATTATGCTGATTTATTTTGTTACCAGCATTTAGGCCATCATTACCTGCATAAAGCTAATACATTTAGAAATTATTTTAATTTCACACAATGGGAACAGTGCCCGGCTCGCATTGAAGGCAGTTCGAAAACTCTTTTGAAAAAATGTGTATATTTCACTGATTTCAATAATTCCAACCCGGATTCATTTTATTTTAAATTGAATACTACGTCCAATTCTAAAGTCATGCTCACCCACACTAAATTAGTGTATTGCAAATTGTTCATCGACCAACTGGCAGTGGGTGGATATGAGCTGCGGAAGGATACAGTAGATCTTAAGTCTGTTTGGGGTTCTAAATTCTGGCAGGTACAAGGCTCTGAAGCTTTGCATCATGCGTGTCTTATCTCAATACAAATCCTATTCTTGAATAGTTCAATTTATCAAACAACCTGTTTAGGTTTGGCCACAGCAAAACAAATGAATGCACCTAAAGTACCTACACTGTCTCATTATGAGAACTGGAATAATCATACAGATTTGCCAATCGAGGATTTGCAATTGTTGCTTACCAATGACACTTTTAATATCTCTAGCCTGGACCCCCAGGGTTGGTTGGTTTGGCAAACAAGTTTGGACTGTTGCCACCGCCGTTTTCTAGACAAGGCCCCAGGATACACTCATGATAGACCTGATCTGTGTTTTTCAGACTCCCATTCGGTTACTACCTATTCAGTAGGGAAATTATGTCAAAATTGGTTGCAACACTCGTCCCTTACATCAATTAAATGCCATTTGTCGTTGTTGTCAAGTGACAATGACTTGACAGATTTTATAAAAGGTCCTTCTGGGCCGAGATCAAAAAGATTTATTTATACTGCTTATAATGAAATCTGGAAGCTTTCCCAAATTGAAGCTGCTTCGCGTCTAATGGCAATAGACCAAGCTAATTTAGAAAAAGTGCTTGCTGTTGTTGATAATAGTATTAACACTCTTTCTTCCCGTATTTACACATTAGACAATATTGCTTCATCTGTTGTGGATATTTTTCATGATGAAGTATCTGCTTTGTATCATGGTCAAAATCAATTGCATTCAATTATGCAGTTTGCATGGATATTGCAAGCTTTGAAGATGGGGAAAGTTCCATGGGATTACATGAACACGTCATCATTATTTACGCCATTTAACTTGGCAGATGTACAACAGTTTCTGTACATGAAGGATTCCACATACACTCTGCTACATACTGAAAAATTAGAAACTTTGCTATTTCTGTTGCTGAAACTAATTCAGCAGAGTGGCTCACCCATGGGGTAATAACTCTGCCATTTTCCTTGTTTAAATTTAGTTCATGTATGAAACATTATCCCTTGGGACGTTATGAACCTAGGTAGTGCATTTCTTCACGAGGTGTGGTCTTTACCATTCTCATACAGATGCTTACGGGACGACAAAGAGGTGTACCTCACTGGGGAGTCATGTAATTCCTTGCCTGATCATTCTCCTGTATGTAAGAATGTACAGTTGCATGGCGCATGTAATTTAAAAGCACCAAATTTGGCGTGTGTTTTGAAGGGTCATCCAGTACCAGCTATCACACCTACGTTTACCCTGCTAGCAAACGGTAGCTATTTGCTTTTAAATAATGAAGATTGCTGCGGCATGCTTGCTGGTATCCCTTACATTGTAACAGTCTCACAGCGTGTGGTTTGCTGTAAAAATGTGCTTTTTCCACCGCTAAATGGGAGGCTCGACATCTCGATTTGGCCTTCAATTCCGACCTTGAAGGCAGAGTTCAACAAATTGAGCAGAATAAGAGCATTATTGTCCCAAAAAGAAGTTGCTCTCCCATCTGTCCATGAGACCTTCGTCCTTCACGTGGCTAACACCCGTACAGCGGTACATGCGCTTCTTAATATCAATCTCCCACTAGATTTCAGTGCATTGATTCACACTATATTCAATGCTTCTAACACTACAGGCATTGCCCATTTTTTTAAAGCTGTGGGCTCTGGCCTTGTGACCTCTTTTCAAACTATATTTGGTGTGACACCAGCATTTATCCATTCTATTTTTTCCAGCGTCTTCGGTGGGTTACCACTATTACTTGCACTAGCCGCTGGAATTCTGCTGTGAATTTACTTGCTCCGAAATTGATGCTCTTCCTGTGGCACCAAACAGCCGGGACCGGCTGCTGCTGCTTCTTAGTCGTATGCTTAAATGCTACGGTACTTTGCCACTGGCCACTCTGAGCATGGCTTATGGATTATCTTTTCGTTTTGGTTATTTCACTTGCGTGCAAACAGTCTTTCACTGACTGGAATGTTCGTTTGAATGGGCATTGGATGTTTGCCTCTCCAATACGGTGTCTCCTGCCCCGGATTATGACCTGCTAATGAGTCCTCTAGTGGCGCATGAGCTGGAATGTTCTGGTGTTGGGATTATGGCCTGCACGGCTGCGCTTGGAGTTTTAGTGGAATGGGATGTCTGTGCAGCTGCAGATGATTTCCTACAACAAAGTTTTCTTGAGGAACACGCAAGTTGTCCACTGATGGTGCTAGAAGCTCCCATTGTTGATGAACATGTATGTTTATTCTCTTTGCTGGAATGGATGGCTACTCTCTCTACTGACGATATCAATGACTTTCTCTTGGAGGCTGTTGCAACTTACTGCTCATACACCTTATTGGATTAACCTGGATGACTTCCATCATCTGCTGGATATCTTTTGTAATGATTTTTTCTTTTTCACTTTTTTCTCTCTAATCAAGTTTTGACACACAAATTAGTGCCCCATTTGACTCTTTGTCCAAATATGACTGCTGCTCTTAATTCTTGCTCACTCTGACTTGAACTCTGTGTTCTGTTGAGTCCACTGCCCTTTGGCCTGACCAAGGGGAGGGTGTAGTGAGGAAATGGGGTTAACTGCAGACATTGCTAAGTTAGCATAATTAGTATATGCTTGGCTGCAATGTTGCTGCTTTTGCACACAACACTACATGTCTCTGTTCTCGTGAAATACTTTGCTGGCGCTGCTTCACATGAGAACTGTCTACCTTTCACATATCCAGCTGGGCACCGCACTCTCTGTCTGCACAGCCTGTTCAAGGTTGAATAACAGTGTATGCTGTTGATTCACTTTGGTCAGTCCCACGCACATAGACATAACATGAAGCACAGAGGACCAACTGAAACTCGGATGCTTTTAATATGACATTACATGCATGAGAAGGCACTTGGAGAAAACCTTTCCAACATAGAAGAGCTTTGCTGATCCTGAGATGTAATTCACTGCATCTGATCTCGGAGGTATGGGGTCTCGCTGACAAAGCCTAGAGGTCTTCTATAATTATTCTAAACTAGTTCATGAGCACGGAGAGGGTGGTAAAAGGAGCTATAGTCCTGTCTACACTGTCATTATAATCTGATTTCCTCTTTTGTGCTTTATGGAATTGCAACAATGCCAATTATATTGTTTTTATGCATTATGCTGCTCTTATTGGCTAGAGTACTGCACCTTAGAGCACGTTAGTTAAAAATAAACATTTTAAACTATACAGTGTCTCTGATTGCTCAAGTTGTGGGCAAGTATGAGTGTGAACGAAAGAGTGTTCTTGTTTCCCACTATTCCGGAGAGATTACTAAATTGCATGTTCTAGGTTGTCTAATCATTGGAAGCTTCGCTGTAGTATGGAGAACGAATGAGACACTAATGCTAGTCGGATTGGGGTTCTGGGCACTGAGGTGTCTTTTTTGGTACACAGCAATACACCGAGGTCCTGGTTTCCTGCACATAGTTCTGTGTATGAGCAGTATCCCTGCTTGTGTCCTGTATCATGGATGTAGCAAGCACAGATTCAGTGCAATCCATCAGTCACAGAAATATGCCATGAACTGTGGGCCTTGTGCACCTTTGGTTTCCCTATCTCTGCCTTGGTGTAGGAAATGGTTCCTGCAGGAGAAGGCACAATGAATTTATGGGCCAGAAATCGTCCCTTTCTGCAATGAAGATAACTTACCTGTCTATATGCTAAATGAGAAGTGCATTTACATTCTCATCCCTAACCTGGGGAAAAAATGTCAATCTAACGATGGACATGACCAGGTCCTTTTAGGTCCTTTCCAGTCAGTTCTGCTTCCATGGGTGTCATGAGTTGACGCCACCAGACCAGCATCCCCAAGCCCATTGGCTCGCGGGACTTAAGGCAGAACACAACAGCAAACACACCTGCTGATGTATTATGCAAAAAGGAGCAGAGCTAGAATGAGAGTGCAGTGTCTGTTCTCACTACCTAGCCCTGCCAGTGGTCACAGATCGCTTTTGTGAATGGGGCCCTGTGGCAAAAGAAAACTTGGGGGACATTTGCGCGGGGTATTTTGTCCCTCGGACATTTGCCACCTTTTTGCGAACCTCAGCCAATGTATGCAATCTCTGTTCGTATAAAAATCACATAATGGCCCTGCTTACGGCACCCATGAATGAGACTGTGCTCCTCATTGAATATTTCTCTGATCTGCCTTGGATGTTGTAAACAAAACCGTAAATGGTCCTCTGCCTGAAAGAGGTTGCAGTTGCTGTCACTGCAAACCTGCCTAAACAACCAGGCAGTGTCCACGAATGTGATGTCTCTGTGCTTGACAAGCAAAAGGAGTTAGTTGAGAAATAATGCTCCAGGCGACAGGGAGGTCTCCCAGAGAGAAGGTGAAGCCTCACTGGGCTAATCTGCACCAACACACACTTTCATCGGTTTTCAGGTCTGATCTTATGTTCCTGCTATGAGTGGAGCGAGTATGCGACCTGACAGCAGACTTCACAACCTGTTCTCTCTTTAAATAGACTCTAAAAACGCGACTCTCCGGCTACTGTGTATATATTCACTTAAAAGCACATGGCAAGAAGTGATGTTATGGAAGGGAATGTAAATCACAAAAACCAATGAGATTTGCTAGCTATGATAAAGTGTGCAAACCAGAACTGATGCCCCTGCCCGCCTCATGACCTTACATGTGACATCACTGATGACATCTCAAATAACATCACTCATGAAATAGGGGATGATGTCACATTTGACGTGCCAAAGATATAAGCGAATAAAAAATGCAGTTTCATTAAAGAAATCAACGTAACCAAATCAATTCCATATTTAAAAAAATCTAGATGTCAATGCACAATTGCGCTATTAGAACGTTAAATCTGCTCGAAGAAATTTTGTGTTTAACTTTTAGCAGTCACTGTCCACACCGTCTTAAACCTGTAATACCCATAATAACCACTTGGGCCAGAGATTTATTTTGCAGAACACTAAATCACTGTTTAAGGCCAAAATCGCGATTGTTGAGAAAACAAATATGCATTTTAGGCTATCGACAGCCAATTTTATATGTCAAGTAATTCAGATTTCAGATTTTGGAAAAGTTTCTCCAAAGTGGTCAATCTTCACAAAACTTTCAAAAAAGGAGCATCATCCACCTCTGCTCCATCCTGGAGAATTTAGGGGTGATTCGTCAAATTGGGGCCAAAAAAGGGAAGGTCCCAAATCACGTTTTCTCCATTCATTTTTCCATAGGAAACATTAGACACAGCTAAAGCCAAAACAGCTGAAAGGAAATATATCAAATTTGGGAGACAGCTAGAGTTGTGTCCAGACAGCGTCCTTTTTGTGATGTGGTGTAATTCTCTTCCATAGTTTTGGAGAAATTGAGGTTAAAAAATAGTTGTATGTGTATCACAAAGCATAGGATCTGCTGATCCAGCAGATCAAAAGATTTCATGTGATTGGCTGCCATCACATCAACAAAGAGGTGGCAACAGCCATCTAAGGAGTCAGGGACTCAGTCCCCTGTCTTGAAATAGAGTAAAGAAAAAACATATAGAGGGCTATATACTCAGCCCCCCTAGTCCTGGTGAGCGTCTCTTTGGGACTCTGGCACCAAAAACAGCACTTTTTTAATTGGCGCCTAGAATCTGCAGATCTGATGTGCAGATAAAAAAAAAATATGGAGGTCTCCTGCCTGTTTTTTAAAGTTATGGTTCAGGGGCGTGCCCAGCTTTGCTCCCGAGTCTTCTTGAGGTCCCAAGAACCCCATCCCCCGCGGCTAGTATTTTAAATTTTTATAATGGGGAGGGGCGCGCCTCCCCCCTTCCCGAGTCTCGGAGAGGCTCCAAGGACCTCATTCCATGGAGTCAGGCTATTTTTTTGGGGAGGTGGGTGTGCATGCCCACCCTCCCCGAAGACTGACCACAAGGCCCCTATCTCCGGAGCTCGATCACAGTGTCCCAGGGACCCTATCTCCTGGGAGTTTTTGTAAATCTGCTCAGAATTTTCAAGAAATTAAGGTTAAAAAGGAGGCCTGCGGGGACCTAATCCCCCATGACCAGTATTTGTATAATGGGGAGGGGGCGCGTCGCTCTCTCGCCAAGCTACATAGAGGCCCTGGTGACTCCATCCTCAGGGGCCATTGTTTGTTTTGGGGAAGTGGTTGTGTGTGGGCTCCGCTCCCTGAAGATCAGCTCCATGGATCCTATCCACTGGAGCTCAATCACGGTGTCCCGAGGACCCCGTCCGCCAGGGCACTGCAGTTCCCTGTCTGGAAGTGTGTGGGCATACCCTGCCCACACTCTCCATGCAGGAAACACAACTTTGCTCCCATCGCTATCCAGGCAGGAGCAAAGTTATTGAGCCAGCTCCCATCAACACCACAATGGATTCTCATAAACAGAAAAGGCCAACAACGACAGACCAAGGTTGAGCACTTGAATTCCAAAGTAAATGTCATCAATTTTGGTGCAACCACTTCCAGTATCCACCGTTGTTAGATGCTACAGAGTCCAAAGGAATTCACAGATAAGGAATGTGCACTCGGAGAAAGTCAATGAAAACAAGCAAATATATTGCAAAATTCTTCTTTATTCTTGAAACCTTTAAATACAGCAAACAGCCAACGCGTTTCGTTCCACATTGTCAAAGAAACTTCTTCAGGGCTGAAAACAATTATACAAAACCATTTGTGTAACATGCAGACATGACAAACTCAATATATACATAAAACACATATGTTAAAAACATACTTAACAACATAAATAGATAGACAAACCAAATAACTGAAACATAAACCAATAACACAAAAAACACAAAACATCATCTATCAACAGTATATATGTGATCCATTAATTCATGCATATGTCACTGTAACCTACCATTGAGTGCATATATTTTTTTTTTATAACCAACATGATCAAATATCCTATAATCAGTGGGAATCAATTTTAAAAGTTTAAATTCAGAGAAAGCGCAAAAGTGCAAAAAAGTCCCAAGAATCAAAACCCCAAAAAGACAGAAAATGAAGTAGAAAAAGAAGTAGAAAAGAAAAGGAGAGAGAGAGAGCGGTATGTATAATTATATGTATAGAGTGGAGGGTAACCCAAAGAGACTCCAAAGGCATAGTGTGAGTCAAGTGGTACCACCAATGCATATAATTTAAAAAAGAAATCTCACCTAAGAGTATACTTGGGTAGAGAATTATTGGCAATTATCCTGATATTGGCTTCGAAGGGATACTCTGTGAAGTGTGCATAACTGGCACATCGACATTAAAATCTAATAACCAAAGACAATAACCAAAGAAAATTCACATTTAAGTAACATAACCCTATCTATATAGCTACAGGTCTCATAATCTATGACAGATGTCCCGCGTCAAAGATAGTCCCACAACAGATTCTGATTGGGGAGCCGGCTTTGGCCACGGGAGCATTGGGCTCCTCCGTGGTTCCTCCGTGGCCCCCAATGAATAGAAGGCATGTGGGTGTGCTAGGTAGGCACCGAGGCACCCACTACAAAATAAAAAGTGTCCTGATCCCGCCAGGGGAGCCGGCAGGGACAGCGGGTGTCATGAGACTCTCCCAGAAGACATATGGGTGCCCCGGGTGGGCACTGGGGCACTGACTAATAAAAAAATGTGGGCAGCTCCCACCAGGGAAGCCAGCAGGGGGTGAGGGGGGTCTTGAGCTTGGTCGTGTGGCCCCCAACTAATAGAAGGCATATGCCATAACAATAATAATAGTAATAATAACAATAATATTAATAATAATAAGGTGATTTGCAGAATGCATAGTAACTTTTCCAGCGCTGAGGAATATCGCCTTAAAACAGGTCCAAGCGACTAGCCATAAACTGCCCCAATCGGATCGATCTAAATAACCAGGTTATTACAAAATGATAGTTCAGTGTTTTCCTGTCTGAGAGAAAGGGGAAGAGAATTCCACATCTTGGATACCAAGAGACTAAAAGAGCAGCCCCCGATGCTCACTCTCTTTACAACAGCATTGCAAGCCAGATAAGCTCCTGTTGATCTTAAATTCCTTCTGGAAGAATGGGGGGTAACCAGAGAATGCAGATAAGATAACAAGGGATTTTGTTGTTAATAATTCGATGACAGTGGCACGTTGTGAGAAGATGGCCTTGTATATGCCGACCACTAATTAAAGTGGGCACCTTGTACCAGTCCAAACAACCCTTATTGATGATTAGGTTAAAGACAAACTTTATTGAAAGCTATCCTAGTGGTCGCTATGGAGAGCAGCCTTTAGGCTAAGTCTCGAAGGAATGTAAAGCAGCTTGTTTTACCAGATTAGAACCTCCTGAATGACCAGATGAAAGGAGAACCACACAAGAGATATATAAAATATATGTATTTATTACTAAACACTCTCTAATAACCTCTTTATGAGATTAGAGCACAAAGCACGCAATATTAAATCACTATAACAACAGTAAATAGCACAATACTCAGTGGTCTCCAGGGGGAGACCAAACCATATACTAAGAAAGCGGTATAACAACCACAACTTAACTAGACACAGTGCCTAGAGCAAGTAGAATCGCTGGGACTCCAAGGAACCACCCAAAGTAGTGACACAGGGGACCCACAGAGGACGGTTGCAGTGTGTGAACACAGGCGCGAGCTCCGTACAATCCTATGGGAAAGTCACGGTTGGAATTTTAAATATTAAGAACACTTCGGAGAGGACTTTAAGCAAACCCTTTCAAACATAAAAGGTTCTAAGGCCAGCACCCTTGAGAGTACCAATATCCCCGTGTTACCTATCCCAGAGGAGCCGGGTTCATAGGGGTCAAGTGATGTCGGAAACCTTCGTCGTTTTCAATGGCGTGATGTGGAAAAGTGCTGCTGCCGGGAAGATGAAAAGTGTCCGGTGGAATCCAAACCTGGATCCGAGGTGAGAAGAACCTGAAAGCAGAGGGGACAGAGTCTGGGTCACTTCAGGGTGACCAGGGGCACGATAGACGAATGCCCACCAATGTCGGGTGCTTCAGGTGAGAAGATGGGATGCTTAACTCTGCAGCCACGGGGACCAGGAGACATCGACGATGACCAAAGTCCAGAAGTAAGCTGTCCCACGAAGGATGTTGAGTGCTGGGGGGTCAGTGTCCGGATTGAACACCACCAAGCCTTGGCAACTGCAACCCATGCGGGCAGAGGGAATAAGCTTCGGTCAGGCCCAGCAAGCTCCTGGGGACTCTCCAAGCCATGGAGAGTCAGGGCATGTCTGGAGCAACCAGGAAATCCCACTGAAAGTCAAAGTTACCTTCACTGGGACCCACAGGCCAACAGACTAGGGATTGCGAAGGGACCTCGAGCTGAATCACAAAATACCAGCCCACGGAACCCTTGTGGAGTGTAGGCCAGAAATCTTCAGTGGAATTACTGCTCGGGTCAGGACTCCAAGTAGCCCAAAGCACAGCCTCAGGGATCACCGAAAAGCATATGCTGCTGCAAAAGTACACGGTGCACAGGGGTTCGGGTTGCAGGGTCCCCACCAGGGATACTGGTCTCAGAATTGATGAGAGGTCAGATGAACCTCAGCGACGCCCGGAAACCCACCTCCTGTGTTTCAGAAATCTTTGGAGTCCTCAGGAGCTCGGGAGATGCAAACCAGTCAGATGCGTTAAAGGTGCCTGCTTTGCAGGGGAGTAACTCCTTTACTCCAGCATAGTGTAGATCGTAGCAGAGTTTAGTCCAGGTAAAATCTAAAGTCCTGTAGTCAGGGGTTCCTACTTTATGCCCAAGGAAGGGGTGGGACAAACTCTGGGGACCCACCTATGGAGGGTCAGGACAGAGGGGTGGCTACACCCATGTCCTTTGTTCAGTTTCGCGCCAGAGCAGGAGCCAATGGCTCCTGCAACCGGTTTGAGCTGGACTATGCACAGGGACACCAAATGTGCCCCCAGTGAAGACTTCAAAGCACTTTCATAGTGCACCCACCCAGCACCAATACACAAAATCCTGTCTGGGAGGTGGTCACACCTCCCTGTGACAGTAAACCTATTGTTAAGCTTTCCCCTGCTCGAGCTTGGCTCAGCAGCAGGAGGGCAGACTCGTGTCTGTGGCTGGCTGCATCCATTTTGTGATGTCCAGGTCGAGAAAGCTGGTACCAGATAGCCCGGTGTGTCACATATGTCCCTCTAGAAGGGTGGAATCATACCTCCCACACCAGTTACTGGTGTGGGAGGTATGATTCCAAGGTGTTTGACACCAAACACGACATGTTTCTAAGCAGCCGTTTTAAAGTCAGCATTTACCGTGAGGTTATAATGAACTTAAATATATATGGTTGGCTGCATCACAAACAGCCCTGGAACATAGGTTCTGAAGGCTGCAGAGGGGCTCTGCTCATGCAGGTGCACCCTCTCACATAAAACCCAGCACCCTGCCTTCAGGATTGATAAGGCCTGCCATAGGGGTGTCTGATAGGTTTATATGTGCAGTGATTTAGAATAGATATAGGGAATCTATATCTAAGTAAGGGGTGTATGCACCACCTTACACAGGCTGCAGTAGCAGACCTGTGGTGTCAGTTTGAATGGTCTCTCAGGGGTGGCATAATACATGCTGCAGCCCGTGGGAGGCCACTGGGGTACCTATGCCCTGGGTACATAGTATACCATATACTAGGGACTGATAAGGGTACCCCAGAATCCAGTCAGGAGTGTACCTAAAGTACATGCAATCAATTTAGAGGAGAAAGCAGCTAGACTGGGGTCCTGGATAGCAGGATCCCAGTCAATCAAAGTCTAAAACAGTGATACATCAGCAAAAAGTGGGGGTAACTATAAAAAGCAGAGCCTACTCTCCTACACACATTGCTTTAAAAAAGAGCCTTTCCTTCACAGTCATCCATAGCAGTTTAGCAAGAGTAGGGCCTGAAGGCAATCTCCTTAGAAGATTCAGCAGTAAGCGAGCTGTTGCATTCTGCACATGCTGGAGTCTCATCATTCGAGACTGTGAGACTCCCAGATACAAGACATTACAGTAATCCAGTCTGGATGTGACTCTGGCCTGGAACACTGTCTTTCTAGCAGCCTCTGGAAGAAGATCAAGAATCTTTTTTTAGAGTTTTTAAGATTCCAAAGCATTTTCCAGCCAGAGCTGTGATCTGGCTATGAAACGAGAGCTTCACATCAAACCAGATGCCAAGATTCTTGACTTTTGACTTAGGGACTGGTAACGGCCCTAATGAATCAGGTCACCAGGCTGGCAGCCCCTGGGTGGGCATTGGCACACCTACTTTGAAAAGTAAAATGTTAGCTACCATGGCACCAGGTATGGGCGCAAGCTGGGGAGCCAGCCAGGGCCGCTGGGGCTGCTCATGATGCCCCCCCATGATTAAAGATGCTGTGGGCGCCCCGGGTGGGCACCGGAGCACCCATTAAAAAAAAATGTACAAAAAGGAATAAAAAGGAGCGATAAGAGCTGCTCATTTATTATTCACTACGCTTGCAAGAAGCATACCATAATGCCCTATGGTTTATGAAAGATATATTTTTCTTTCTGGTGGTGCCCCTAGAAGGGGCAGGGCCACCACCAGCAATTTTATTAATGGTTGAGGGGCTGCAGGGAGAGCAGCAGACCCCCAGCAACATTAAAAAACAAGCATTGGCATAAGCAATAGGTCTCGCTTTTGGGACCTTATAAGTATTTAGTTCTGCATCACAATATCCTTGGTGTAACAACATTAACTGTTGCATGGTTAAACACTTATAAGGCCCCAAAGTCGAGACCTATTGGCAATGCAAATGCTTAAAAAAAAAAAAACAGACAAGCAGTGCTATCAGGCTCCGGCTGCCACTTAGAGGTAGAGCAAAAGAGGTGTGTAGAAAGGGAGAGATGTGTAGAGAGAGAGAGGTGTGTAGAGAGAGAGAGAGAGGTGTGTAGAGAGAGAGAGGTGTGTAGAGAGAGAGAGGTGTGTAGAGAGAGAGAGGGTGTAGTGACAGAGGGTGCAGTGACAGAGGGTGTAGACAGGTACAGAGAGAGCGGTAGAGAGAGGTAGAAGTAGAGCGGTAGAGCGGTAGAGAGAGGTAGATGTAGAGTGGTAGAGAGAGAGAGAGAGAGGTGAGAGAGCGGTAGAGAGAGAGAGGTAGAGAGAGTGGTAGAGAGAGAGGTAGAGAGCGGTAGAGAGAGGTAGAGCGGTAGAGAGCGGTAAAGAGAGAAAGGTAGAGAGACAGCGGTAGAGAGAGGTAGAGTGGTAGAGAGAGAGAGGTAGAGAGGGCGGTAGAGAGTGTTAGAGCGGTAGAGAGAGAGGTAGAGAGAGAGCAGTAGAGAGAGGTAGAGAGGTAGAGAGAGGGAGAGAGAGAGAGGTAGAGAGGGAGAGGTAGAGAGAGAGAGAGGTAGAGAGAGAGAGAGAGGTAGAGGTAGAGAGAGAGAGAGGGAGAGGTGGAGAGAGAGAGGTAGAGGGAGAGAGGTAGAAGTAGAGGGAGAGAGGTATAGGTAGAGGGGGAGAGGTAGAGGGAGAGAGGAAGAGGGAGAGAGGTAGAGGTAGAGGGAGAGAGGTAGAGGGAGAGAGGTAGAGGTAGAGAGGTAGAGGTAGAGGTTGAGAGAGATAGGTAGAGGTAGAGAGAGAGATAGAGAGAGAGCGGTAGAGAGAGAGAGCGGTAGAGAGAGAGAGCGGTAGAGAGAGGTAGAGCGGTAGAGAGAGAGAGAGGTAGAGAGAGGTAGAGAGAGAGCGACTTGGCCTAGCTCCCATATATTTATGAAGCATTGCAGGCTGCAGCTGGGAGAGAAATGATTCGCATGATTTGGATCACTGGTGTTGGATGCAGGGACAGAATAAGGAGAAGTGAATAAACCTCAATTCTTGGTTTGACTACAAACCCAACGCACAGCTTTTTGGGATTAAACTAAAAATCACTCCAAGTACTCTGAAAGTACATCTATTGTGACGAGAGAAAAACATGTGAATTGTTTCGCTTAAATATTTTGCTAAAGTCTAGACGGCTGCCCCTCAATGTTATTCAATAAAGAATGAGTGCACGGGCAACAGCGTTAGTTGTTCGAGCATCTAATGCGTCAGTCTTTTACTCTAGAGGGTGAACGATGCTGCCATCCTTTCTCAAAACTCAGTGTGAGGGACAGTACTAGGAGCACACCCACAGATAATCCCCCAGTACAACGCCACCACCCGCAAGCAGAAGGCAAATGAAACTAGGAGAATGCCAGATGGCAGACAGCTTCAACGAGTAGGACAAAACATGCTATGTTACCTCTCTGTCAGCCGTTTGTTGCCCCACATGTTAATGTTAATGGCGCCTCACGTAAGACAAGAATCAAGACTGCTGTAGTTGTGTGAGCAAGTCAAAACAAGTCGACAAAAGTAAAAGTGAGGATGGGGTGTGCAAGCCCGGGTGTTGTGTGCGTGCGCGTGTGTGCTGAAAGTAAAAAACAAGGGAGAGTATAAAGGGAGTGGTGCATGCGCGGCCGTCTTGCGGCCGCAAATGTGATCGCAATCAAGTGTGCTGCGAGCGATGCGCTTAATGAGCATGAGGAATGCCATATGGCGCCTCTGCTCATAAGCGCACGCCCGCGCACATGCACGCAAGCTGTAGGCCGGCGGTAGCATTTTTTGAAGCCCTTACTTAAAGTCTCGCCAGAGCAGCGCAAGCGCTGGGTCAGGCGAGACCTAAACACAGTAAGTCTCCTAGGTCATTGAATCCATGACCTCAGGAGAACTTACCATATTTTTTTACAGCACTTCAAGCTAGAGCTGTATGCTCTTCAGCTGGAGTGTAGGTCTTCTTGTCACCTTGTGGAAGGTTCTAGGGTTGCATTTTGTGACCTGATTATTTTTTTTTAATAGACTCAAAGACATGTTGATGTTTTTTTTAGTAAGGTTTAATTAAAAAATATTTTATGACAATCACCTTTATTAAATATTGCAATTTGTGAATTTATAAAATATACCTTTCAATATGGAGACTTTTTTGACGAAGTCAATAGGTCTGTTTTATATATGTTGATATGCTACCCCTTGATAAAACCATTATGCCTGCTTTTGATATTTTGGTGTTTTGATCCTTTGTCAAAGTCAGTAGGACTGCTTTACTATACATGACACCCTTTTTAGGTCTGCAATACTTTAAATGACACTCTTTGTATTGTCTTGTAATCAAAAGGAGGGAGCTAGAAGGAGCAGTCATCCATTCTTCTTCCTAGTTATATATCATGAATCATAAGGGAATGGATCACTTGTAACTGGAAATAGGGGTCTTTCGGGTCGTTTCCTGAACCACTAATACCTGAATAGGTATTATGAAAACCCTCAATCACGTATTTTTGATGATGGTATTGGCGGTGTATCTTGATTCTCCGCCTTTAAATACGTTTAAGCATTATCATCGGGTCTCTTGTGTGTTATGCTTTCCTCCACCCGGAGGGGACCGCTAATTCGCAGTAGTGATCAGAAATATTGGTGCAAAAAGGTGCAAAATAACGTGAAAAGTTTACGTTAAAAATGTCTTACCAGTACTACCTTCAAAAAGCAAAATTTATTCTGTCAGGTGTATTGGTAGACTTTTAAAAATGGTGGTGCAGTAGGTCAGATTATGTGACCCCAGCACTTTAAAGTGTCCAAAACAAAGATGGTCGACATGTTTCTGCCCCTCTAGCGCCCCAGGAGGGGGTCGTTGGGCATTCCTCAGGACCTAGTGAAAGTGTGAACCGGTATTCTCCAGTTCAAAGAAAGAGGTTTATGATGATTTTCATAAACATTATTTTATGATTATTCAGTTCCTACAAAAAGGAAGAACAAGTAAAATAAAATAAAATAAAAATAAAAGAGACAGTACAATGAAATGCACACCACTCTGGGCGATTATACAGCAGATTTCTTATTGGAAAATGGCAATTCTTTAAAATACTGTACTGTAAAGCAATGTCAAAAATGGCAAATCTTCACTGTATTCCAAGAAAACGATCTCAAGGTGTTCGTATCTGTATATTGTTTGGCACACAGGACCTGAATGAAGGGCTGGGTATGTGGAGAGATAGTATGTGGTTCCTACTATCACAACGAGAATTAAAAAGTTGAGTAACCTGGTAATGTACAGTTTCGATACTTTTGATTGTTTGACATTCAGATGAAAAGTCACAATGTCAGGGTTATAAAACTCATAAGCGGTACGTTTTTTTATCAAAACAGAAAAGAGAACGAAACCTCGTCAATTACCTTTAGGGCGCATCCGTGTTGCGGCTGCTACCTGCCACCGTAAGCGCGTAGCCTGTAAATAGAAACGGGATAGGGCTGGGATGGGTGGGGGTAGGTTGGTTTTAAATACCGTGTGGTTGTTGAGGGCTGTAGAGCTGTTCGCCGTTCACCGGTTTCCTCCTTCGTACCTCCTTTGCGGGCTATGCACGACTTGTGCTGACGCTGGCTTGCAGGGCTCGTACTGAGCGAGATCCTGTGTTCTTGCCGTTTTGTGCTTTCTTCATAGATATCGAGGAAAGACTATATCTATCATCGTTTGTATGTATCGAAGAAAGACTCGTAATGTGTATGACATGTTATGTCCTATGAAGTATGGTTTGGATTAGGAAAGAAGTGATATTTACAATTGGCTTATTTTTAATGTTATGGATAATTTATGAGCTCTAATTAATTATTAAAAAGTGGAGAAGGAGGCTATACAAGCAAAAGAATTTACTTTTAGATGATTGGTTAGCACATCTATTATAGATTTGGTTTTCACGGCAGGAGCCTTGTGATGTTTTGTGAATGTCTTTCTCTTTACGGCTGAACAAAGGTAGGTTTTGATTGGGAGCAGGTTGGGGTCTGAAATTTACGATTATCTCGTGTTAAAACATGATATTGTCCATCGCGTCAAAGGTACAACATGAGATTACACCTGGCATAGTTGAGTATTCATGGTCAAGACCTTGCACGAAATTATTTGAAACTTAACCAGGGTATATTATCGTTCAATCCATTGGTGTCTGTGCAAAGGCGGTGTACCCATCTTTGTTCTCTTTCGAATAGGATTTTTTCGGCATTGGTCTTTGATCCTACTAGTGTTTCAATTACGGTCCATTTCAGATCGTCCACTGAGTGTTTTTGTTCGATGTAATGTCGGCTCATCTTTGTAGTTTCTCGTTTGCATTTTACGTTGCTCTTATGTTCGCAAATTCTGACTTTGATTTTCCTGCATGTCATGCCGATGTATCTAAGGTTGCAGGGACATGTGATCATGTAGACAACAAAGGATGTGTTACAGTTAGTGTGTTGTCTTATGGTCCACTTCATGTTTGGAGTTAGTTGGATAGTCTTGAGGAAGTCTGCTTCTTTTTGTGATATCCACCTGTTGATTTCGGCTTCTTCTACCATGATCTTGATTGTTTGTTGTAGTCTTGCAGTCGGGTCTGTTGTAGTGATGGTATAGAATTTGTCGTCGGATAGTAGGTCTAGGCACTGTTGATTGTAGCCTTCCTTGCTTATTAAGACGATTCCTCCTCCCTTGTCTGCTGGTTTTATTATCATGTCTTTGGCATTCTTTAAGGATTCCAGGGCTTGTTTTTCAGCTCTTGTTAGATTCATGAATGTTTTTTTTGTTGATTCTGTCAATTCACCAATTCCCTTCATAATTGCTTGTTCAAATGTCTGGAGTTCAATGGGAACTTGGTGATTCAGTGGACAGAAGGTGGATTTGAGGCGTAGTGGTGTATCACCTACTTTCTCCTCAATATCTTCAGTGCCTTTATTCGAGAAGAAAGCTTTGAGTTTTAGTTTCCTACAAAATTCGGCGGCTTCACATTTTATCTTGAAGACGTCTAGGTTTGGTGTTGGTACATATCCGAGTCCTTTGTTTAATACCTTTTCTTGTGCCTCTGTCAGAACTATGTCTGTGAGGTTGATTACGAGCGAGTCGTGCTCGTTCCTGGTTTCTCCTTGGGCATGTTGGACATGCTCCTGGTTTGGACTTGTCTTTCTTGATCTGTCCACGTCACTCCTTTTCTTCGTCCTCTCTGGTTCGTCTGGCCACGTCCTAAAAAAGACGGTTGTTGCATGTATGGTCCTGGGTAGTGTCCCATTGGTGGAGGCCCTGGAGTGAATGGATTCATCCAACCTTGAAAGTTTGATGTGTATGGTTGGAAGGGGAGTGGTTGTTGGTTTCCGTATTGGGGAGTGCGCCAGAAATTTGGTCTCCGTTGTTGTTGACGTCTGTAGCTACCTCGGTTCCGTCTTGGTGGTCTTGTCTCTCCATTGTTCCAGTCGGAACTGTCAATTGATGATCCACTATTATCGGTATCGGACTGGTAGTCTGGTATTTCATAGTCGTCTTTACTATATGGGTGCATTTTCTCCATGGAGAAGCGTTTGAGATCTTTCCCTAGTTTTTGTATTTTGTTGTTGGTTATGTACTCCTTGGTTTCATTCATGTCAATGAAAGACAGCTGGATTTCTTGGATCTCACGATCTACATTGAAGAAGACACCATCAAGACACGTACTTTCTTCAAACCAACTGCCAGAAACAGCCTCTTATCATTTAACAGTTTCCACCCTCGGCCGCTAAAAGAAAATCTACCATACAGCCAGTTTCTCAGGCTGAAACGTAACTGCAGTGATCTAGCGGAATACAAGAAACAAGCTAATGACCTTAGCCAAAAGCTTCTCAAACGGGACTATCCAACCAGAATAATATCCAAGTGTAAGAAAAGGGCGAGAAACCAGCCCAGGGATTGTCTTCTGGAAACAACAAAGAGAGACCCTGCAGATGATACACCTACATGCGTGACAACCTACAGTACAGCGAGCAATGCTGTAAAGAAAATAATCCAAAAAAATTGGCGGATCCTAACCTCAGCAACCTTAAAATGGCAGAAACCGAGGTTTGCTAATAAAAGAACTAGGAACATAAAAGACATTCTGGTACATACCCGACCACCCCTTCCCTCCCCGAATACGATCAACACCTTGTGGGACCTACAACCAGTCACAGGACATTACCCCTGCGGACAGTGTTCAGTTTGTCACCTGACCACACCGACAAAGACCATCCAACTAACTCCAAACATGAAGTGGACCATAAGACAACACACTAACTGTAACACATCCTTTGTTGTCTACATGATCACATGTCCCTGCAACCTTAGATACATCGGCATGACATGCAGGAAAATCAAAGTCAGAATTTGCGAACATAAGAGCAACGTAAAATGCAAACGAGAAACTACAAAGATGAGCCGACATTACATCGAACAAAAACACTCAGTGGACGATCTGAAATGGACCGTAATTGAAACACTAGTAGGATCAAAGACCAATGCCGAAAAAATCCTATTCGAAAGAGAACAAAGATGGGTACACCGCCTTTGCACAGACACCAATGGATTGAACGATAATATACCCTGGTTAAGTTTCAAATAATTTCGTGCAAGGTCTTGACCATGAATACTCAACTATGCCAGGTGTAATCTCATGTTGTACCTTTGACGCGATGGACAATATCATGTTTTAACACGAGATAATCGTAAATTTCAGACCCCAACCTGCTCCCAATCAAAACCTACCTTTGTTCAGCCGTAAAGAGAAAGACATTCACAAAACATCACAAGGCTCCTGCCGTGAAAACCAAATCTATAATAGATGTGCTAACCAATCATCTAAAAGTAAATTCTTTTGCTTGTATAGCCTCCTTCTCCTCTTTTTAATAATTAATTAGAGCTCATAAATTATCCATAACATTAAAAATAAGCCAATTGTAAATATCACTTCTTTCCTAATCCAAACCATACTTCATAGGACATAACATGTCATACACATTACGAGTCTTTCTTCGATACATACAAACGATGATAGATATAGTCTTTCCTCGATATCTATGAAGAAAGCACAAAACGGCAAGAACACAGGATCTCGCTCAGTACGAGCCCTGCAAGCCAGCGTCAGCACAAGTCGTGCATAGCCCGCAAAGGAGGTACGAAGGAGGAAACCGGTGAACGGCGAACAGCTCTACAGCCCTCAACAACCACACGGTATTTAAAACCAACCTACCCCCACCCATCCCAGCCCTATCCCGTTTCTATTTACAGGCTACGCGCTTACGGTGGCAGGTAGCAGCCGCAACACGGATGCGCCCTAAAGGTAATTGACGAGGTTTCGTTCTCTTTTCTGTTTTGATAAAAAAACGTACCGCTTATGAGTTTTATAACCCTGACATTGTGACTTTTCATCTGAATGTCAAACAATCAAAAGTATCGAAACTGTACATTACCAGGTTACTCAACTTTTTAATTCTCGTTGTGATAGTAGGAACCACATACTATCTCTCCACATACCCAGCCCTTCATTCAGGTCCTGTGTGCCAAACAATATACAGATACGAACACCTTGAGATCGTTTTCTTGGAATACAGTGAAGATTTGCCTTTTTTGACATTGCTTTACAGTACAGTATTTTAAAGAATTGCCATTTTCCAATAAGAAATCTGCTGTATAATCGCCCAGAGTGGTGTGCATTTCATTGTACTGTCTCTTTTATTTTTATTTTATTTTATTTTACTTGTTCTTCCTTTTTGTAGTAACTGAATAATCATAAAATAATGTTTATGAAAATCATCATAAACCTCTTTCTTTGAACTGGAGAATACCGGTTCACACTTTCACTAGGTCCTGAGGAATGCCCAACGACCCCCTCCTGGGGCGCTAGAGGGGCAGAAACATGTCGACCATCTTTGTTTTGGACACTTTAAAGTGCTGGGGTCACATAATCTGACCTACTGCACCACCATTTTTAAAAGTCTACCAATACACCTGACAGAATAAATTTTGCTTTTTGAAGGTAGTACTGGTAAGACATTTTTAACGTAAACTTTTCACGTTTTTTTGCACCTTTTTGCACCAATATTTCTGATCACTACTGCGAATTAGCGGTCCCCTCCGGGTGGAGGAAAGCATAACACACAAGAGACCCCATGATAATGCTTAAACGTATTTAAAGGCGGAGAATCAAGATACACCGCCAATACCATCATCAAAAATACGTGATTGAGGGTTTTCATAATACCTATTCAGGTATTAGTGGTTCAGGAAACGACCCGAAAGACCCCTATTTCCAGTTACAAGTGATCCATTCCCTTATGATTCATGACTCTTTGTATTGTTACATTACATGGTCAGCCGTGCATGTCTGTGGGAGGCTGGGTGCACTCAACCCCATGCCACGTATGGGGGTTAAGTGAAGGGTCTGGCCAATGGACATCTTGGATTACATAAAAAAAATAGAAAAAACACTAAAAAAGGAAAGGTTAAAGTGATATTATAGTTAGAAGTAATAATAATATGCTACTTTATAATAAAAAAACTGACTGAAATAAATTTAAAGGGACGTTGAAGTTAGGTGAAAATCTTAGTTAAAACGATACATTTTTAAATGAACAAAATCAAAGAAATTTTCCAGTTATAGTTATTGCAACTAATTATAACTTGCGCCCTAAAATACCTATAACTCGTGCTCTCACCATGCACTGCTAATTACCTCCCTTATTACATCACTTGCAACATGTTTTACGACATCATTGATAAAACCACTGCAGCATCTGAAATTACATAATTGATGACAACTCTGTGCATGGTGGGGCACAAGTTATAGTTACTTTAGAGCACAAGTTGTAGTTACTTGAGATAATTCATAACTGGTGAATTTAAGTGGTTCTGTTTGTTTAAAACAGTATGTTTTAACTGACCTTTTCAACTAACTATAACGTCCCTTTAATTAATGGGGTATTGTGTTAGAGTGTAGCTGCTGTCTTAATTTAATCTGTCAGTAGGAAGAGCGTTTTGTAAGTAAAAGAGGGAATTTACAGAAGGAAAGTAGGTGATTAAGCAGGCTTGTATGGTGTAGGGTGTGGTACAATAGACAGGAAGAGTTGACAGTTGATCAGTCATAATCCTATTAGCAACTTTCCTGAATCTATTTATAAAAAATTCCATGATCATCACAAAACAATCTAATCAGTTGTTTGGCTTACCTAATTTCCTCTTCATTAGCTGGAGTTGAGTGAGTGTAGGTGATTGAGGGAGATGGTAGGAGGGGGTCATGTGAACATAATCTTTTAAGTCTGAAGATGGCATGTGTAACAACATAATAGATGCGGTGCACTTTGAGCACCCTGCTTATAAAGCTTTCTATGTGATAAACCAACCTTGCAGTTCAGGAAGAAAGGTCTCTACTTCCATTATCTAAATTTGATGGCGTTTCCTTAGTTTTGGTTGATGCACTTCCTTCCCTTATGGCTTGAGGTGTGAAGTCAAAAATGAGGGGGGCTTAGCTATTCTCTGTATGAATTATATGTCTCATTTTTGTCATAGACTCAACAGATCGACTCTCCTTTTCTCATTCCAGAGGTCAAAGCACAGCTGTGGCTGAGTTTAACCTACTACTGAAAGCACAATCTTTGGAAACCTATGGTGTAGACCCTCATCCATGCAAGGTAACATGCAGTTTTTTTGTCTTCTCTTTATATTTATTTAAGACAACCGCTGACGTATATGTTGTTCATACTCCTGATTGGGTTGCCTAAGACACTCTTGTTCCTGATTAAACCACATATATGGAGACCCCACCCTTTTGCAGTCTATCACTACACAAAAACCAAACAAAAAAGTTAGATTACCTCTATGTCCCTGGTCCTGGACCCAGCACTTATATAACCAAATATGCCCAATTACAAGGAACAGGGAAACAAAACAGGAAATTACATCTATAATTCCACCCACCATAAGATTGATATTACGGTTGTACGTGATACCATAGAAAAACAATTTCATGGAATACCATTACTGAGAAACCATTCCACTTAAACTGTTTAATGAAATTTTTCTGAATTAATGGTATTTACCATTTCATAGACCAAATTAATTGATTGTCTTTTGTTTATTTGGCTTTTGGATGCTTAATTTTTAAATTGCAAATGCAATGGCCACAGGTCTTACTTTCAGAAACATTTTCATCTGAGGAATTTATTTCAGTGCTTTACTTTAGGGGACATTACTTCAGATTCATATCTTTTAAATTGTCAAATAATTACTTTGGGTGCTTTCAATTTGCTAACCCCTCACTACCTCTGCACACAATCCATCCTTGACCCCTTCACAACCCCTAAAAACCTTCCATCCTTGCCCCCTAAAAACCTTTCACCACGCCTAAACTCCAAGCATCCCTGACTCCTAAACTCTACCTATCCCTAGCTCTGAAAGCCCTCTCTACACCTGTATTCCACCAATCCCTGGATGCTAAAACCCCTCATCGTACATAACTACTCCCATCCCTTACCTGTAAACTCCACCCAAACTAGAACCCTAAAATCCATTTGTAGCTCTAAACTCCACATATCCTTGAACCCTAAAAACCCTTCACTACTTCTAAACGTTATCCATTCGTGAACTCTAAAAACTCCTTATGCTTAAATTCCTCTCATCCTTGAAGCCTTAAAATTCCTCACCACCTGTAGTTCCACCCATCCCATAAACCTAGACACCCTCACCACCCCTAAACTTCCCTCATCACTGAATCCTAAAAGCCCCTCATCACATTTAAATTCCACCCATTGCTGAAACCCAAAACTATTCTCCCCTTTAATGTGACTCTTTCCTGATCTCTAAAACAACCCACTTCCCCCAAACTCCACCCATTCCTGAAGCCTAAAAGCACTTCACCACCCCAAAACGTTACCCATCACTGAACCTTATAAACCTTCACTACCTCTTAACTCCACTTATGCGTGAATCTTAAAAACCCTTCATGACCCTTTCCTGATCCCTAAAAACTCTTGGCACCACTAAACTCTGCCCATTCCTGAACTATAAAAATCCTTTTGTACACCAGAACTGCACCCATCCCTGGCCTCTGAAAATCGGACATCATTCCTTAACACCACTCATTACTAAACCCAAAAACCCCTTCACTATCCCTAAACTCCACCCAATTTTAATTTAATTTTGGATTTTCCCATTAATTATCTTTCCTTTAAAATGTTTCCTTTAATTTTTGATTTTCTCCAATGTGGTTTCTCAGTTTTCGTTTTTCTATAAATTCACATACATCAGGTTACGATATATAGAATAATCTTACCTAGCACTTCCTCTTTTGTTTCCTGTTGGGACAAGGTGCAAGAGTAGAGATGGTTGCTGAGCTGCTATCTCAGATCCATTTGTTTATAGGGATGTCTCCCTGCCAGGCTTTTGGGAGTATGGGGAAGTCAGGCATGGATCCCCTCCACCAAAAGAGGGTGTTGTTAGTACAAGCTGCCGTATACAACCTGGATTAGTTGAGGATGGCAAGATTGTTTTATTGTTTTGAGGACAGAGCAGATATAAGTAGAGAAAAAAGAAAATATCACTATACCAAAAGGAGTTTTGTCGGGATGAAGAGTATTATCTGCAATGCGAGGCAGCTTCTATATTAGTGGTTGTTGCTCCTAGGGATTAGCGCATGTGCAAGGAAGCAATGTTCTGTTTTAATCAGAATCTTGGGGCTAAGCACTTGTATGTGTGGCGAGAGATGACCATGCATGCACGTACTTTATTTTTGTTTACAACATTCGCTTTGCAGAGAGGGGTGAGTTGTTGTTTTACAATGTATGGGGAAGAAGAGATGAGTTTGCTTGTTATTCTTGGCAAACGTTTATAACTTGCTATTAGTATTAGATTCTTGGCTGTGATTTTGAGAGACTGGTCAATTCTGGCAAGCATATGCAGAAGGGGAAACATCATGTTCCTTCCCTTTCCTCTTCTGGTTCTTCAGCTCCTGGATCCTCTCCTATTAAAAGGTCAAATGGTGGAGATATGGAGGAGCAAAAGATAAAAAAAGATGATCTTGGAGACAGTGGTCTCCAGCCTCCATAAAGAAGAAGACAGGGTGTGAGAGAGGTGCCTGAGAGCATGGGTCTATGTACTACGAGGTTTAGGCTTCAGAATTATCGAATGAGACAAAATAGGAAAATATGTTTTTAAAGATTTAATGTCAGACAATTTGAAACACATCCAACAGAATACTGGGTTTCCTGTGGAGGAACTAGCTGGTCCCTCCAAGGATACTGTATCATGTCAGTTTAGAGGCCACAAAGTGGTTGATTTACCAGTATGTTATGGATGTAGTGCTTAATGATTGGAAAGATCCAGAACGTATTACGATTAATGGGAAATATCTCTGCTAATATTGATGTAGACTTGGTGGGTCACAAGTATTGTAGGCAGATCCTCCATGGCAGGAGAATGTCCTAAGAGATGAAGTAGACAAAAAAGTTGATGCAGGGATTAAGAAGGTACTTTCTGGTTCACACTTGGCTCTATGTACAAGGGCTATGGAGCTTATACAGCTCAATCATTCCTTCCAAACGTTAAGGAACTCTTAAAAGCAGCCAGGAGGGTCAATAGTGAAAATATATATTAGAGAATATTAAGAAACAAGATGAGTGTCTCTCTAATATCCCTTTTGATACCGTAAGGACTTGCTCACTTGCTAGTGGTGGCAAGACGTAATCTGTATTTGAAAGACTGGAACACTGATTCATCCCCAGATATCAGCTGCTTTGAAAATTCCTTTTGAGGGAGTAAAACTAGTTGGGCTGCCCTGGAAGACAGGCTTCAAATATTTTTCTAAGAAAAAAAAGCATTCCTCATCTTTTAGATCACAGCAGTCTAAAACGTGAGGATTTTTTAAGCACAAATCGTCACTCAGACAACCTTATAGAAGACAGCAAAATTTTAACAACGCAAAGTTTCAGCCAAAAGTGTTTTTGCAGAAATACCATATAACACAAAAGCAACAGTTTTCTAAAAGAAGTGCTCAGGACTATATTGAGTGCCAGAAAAGCAATGGACAGGAATCATAGGTCAGTGGCAGGATTCATGATTTCCTGGAATGTTGGGTAAAATCTACTCATACAAATGGGTTCTGTGCATTTTGAAGAAGAGCTATCAAATAGAATTTCTATCCCCTTCTGCCAACTCAGGCAAAATTCCTGCCTGTATGCAAACATCCCTGATGAAACAACAATCATTGGAAGAAGATATCAAAACATTGCTGTTAAAGAAAACCATTGTTTATATGCCAGAGAAGGAGAAAGAGATAGGAATTTACTCAAAATTCTTTCTGGTACTGAAGGTGAATGGAGGTAACTACATGGTGAATTGAAAGCTTTGCTTATGATGGTAAAGAATAAACCTTTCAAATTGGAGACCTTACAATGTATAACTCCTTTGATTGCGTGGAATCATCACCTGGCAATACTCAATCTGAAGGATGCATAACTGCATTTCACGATGACAAAATTACACAAGAAGTACCTGAAGGTTGGTGTAAACACGTTGCACTGGCACTTCAGTGTCCGCTCATTCTTTTTAGTGCTATCTCCGCCGGTCTTTACGAAAGTGGTAGCTCCTGTCATTACATAGCTACACCTTCAAGGAGTGTCGATGTTCCCATGTCTAGACAACTGGATGCTCCAGGCTCCATCACAACACCAGCTAAGTCATCAAATCGACCTGACCATTGCTGTGCTTCTTAATCAATGGAGCCTTGTGTCACTTGACTCTTCCATGGACCTCATTTTCATTGGGGCAAGATTTAACACTAAGGGCCCGATTCTGATGCGGTTAGGAAATCTTCCCGATCAAATCGGTTTGGAAATTGTTTCCGACCGACTCAGATCAGGAGAGTACGACCGACTGAGTATGATGCATCCGGATGCTTCCAGATATGATTTGGTTGGACTCCCATTGACTTCTATGGGAGCCTATGTTCCTAACCGCATTGTAATCTGGCCCCCCGTTGGGAAGACACGTTCCCGATCCGATTCAGAAGGAGCAAATGCCATTAGGAGGCCTTCCTAACCGCATCGGAATCTGGCCCATAGTGGGAAAAAAAGTGTTTCTTTACAATGAAAAGAGTTGAATGTTTTCAAAGACTCCTGTCTGTACTGTTATTAGAGAAGGAAGCACCAGCGAGGAAGTGGCTGGAGGTCCAAGGGCACATAGCAGACTCGATGTTTACTATGCAATGGGAGAGACTTGACCACAGACCTCTCATGTAGCACCTGTGCCAAACTGGTTCCCTTCACTGCCGAGTCTGAAACACAGGACTCTGATCTGTAAAGATATCAGGGAAGCTCTATAGGGGTGGCTGATATTGTATAATCACCTGAAGGGAATACCTATGCACCAGAAACTGTCAGTGGTTCTTACAATGGATGCCAGTGCGAAAGACAGGGGTCTGATGATGGAGAATATCACTTATCAAGCAAAATGGTCCTTGGTGGACTCATTGAGATCCTCAAACTGGAGGGAGCTGAGAGCAATTTTCAGAGTTATGCTTCGTTTTAAGAGTTTAGTTTTCTTTTCCTGCTCAATGTGATGATGAGGACAGATAATTTTGGTGTAAGTGGTCTGTATCAACCATCAAGGCAGCACAAACTGGATTTCCCTCAGCAAAGTGGAATGTTAGCTGAGTCTTTGGGCAGAAGCAAATCTCCTCTCAATAACAGCAGTGCACATCAGGGGTTTGGTGAATGTGGAAGCAGAACAACTGAGGCGAGTGTTCGCTTCCTCTCAGAATCTGACAATATCAAGGAGATGTCTGGCACCCCATACATATATCTCTTTGCATCCAGGATAAATGCTTAGCTGCCAAGATTTTATTCAAGATATTCAGAGAAGATGGCATAGAAAGTAGACGCTGTGCTGATGAAGCCACCAAGGAAACTGTTTGATGCCTTTCCTCAGTTTCTTTCGATTCAGAAGATATTGCGGAAGATCAAGCAGGAGAAAGCCCTTGTGATTGGCATGGTGCCTTATTGACCTTTCAGAACTTGGTTTCCATTTCTCAGTTAGTTGGCACTGCTTTTGCCTTGGATTCTACCTCATGGGTTGTCTCCTTTTAAGACCCCAACCATCTACTTCACAAGACTCTCACCCTGTTGTCTGGAAGAGGAGAGATTGACTCTTTTAAGGCAGGGGCTACCGTCTCATTTGGTAAAAGTAATTGACAATTCTAGAAAGTCATCTACTTTGAAGTCCTTCTTTAGGCACTAGAATCCTTGATACTGTCATCAGAGTCTATCCTCTACCTCTTGTTCAAAGTCATCTATTATGTAAATGTTAGTTGATAGCTTTAAGAAGAATTTGGCTTTATCCACCTTAAATGTTTTCTTTCTGGTGGCAGTCACTTCTGCCTGCAGATTGAGGGAACTCTCAGTTGTGATTTATTATCCACTCCTTTGAGATGTTTGGATGATGTAGTAATTTTGAAGCTTGATTCTGCATTTCATCCCAAAATGTTGTCAAAAGTTCACTCTCCTGTTTTTTCCATCTCCTACTGCTAATGAAGAATGGTTGTTGAGTTTATTGGATGCTAAGCATGTTTTATCTATTGATCTCAATAAATCAAATGCATTCAGGAAGATGAATTTGCTATGTATAAGTTTTGGTCTTTCTGGTCAAGGTAGAAAGGCAACCTAAAGGAATTTTGACTCAGTGTTTAAAAAAGGGTATTACAATGGATTATTTGAATTAGGAGTAGACTATTCCATACAGCATTAAGGGCAGCTCAACCAGGTCTGTATTCACTTCTTGGGCTGAATTGCAAGGGGTGTCATTGGAAGAGATTTGTAGAGCTGGGACATGGGCCTCAGATCACACATTCATAAAACATCATTGGCTTTTGCGTGTGCAAAGTTGACAGAGAAAAACTTTGGTGTATGGGTATGGCAATCTCCTGATGAGTTACAGTCTGTTTCAGTATGATAGTTTGTTAATTTTTTACTAAGGAAAGATTAAAATGCACTGGATTTGGTATTACATTTTTCTAGTAATGGTATCTGCATTAACCCCTTCGCCGCGGCGGGAATTCCGCCGCGGCGCGGGGGGGTGCGGGGGGGCAGCGCGGCGGGCCTGTGCTCATGACGGAGCCGCTCCGTCATGAGCCACAGTTGAGCTGTGCTCATGACGGAACGGTTCCGTCATGACTCCGCCCATTTGCGTTGTCGCCCCGCACAGGCGGGGAAACAGCGCCGCGCAGGCGGAGCGGCCGCCGACAGGATTGCCATGACGGAACCGTTCCGTCATGAGCACACGGCAACCGTGGCTCATGACGGAACGGTTCCGTCATGAGCAGGGAAGGGGTTAAAGGACTGTGACTGCTTTGGTGTACCTCATAGAAGTAAAGACTGCGACGAGGATGAGGGATGTAGCGGTGAACAACTGATTACTTACTGGGAATCTTCATAACTCTAAATCCTACTCAGCTACTCATCCTTGGCCCAGTCATTAATATGGTTCTGTTTTTTGATGAGGCTTTGAATTTCAAGATGGGCTGGGGTCGGTTGTTTTATATGCACTACCGAGCTGAGGGTAGGTGGGGTTATAGATGCAATTTCCTGTTGTGTTTCCTGCTTTTTGTACCTTGTAATTGGGCATATTTCCTCATATAAGTAATTGCTGGGATGAGGTCAAGTAGGACTAGGGGTAATGAAAATTACTGATAAGTAATTATTCCATTCATCAAAAGTCATGTGTCTTTTCATTGAAATAGCATTATTGCCCCTAAGGGTTTATCTGGTTGTGGTCGAAAGAGAAACATGCAACACTATTTGGGACTACCTCTGCTTTCATGTACAATTCCATATTCTGAACAGCCATACTTAAGTTGTTAATTAGGTGTTATTATCTACACCTACAGGCAGTAGCATCTATTAATTACACAAAATTAGAGAGCACAGTTGCAGTTGATGGTCATAAGGAGGTGGGGTAGTTAATAGTTTCGATTGCCCCACAGTTAAGGGCAGTAAAGTTATTGGTAAGAAATCAAGAGATGGCAAATTCAGCACACCAGTTTCCGCTGTGAGGAACAGCTTTTCGGTACCACTATGCAGCTACCTATTTCTTTCACTAGATTAGGGGTGGAGCATGCACCGGGCAGTGAAGGAAGAGTGTCTTTAAAGGTACCAGTACAGGGATAGGATAGAATAGTATTTGTAAAGCGCACTATACCCGAAGGCGTCAAGGCGCCGGGCAGTCATAGACAGAGGGAAGAGAGCACGACAGCAGATTAAGAGGGGAATAACCATGTTTTCAGGAGTTTCTTGAAGGCAGAGAGAGAGCTTGCGTTGGTAATGGCAAAGGGAAGAGAGTTCCAGAGTTTGGCAGCCGCAACGGAGAAGGAGCGGCCGCCCCATCTGGATCTGCAAAATCTGTGCGAGACCAGTTTGTTCTGTGTGGACCATCTCAAGGTCATCCCTGGAATATACCATTGAAACAAAGATTTGAGTTGCGACAAGCCTTTGCTATGCATGGCCTTGTATACTGTGCTTAAAATCTTGATTGAGATGCGCTCCTTGATGTGGAGCCAGTGTAAGGTACGGATCCCTTTTCTGGCAGACTGATGTTTGGGAATTTTAAGAATCAGTGTTGCTGCTGCATTCTGTACCACCTGGAGCTTATTCAGTGATGCAGTGGTGATATTGAGGTAGAGGGTGTTACAGTAATCAAGATGAAAGCTAATCAGCGCCAGGAAGCTTCGGTGTCAGTGCGCTTTATAAGCAACACTTAACATAACATAACATAACAATCAGTGCAATGATAGTTGGCCGATGTAGTTCAGAAGGAATGAGTGGAAGCGCCTTTCTGAGAGTTCTTAAAATATAGAAACAAGTACCAACAAGTACGGTTGTTTTGGGCGTCGAAAGTCAGCCCCTCATCAAAGATGCTGTGTTTAGCGGGGTTCGAAGGGGCCCGCATTCAGTAGGCCACCATGCATTCGACCATGGAGGGAGAGGAAGAGGGAGAGAGAGAGAGAGAGAGAGAGAGAGAGAGAGAGAGAGAGAGAGAGAGAGAGAGAGAAGTAGAGAGAGAAAGAGAGAGGGAGGGAGAGAGAGAGGGAGAGACAGTGGTGTAGCACGAGTTTTGGGGGCGGCGGTCTCCCTCCGCTCTTGCCTTCTGTGTCAGGGCAGCAATCTCCCCATTCCCCCCGCTCTCCAATCGGCTGCGAATACAATCTCACCAGCATGGGCGGCCAAAGCCACTGGAGAGAGAGAGAGAGTCTAGTCTTATCCAAACCAGTTAAGGCCCTTCTGAGAGACAGGGAATTCTAGCTACAGAATGTTTTCTTAATTTTTGTCTGAGTAACTTGACATTTCCTCACATGTTGCTCACTGGCTGTCCTGAGCCATCAGGTATGTGTAGGTTGAAAAGGTTATTTTTTACATTACTTCCCTTGGTAGTCTGTGAAAATGTATTCATATATATTTTCAGTATGAAAATATGACAAAGAACGCTTTGGGACTAGCTGGTTGCGGCTAGTTCCGAAACTAAGGGCCTAGACGATTTATATGCATACAGTTTATAAGGTTTACATCAAGGGTCTCTTCGCATCTGTGGCCGTAGAAGCCATGGCAGGAGTGAAAAGGAGACAATGTAGAATTTTCCTGCTTCTTTATGGACTAATAACTCAATAATTAGGAGAGGTTAAAGGAGAGAAAAAGGGGTTTACAGGGGCGTGAGTGTTAGATGGTGATCATACAAATTGTACCACACACCCAGAAAGTCGACATTTTGTAGAAACACATACAATTCTTCAGTAGTGTTCCCCATAATAAAAACGTATGGAAAATTACTCCCGCAAAACGTGGGCTTTGTGATGTTATAGGGTGGCAGAAAAAAACGCCCATATTTCATCAGGGCTAATGAAGATGGCACACCCCTCATGGAAAGCATTTTCCTGTGGGGAAAAAATGGCTTTTGCATTGAATGCAAAATGCACTGTAAACTCTTGATAATACTGATTTAAGAGTATAGACATTAAGAGGGCTAGGTGTTGCATAAATGTCGCACATTGAGGGACAGATTTAATAATATTTTACGCAACACAACTTGCTGCGTTGTTTTGCGTGAAAGGGAGAGAGGAGAAATGTGCCATTTCTGCTAAGATATTGAGCACTTCTGCACTCTATCGCTGGCACACTTTGTGCTGCCTAGCGCCTTAGCAGGCACACTTGTGCCATGCTGCAAGGGTGCCTGTATGACAGGCAGCTTTTTTTTTTGTGAAGGAAGGTTTACCTTCATGAACAAAAACAATCCTAAGAGTCAGTTTCCGTGCAGAATGCATAGAAAGAGGAAGTAACAAGGAGAAATAAAGATATTTCTTCTCATTACACGTCCATCGAGTATGCACACTGGTTTGGTGCAAACCCAGGTTCACAAGTTTTTTAAAAATCTGTGTTTGCATCAGATTGCGTGGGTGGATGCACAGGAATGCCCATGGTCCTCTCATGTAACGACTACCCAATGCAAATCAACGTTGCCTGGCTTACTAAATGACAAAATGACAGTCTCCAACTGGAATTCTGTGGACTCTACAAATTAGAGGAAAACTCGGACAAACATAGTTTTAATTCTACTAACTTAGATGTTCTCTTTTGTGTGAATGACTCAATTCAAGTTTTCAAATCTTTACCAGATTGGGGAATTTTCGTGACTGCGGCGCATTTGAAGTCCATGTTTCTTCTGGCCCCTTTGCTGAGAGTACCACATATCATTGCGGGGTTAGGTGGACACACACGCACTTCATGCTGACTGCTCATCAGCTGCGCAGGGCAAGGCTTTCTTTATGCAATGATGACACCCTGAACAGAGAACAAAATCGTGTTTTGTACATGTGAAGAGATAACTGTACAAAATCAATCTCTTGTGTTATAAATATTTATTAATCTACAACATTAAACTCATTAATCTCATTGAAATGTTTTTTTTTACTTTTAAGGATTCAACGGGAACCACAACATTTTTAGGATTCACTGCCACAGGTTTTGTAGTCTTCCAGGGAAATAAAAGAATTCATTTGTTGAAATGGTGAGTGGTACTCTGTAATGTTCATTTACCTTTTTAATTGGTCACAAACTTTTAAACTATTGTATAAGTGGATGTAAATTCTGTACATTTTGCATATAGGTTTAGCAAAACGTTTTGTCACACAGGGGTTACATTTTTTCAAAATTAAAATATTTTAATTGTGAATTAAGTATAGCATAAAAACAGCACACATAAATGAAACAGGTTTATTCACTAATATGTCTGTCTCCTTTATATATATCCCTTTTGGAAAACTCAAGCCAGGCAAGGTGACCTCAAGCATGCGCTTCATAACTCTTTGAAAAAAGTGCCAGTGCCCCTGTGCATGAGTTGCCATGTTGCCCTGGCTCCAGTGGCCCCGAAGGCTCACTGCATGTTTATCTATTTTTAAAACGCTATTTAGAGAAAGAATTAAAAACTCTGGTGTGGTTCTTTCTTCACTGCAAAAGGTTTGGTTGAGCTTCAGCCCAAGAGGGCATTTTACCAGGCATGGAGTTCTTCCCCTAGGAGCGGCCTGTGCAGATAAGAGGCCGGGTTGAGGGGGATTCGACAGACAACCACAAGGGAAAATTGAATAAATAATTGATTTTCCCTCATCGTTGTCTGTCGAAATCACCCCCCACCCGGCCTCACCGGTCTTAAATGCACGGGCCGCTCCTGTTCTTCCCAATAATGTCTGACTTCACCAAGTGCAAGGTTTGTAGGACAGAGTACCTGGCTAATGAGCCTCACAGAATGTCCCTCTTGTGTTATGGGATCAATTCCCTGTATTGTGTCGATCTAGTTGATACTTTCAGTGGAGTCAAGACATAGGTCCACCACTGGCGACTTTCTCCTCCACACAGAGTTTGGTAATATAATCCATAAGGAAGCGAAGTATCGGGGGGTGGTGAGGAAAGGTGATGGCCATAGTATGTGTCTCCAGTCCACCCTTTGTCCTCCCTCATTCGAATCTTAGCCGACAAAGTCTTCATCCTACTTACGCCATAGTTAACTGATTGCACTTTTTTGATGCAAGATTTTTTCGCTGTTGTTGTAAATTGAGATTTTCTCACTGCTCATTCGTCATTTCCAATATGAAAAACTCTATGATAGCCTAGGCATTTTAGCAACCTCATAAAATGCCATGAAATAAAATAATAACATGATACAGTGAATTCAACTCTCTGTTTGTGGCCCCATGAATTTTCATAGCGGTCGTGCCATGGGCAGGCAGAGCTCAGGTGTTTCAGGTGGCCCGTTAGAATTACCAAAGATAGTCTGTTTATGATGTACAGTAGTTTAAAGGCTTTCAATACCATCACTGTGATTCATCAGAATTCCAAACAGTCATTCCCCAAGGCTGTAGCATGCCTCTTCTCCACTAATGGTTGTATGTCACAGGATTGAATACATAATGCGGTCCTACAAAACATATTGACTCCTGAGTATTTACTCCCTCAACATTATGAAGGTAAGAATATGTAGGTGTGGATAGATATAGGGACTAATTATGAGGTTGGTGGTGGGAGAGCGGGCTGCCATGCCAACACCGTGCTCCCACACGGCAAACCTCACCGCTGCCCACCCACTAGATTACGATTCATTTTGTGCTCTGATGGGCGGGCAATGGAGCGTTCCCGCGGTGGTGCAGTACAAAGGCTCATATTTGAGCCTTAGAACTGCATTGCTGTGAGACCGCCAATGCACGTTCCTGCAGGGCATGGACTGTGCAGTCCATGCCGTGCAGGAAGATGCATGCATGCACACAGGGGGGCACAACAGGTGCAAGTCACCAGAATGGCAGCAACTCAAGTCAAACCAGCGAGGTCTTAAAACAACAAAACACTAGTGGGAACAGACTTATCTGTATCCCATGCAGAAGGTTCCATGTTGTGGTGTTGTCTGTCAGCCCATTTCCTTGTAGCCAGTCTCTCAGTTTCCGACCCTGATGACACTTGTGAGTATTGCGTTATAGTATCATCAATAGTAGAAGTTGTCCCCAACACTTCTTTTTCTTTGTCCATTTGATGAAGGGTGGTGTCCATAGCTGATGAGTCAAGGTCCTCTGGAAAGCGATCCAGGTTCCAATTCCTTGTTTTTGCCATTGATTGGCAGTAGAACTGTTGTGGGCTCTAATAGGCCATATCCAATGTCTCATTTATGAAGCTGTAGATGCAGAGCCAGGGATTTTTCCATTTTAAACTGGTTTCTTGTGTCAGGTCAGCAGACATGTAGATTTTGTGAGGACCATGGAGAAGGGGACTCTTTTTTTGTTGAGCAGCAGGGATCAGTTGACAGGCCAGGTGATGACGTAGGAAGCATGCTCTAACTGGCTAGGGTAAGTCAGATTTTCACTGAAATCTTGAGTGGATTGTCTGTGCCCCCTAAAGATTCAGCACGGCACCAGAAGGTTGATTATTCAGTTATGATAAAAAGGTTGACAAGAAGGACGACATGTCTCTAGATTCAAGGCCTTCTGAAATACCAGAAAAATTGACATTGTTCCAGGGTTTCCTGTATTTCATGTGCACCATTTGGTTCTGCAGATATCACACTTCCCATTGTAGGTCAGGACCATCATTAAGACACTTGTGGTTGTCTCCAAGGCATCCATGATCCAGTCAATTATAGCCAACTTGGATCTAAGTCAGCTAGGTCTGCTCTTGTGGACTAAATGTGTGCAGCTATTTTCTTGGTGGTCAATCCCAACTTTATTGGAAGAATTCTTGTGTAGCAATGTGTACAGGGCGGCCTCCACCATCTTATCTGAGTCACGTTTTGTCCTCCTGGCCAATGCTTCTGAAAACAGAATTTGGTGTAAATAAATGGGTTTTTACATGTGGCAAGACCTCAGACCAATAAAGGGTCACAGCATGTGTAAAAGAGCCGTACCTCTGAGCAGTGCAGAGTCCAGTCAAAAAACACTGAAGTCAGTGGTAAGACAGGAGTCGCGCCATGCCCATGTGCTGGCAAGAAGGAAGTGTTTTGGCACAGAGCCCTGCAACGTCTCTTACAATGTGTTTCAAGAAAGTCTGTGAGCCAGCCAGTTTTGTGAGTATACTTGCATAGCATCAGACTACCAGTAGTCATTTCAGCCTGATGAGGCCTAAACTAACACTTTCAACTGACGTGTCTGATTGTCCAGCCATGCAATAAGGTATCTCCAAATGTTCCCAGATGTTAGTATGTTTCCTCCTACTAAGATTAAGAATGTCCGTATGTTTTCCCCACTGGTAAGTACTTCATTTCATGCAGATTTGAAGGGCAGCCTTTCTTCTAATTTGCTCTATAGAAAATTTGCAAGGCAGCCAGACACTCAACAGTAGGAATTTGTAGTATCTTGGGCTTTTTCTCCTTTGGAAATGTATAGTGTTGTTTAGAGAGATAAGATTTCAACTTGTTCTTATCCATTCTTTATTCTAACGTGGATCATTGTAGTCAATACCAAACACACAATAATTCTTCCAGAGCTGTTTTTAATGGATTATTGTCCTGCTGAGGAGACCCTCACCCTGAGAGTTTGCCTCGCTCTGTTTATTACTTGTTCTGTCCAAAGTTCATGCAGTAACTTGGAGAAATTCAAGACGTCTCATATGCAAAACTGTTGCTTAGCTCTGCTCTGAGCAAGCACAGTTCATCATGATACAGAATTTAGATGAGAGTCGCACACAGAAAATACAGTGAGAAGCTGACAGGGCAGGGGAGGCTCTTGTGCTTGGCACTACTCACAGTTCTTTTTTTTATTTATTTCAAAATCATTTTTGTTGAAACTTTTATAAAATAAGAAGTATAGACAGAGTACAGAACAGAGAGGAACATTCGCTTAATGGGGTATGATCGTTGGGAGACGGTACACAACTTTTTTCTATAGAGTTATAGAATCAAGGTATCAATCAATCAATCAATATTTAGCTTTATTCGACCATGATAATTACAGTCATAAAAGCACATATCACAATCAATAAATATTGGAATAAAAAGTTAATAATGAAAATGTACAAGTAAAAAAAAGGTAAAATATCAAACACACATAACATTAAAAATTTAGATCATTTAAAATCCAAGAACATTTCAAATCCCACTGCACCACCTAGGAAGAAGCCTCCAAAGGCTCGAATGACATGCCTTTCCTCTGCCACAGGACCTTTTTCAAGAATTTGGATGCCCTCCAGGCCATGTGCTCATTCTCTAAAAATTGTAGACGAACAGGCACTGGACAGCATTGCCTAAGGCCCTGCTGTCTTAAAAGAGGCCAGATTTTCCTTAGTTCTGAGAACAACTTGTAAAAGAAAACTAGGTGGATAGTGGACTGCTCTGAAGGAGAATCACACAGACACGGGGGTAACAATCTTGACCAGTCATTCATTTTAGGAGTAGTCACTAATCTATGTACCGTGCCCAGTCTAAATCTTATTAAGAGCATTCTGTCATAGCCACTTGGGACAAAATATAAATAAGGTTTCATACCCAGAGAAGTAAGCCTTAACTGATGTTGAATAACTGTGGGTTTGGAGGCTTCATCTGCTATTCTCAGAGAACCCACCATTTCAAGGCCCTCTATCTTCAGGGTTTTTCTCGAGATTCAGGCCATAGAGCTGGGGTTTGCATAAAAATCTGGGTATCCAAGATCATTCATGAACCTATAGACAAACCTGAGCCAGGGAATCTTCAACGCCCCATCCAATCTAGTACAATCATGCAGGATATCTCTATTTAAATGGGTCTGATCACTAACCCATATCCTGTGCCAAAGGAGTATTGGCTCCAGTTTGATAAGGTCCGCTAGATACAGGAGACCCAACTCCTCATGACACACAAATGAAGACGTGCCGGGAGGGACGGAAAGAATGTACCGGAGGAAGGCATTTTCCACAGTTTGTAAAGGGAAATAATTGGCGATGCCCCACACCCCTGCCCCGTATATCGCTGCTGAAATACACTGAGCCATATATATTTGCAGAAGTTCGCCAGGTGGCTTCCTGCCCAGTTTCTTTGCAAAGATGGCAAGGGCACTAGTTGATCTACTAAAGCCCAGTTTGTTCAGCTCAATTGAACGAGACCATGTATCATTCTGATTAAAAAGGACACTGAGATACGAGAAAGTACTCATTGATGCTAACTTCCCACCTTCCAGGCAGATGTCCCTACCCGTGTCCCTACAAGTCCCTGAGCCACAGCTCATTATAAATGTCTTAGAAAAATTAATACTTAAGCCCAAATCAAGCAAAAAATTGTTAAAGCTGTCCAGAACCCTTTGTAAACCATTCTGTGTGCACTCCATTAAAACGGCATCATCTGCGTATAAGAGAGCCGGTATAGGTCTCCCATCTGCTTGAGGAAAATCTTGTCCACTCTTTAGGAGTACCTTGGCCAGCCCATTAATGTATAGATTAAAAAGGAAAGGGGCCAGGACACAACCTAAGTCAGTAAGGATCTCCCATAACCTGGCATGGATTACAGAGTCAAACGCTGTGGTTAAATCAACGAAGACTAAGTAAAGTCTCCCCTTTTTGGCTCTTGTATATTTCCCAACGATAATAGCCAGATTTAAATTCTGTTCTATAGTGCCCAGCCCCTCCCGAAACCCATACTGAAGGTCAGACAGGACAAGGGAAATTGGTCTATAACAACCAGGATCTTGACGATTACCCTTCTTGAATATTGGAACAATAATAGACTCCATCCAGGGCTTCGCGAAGGTAGTACAACCACTGGCGTTAACCAACTGAGTTAGTAGTGGGCCCCATAGCAGGACCTTTGACTTAAATAAGTCAACTGGCACCCCGTCGGGGCACGGAGCCTTACCCCCCCTGGCTACGTGCAAGAGCCAAGACCATTTAATCCAGCGTAACATGAAGGTTGAATGACTTAAGTCTTTTTCTGGGATCGCAATCTCGATGGAGGGCCCTCACCCCCACACATGGGCGGGGCCCTTATAATCTTCCAAAAGGCCCCAGAGTCCTTCTTTTGGGTAGCTGCATGAAGCGACTCCCAGGCTTCCTCCCTCAGTGACCTCTTTCTTTCAGAAATTGTCCTTTTATACAATGCGCTAGCCCTCCTTACCCCCTCACGCGATCTAGGTTGTCTATGAATCTCTACCTTCAGATTAGAGTAAGCCTTAGTGCAAGCCCTATTAAACCAGCCAGGGGTTTTCAGCCCATTACGGCACAGGACACTCAGTAAGCTTCTAACCTCTTTGGTTATCTTAAGGAAGAAGTGCACTATGTCATCTGCAGTGGAAAGCTCATTCAGAAAGATGTCAAAGGCAGTTTTGCAAGATAGAATGAGCTGTTTGGTCAGTACCTCAGGGTCGACTTTAGACCAGCGAAGAGCATACCCATTCATTTTTTTCAGCTCTAAGGTACCCATCACCTGGTTCGCTTGGTTCTTCCCCACAGAGCTTTGGGCAAATAAATGTAACTTAAGACAAAGCGGATAGTGATCGCTCAGTGCAGTGCTCCCTATCGTAAAGGATAGCAAGCTCGGGCAAGGGTATGTGAAACCAGTATGAAGTCTACCGTTAAAGGTCGGGGACATAATCACTGGGGTGGGAACAAGTTCATTCACAAATCCCAGATCTTATCGGGACATTAATTCATTAAAAGGTCCCCAGCCTTTGTGTGTGAGAAATGACAGTTGGGGACCCCCTCTTCAGTGTGGATACCACATATTTTCAAAAGAGCTGATTTACACAATGTGCACTTAAAGTCCCCCAACAGAATAATCACAGTGTCCATAGAGCTTGAATTGCAAATAACATCCAAGGCCTCACCAATCCTTAAAAGCTCAGTCCCCAGCTCTCCCGCAGGATTATTATTATAAAAATTTACCATGAGCACTCTCTTTGAGTGCTTTATGTACAGTTGAATAATCTGGTAGTAACAAACAATCTTATCCACCATTAGCATGGTGGAAATATACAAGCACAACCCTCCCTTAGGCCTTCCTCCCAAACCCTTCACCGCAGGGATGTTGAAGGTCATGTAGCCAGTGATGTGTACTGGCTCCAGCTCCCATGTTTCTTGTAAGCACAAGATATCAGTGCTATCTATAAACTCACCATAATGGATTTAAAATCTTAGCACACAACCCCGCAATGTTCCAGGAGATGATACTAGTTTCTATCATTACTTTGTTAGAAGTAAGGCTCACTGGGAGAGTGGATAGGTGGTGACTTGCACTGTGAGAGGACCCTTCAGTGGTGCGTAGAGCGCTAACATTATTTCTCAAAACATCTATGTGGGGATTACTGCGAGTAGACTCCGTACGGTTACTCACGGTAATGGTAGAAAATGAGTTGGTGGCAAGACTAGGGCTGGTTGTCCTACTACACTGAGCTTCAGGACAGGCCACAGGCTTGGCAAGCCCCCCTCTGCTATTTTAGCAAGCTGTGTGGGAATCGCCAGTCAGTCTACCTCATCCAAATTATAGAGAGGTGCATAAAAGTTACTAACGGGAATTGGGTGAGCGAGAGGTGTTGGACCTCCACAGAAGCCCTCTGTACGGCGTTGGAAAACTCCTACGGGATGGTAAAAGAAGCCCAACGGGATAATACTGACCCCCTGGCTTCTAACTGGCCAAAAGCCCACCCTGTTCATAATTGTGCGGACAAGTGCAGGGGATGCAAAAGAAAGAACCACACAATGTCCCATAAGGGACTTGTCGGAATGTCCCACCCACCCTATCCTGCGAGCCATTCTAAATTCACAAAAAAGCTGTCAAGCTTGTTTTCCCACTTAGATAGTGCAAAGATTTATTGCGTAAGGTAGACAAGGGTTCAGACTCCCCTTGTGGGAGCGGAGGGACATTCACCAAGATTATTGTAAATGGTGTAGCTTCCGGCGGACGATGAAGTACCTTTGGGTCCATAGCTCCCCTCCCCCGCTACCCTCTGGGGTCCTGAGGCCAAGCAAGACGGCTGTCCCAAAGTCACCTTTTTTGACGGCTGTTGATTGTAGTTAGATGCTAGATTGGCAGGGCTTGGCTTGCTCTGCTGGCAATTAGAGTGAGTAGGGACCGAGTAACCTGCCAGAATTTGGGGAAAAACACCTTTAGAAACAATACAATCGAGGTTAGGTTGCGGGCTGGCACAAATAGAGGCCCCTGGGGGTAAGGAGGTCTGATTTAGTGCTCTGGTCTGGGGAAATGTACGCACAGAGGCATCCAGGAGACTAGGTGGCACCCTAGGGATGTATTGACTGGGACCTTGTGATGTTACAGTAGGGAGTTTGATGAGACTTTCCAGATTTGCTAATCTGTCCTCAATTTTAGTAAGGGTGGCTTTTAAAGGGCTCACAACCACTGTAAGTATTTCCTCCAACTTTTGCCAGAACTCTCTCGTACACGAACCTGTAGGGCTGATAGTAACGCCTCTACAGAGGGTGTAAGCTCAGAAAGCAACGTTTGTGGGCCTGTATTTATCATGGGTTCCAAAGGGATGGATTGTTTATTATTATTTTGCCTAATATTGGCCGTGGTCTTCCTTTTCTTCCCAGGAGGTTTCATCCGAAATAGTTGGGTATTTTTATCTTTTTGGGCCCTTGTAATGATTTTAGGCCTCGCACCCTCCTTAATTGTTGGAAGGATTACCGATGACGGGGTACGGATATGGGAAATGTCGTAGGAGAGCTTGCGACATATAAATTAACTTCCTGAACATACCTAGGAGGATGTAATCCTGCTACCATAGGTTCAATAGACAGCCTTCGTTCTGTTAGCGCTATTTCGTGAATTAGTGCTGACTCAACAACAGGCTCGATAAGGCTCCCCCTGAATCAAGGTATCTTAGTGATGTAATATAACAAAATAACATTGCTTCATAGTATCCTAGGTCATATGTGCCAGAGACAAATGAAGTGCTATGAGAGTAAAGGCATAATAATGAACAGTGGAATTACCCCGGAGTAGTATCAAGATATAGAGAGGACAGATTAGAGGATAGCTGGGAGGGAGACAAAAAGAAAACAAGATAGTAGAGGAAGGGGGTGGAGGGTGATGGGAAGAGGGAGGGTGTGGGGGGAAGGGAGGAGGGAGGTTGAAGTGGGGGGTAAGGGAGGATGGGGAGTATGGGATAGCATCTGAGTTAATACTAGGTTGGCAATGTATGAATCTAGTTTTCACCAGTTTCTTTTTTTTTTCTACGATGGGTTTTCAGGTAGGTGTTTAGAGAGTTATCTGCACCCCTGGTACATTGGTAAATTGGACACTTACCCACGAAGGGTGGATATAAAGTTTAAAGAGGTATTTCCATTCAGATAGAATGGCTGTAAGACTGGTTGAAACAAGGATATCCCATAAGGTGCGTCCATCTTTGTCCAGCCTAAGATGTGTTTCTGAAGGGAGGATATCAAGAACATTAGAGGCTGGGTTGAGGTTCCAGTTAATCTGTAGGATCTGTGAGATGGTAGTGCAGAGTTCATACCAGAATTTCTTAGAAAAGGTACAGTTGAGTAACATATGTTGTAGATTCCCTGTCTCTTTTTCTCAGCCCCAACATAACTCTGGGTCAAGAAGATCTAGTTAGAAAAGTTTAGAAGGGGTTCAGTATGCCATAAAAGCAGTCCAAAATCTACATTGTGCTAACAAGGGTGTAATTTTGTTAGTTGTGAGGTTAGGCCAGATGGAAGGTGAATTTGGTGTTGTATCATGTGTATACTTGTATTGGATAAGATCAATTCCCATTTGCTCTGTAAGAATTTAGTGAGAGAGATGAGGTTGTGGGTATAAGAAAAAAGTATATTTTTCAAGCTATGTGTCCCTCCCCCAGCTAAGGTCGTCAATGTACTTGGGAGATTGGTAGTTCTTGGGGATTTATGTCTGAAAATGATGATTTTAATTTTTAGAAAGTGATCAAAGACTATTTCCTCAAGTTCAAATTTGAATTTAAGGTGTGAGTAGGGTACCGGTTCGGGTGGCGATCCCAGGTCCCCTACTACTAACGGGATGCCTTTTTGTGCCCATTTCTCAAGAAATAGTCCAACCTTCTGATTTTAAGTTATAGTTATGCCATAATGAGGCCAGGAGGGAGAATTGCATTTTATTAGGGAGTTTAGCAGAAATGTTTCGAAGGGCCTGTGCTGTGTAGGAGAGAATAATTGAGGAGTGTTATGTCCTTATTTTCTTAGTGGTGATGAGTGAGATGAAGGAGAGTGGTTAAGCAAGATAGTTTTTGATGGCAAGCAAATTAAGAGAAGCGGTATTAGATAGGAAGAACCAGAAGAATCCTTGTCTCGCTAAGTATGCAGTTTGGTATTTCCGATAGTCTGGAAGGTTTAAATCTCCAAGCTTCTCGGAAGTCTCAGTTCTTTTACTGTAATTCTCGTTGTTTTGGACTGCCACAGAAACTCTGAACATTAGAGCTAGTCTGGCACAGAAAGTGTCAGGTAGATGGATTGGAAACATGCTAATGAGGAAATTGATGAGGGGGGTGATCATCATCTTAATGGTTTCTATACGTCTCCACCATGTGATGAATCTACTTGACCATTTATCTAATATGTCTTTCATTTTGGTTAGGGTAATTTTGTTGTTGTGATCAAAGGACTCTCTAAGATTTTGGGATGAACCAAATGCCCAGGTATTTTATTTTGTCTGGTGCACATTTAAGACCATAATCTCCATTGACTGAGCTATGGCAGTGGATGTTATGGGGTAGGACCTCTGTTTTATCTCTAATAAGAGACTTGGGCATAGTCATTGATGGGTGACATGATGTTAGGTAAGGCATCTGCTTGAGTTGTGAAAAGAAGGATGTCATCTGTATAAGCTGCCACCGTTTGTGGGCCTGCAGAAAAGGGAATACCAGTAATACAGGGGCTCCCTCTAATTTGTATAACCTTTGTTCCATGGTAAGTAGAAACAATAGAGGGAAAAGGGGGCAGCCTTGTCTTGTGCCTTGTTGTAGGTTAAAGGTGGTAGCTAATATTCAGCTAATATTTATTTTGGCTTTGAGTTCCTTGTATAGTGTGAGGATCATTTAAAAAAGATTAGGACCTAGATTGAATCCAGTAAGGGTGCCGTGTGTGAAAGACCACAAGACCTTGTCAAAGACCTTTTCCGCATCTAGTGCAACTGCGCAGATGGGTTGGTTGAGAAGGTGGGCTTCCGCAATGACATGACAGAAAAGTCTAATATTGTCTGCGATTAACCCACCCTTGATAAATCCAGAATGAGATGGATGAATAATTGTTTTAAGGATGGGTTCCAACCTAAGAGCAAGGATTTTCACGTTGATTTTGCAGTCACTGTTTATTAGGGCGATTGGGCAGTAGTTTTTGGGGTTGGAGGGTTCTTTACCTTCTTTAGGGATGATTATTATGGTGGCTTCTGCAGCGATACCAGTGACCGTACCAGTAGCGGGGAGGTGGCAAAAGAGATCCTCTAAAAGAGTGCTAAGGGAGCGTCCCCAGGTATGATAGAAAGAGCCGGAGAAGCTGTTGAGTCCTGGATTCTTCCCTGCTTTGAGTAGTTTGATCGCGTTTAAAATTTCATACCGTGCAATGGGTTTTTCGAGTATGGTTTTAGTTTCGTTGTCTATTTTGGAGATGGTTATTGTGTTATGGTATTGCAGTCAGGTCTCACAGCGGGTGTGGTTACTACTGTAGTAGAGGTTGTGGTAGAAGCATTCAAAAGTGGAGAAAATGTCATTCCCTTTGGTGGAGGATGTGCCGTGTTCATTGTTAATTTAGGATATCATGGGTCTACGGTATGTTTGTTTCAGGTAAGAGGCTCGCATTCTCCCAGATTTATCCTGTCCGCAAAAGGAGATACCCTTGTGTCTTTAGACAATGAGGTATGCTTTGTTTTTCAGGATTTTAATGTATTCGTACTTCAAATTTGTTAAAGGGTTTATACGTGATGTGTCTTTCGTTTAAGATCTTTTTCCAAAGATTGTATTTGTTGCTCTGGGATATTTCACTACTATTGTCTTGTTTGTTTCTCCATGACATTAGTTTGATCATGTGACCATGGATTGTGGATCTGAGGGTGTCCCAGACAATTTGTGGACAAGGCCCGGAGTTTCTGTTAATTTCTATGAATTGAATAATGTCATCTTGTCCGTAAAGTAGGGTCTTTTGAGATAAAATTACTCATTTTCCCTGATTTAGGTATAGGGGGGATATGCAAGCATGATTCGATACTAGAATTGGCCCGATGGTGGATTTGGAGGTAAAAAGGATGTGATCCTCGTCAACTAGTATGTGGTCAATGCGAGAAAATGAGTTGTGGGGGTGAGAGAAAAAAGAAAAGTCTTTGCCTGTAGGGTTGAATAGTCTTCATGCATCTTCCAGTCTGAGGTCATTGCATAGGTTTAGCATTTGTTTGTGAGATTTGTTTGGTCTGTATTAGAAATGGGGGTCTCTAGTTGGCAATGGTTTGCACCTTTGTCCAAATAGGGACCCTTGCTTCTAGTCAGGGAAAGGGGGATACACTCCTAAAATAACCCCTGCTCACCCCCTTGGTAGCTTGGCACGTGCAGACAGGCTTATCTCAGAGGCAGTGTGTAAAGAATTTATGAACACATACAGTAACACAGTGAAAACACTACAAATGGACACCACACCAGTTTAGAAAAATAAGTATCTTTATCTAAACAAGACCAGACGAAAAAAATCCACAATACAGTATAAAAAATAGGCTCTTCAATGGTAGAAATAGTTCAGTTCAATGCAAGTTGTAAATGCAACACTTTTCCAACAATGTACCTTAGATGCGTCACGCAAAACAAACAAAAGGGTCGCAGGGAAGGTGATGTGCCGTTCCTTACACTCAGGGGAGTGGATGTCGGTTCCTTACTGCAGCGCAGGGGAGGTGATGTGTCACTTCCTTACTGCGTGGGGAGTTGATGCGTCAGTTTATTACTGCGTTCCGGTTACGATGCGACAAGATGGCGCCTCAATGCGATGCGACGGTCCGGTGCGATGCGATAAAATGACGACTTTATGCGATACGACAATCCGGTCTGATGCGTGAACTTTTGCAGCCGCAGTGCAGGCATTGCGACAATGTTCTTGGTGATGCTTTGGGACTCGGTGTAGATGCGGCACACTTCTTCCCCATGGCTTTGCGATGCGTCGGGTCTCGGTGCGGATGCAACACGCTTCTTCGTCGTGTTGTCACGCTTCCAGCTCCCAGCAACAAACAGTCTCTAGAGGTCCTAAAACAGCAGCAGGCACCTCTCTGCAGGTTAGAATTCCCAGCGAGGAAATTCAGGGGAGCTGGTGGGGAAGGTTTTGTGTCCCTAAGACTTCAGACAGGAGGCAAGTTCAATTTCAAGCCCTTGGAGATCTTCCTCAAGATGACAAAGCAAACAGCAAAGTCCTTTTCTCCTTTCCTTGGCAACAAGTGACCACTGCAGGCCAACCCCCAAACAGCACAGGGGCAGTAATCTTTCTTCAGTTTCTCCAGTTTCTTCTCCTTGGCAAAGGTTCCTCTTGATTTCCCAGAAGTGATCTAAAGTTCTGGGGTCTGGGTCCCCCTTATTATACACACAAATCATTTGTCTCTGAAGGCAGAGAGTGTCTGTACCTAGCCAAACCCAGTTCTGTTCTCTCTGGTGCAGCTTCCTGGCAGGAGGTGGAGACAGCATTGTTGAAAGCAGACCTGGCCCAGGCAGGTGAAAGGAAATCTCCTTCCCCTACTCTAAATTCAGCCAAGGTCCCATTCAGCCCAGCCCTGACTCATCAGACTGCTGGAGCCGCAGCCCTCTCTCAGCTCCTGTCACTCACAAGCCAGACATGCAATACACAAACCTAGCAGAGGCACACTGGATAGTTAGGCAAGAAAATACCTACTTTCTAAAAGTGGTATTTTCAAACCCAGAATGTTAAAATCACTCATACTAAAAGATGCACTTTAACATTCTGAGTTCAGGCATACTAAACTTTATTTTCCGATCTTGTTCCCTGGGTCAGTTATGTTTATAAGATGTTATAATCAAACTGCCCATTCTGGCCTATGGGAACAGATAGCCTTGCAATAGTAAAAAACGAAATTGGCTGTAAATCACTATCAGGACATGCCAACACATCAGGGCATGTCCTACCTTTCACATACAATGCCCCCTGCCCACAGGGATATGTTGGACCTACCTTAGGGGTGACTAACATGCAGAAAAGGGAAGGTTTAGGGACTGGCAAGTGTGTGTAATTGCCAAGCCGACATGGCAGTCCCAGACGGCATACAGGCTCTGCAATGGCAGCCCTGAGCCACATTTTACAAGCTGCCTCTGTGGGTGACACAATCAGTGCTGCAAGCCCAACAGCAGCATTTGATTTACAGGCCCTGGGCACACATGGTGCACTGTACTAGGGACTGACAAGTAAATCAAATAACCAATCATGGAATCACTAATCCATACAACAATTTAAAATAGGGAGCACTTGCACTTTGGCACTGAACAGCAGTGGCAAAGTGCCCAAAGCATCTAGCCCAGCAAAAACAGATGAGGCAAGAGCAAAAAGTGGAAGGGAGACTCACGCCAATGATGCCAAGTCTAACAGTCTGAATGGACAGGAGGAATTTCATCCCATGAAAGGTTAAAATCACCACCAATGATTATCCTGCTGCAAGAGAAAACTTTTCATTTTTGTTGTGACCAAAAAGAAGGGAGGTTGTTATTGGGAGAGTAAACAGTCACTACAACTATTTTGATGTTATCTGGGTCTGGTTATGAGCGATCTGCCTTCAGGATATGCTTCCAAGAATGTGATTCTAAGGCCAGAGAAGTTGAAGATATGGGTAATGAGGCCTTTGTTTTATTTTATAGCAGGGGCACAGGATTGATCACTTGCCCAGAGTTTCTTTAGAAGGATATTTTCTTTTATAGTGACATTTGTTTCTTGAAAGAGGATTAGGTCTCCCTTAAGTGTGTGGGTATAGTCTAGGATTTCCTGGCATTTCGTTGGGTGATTCAATCCCTTAACATTAAGGGATAATGTCTTTATGTTATGCACATTTGTGGTATATGCGGATGCTGAAGTGTGTCCCTAGTTGAGTGCAGGAAAGAAGGGGTGGGTTGATGAAAGTGATGCCAGCAAGGGGAGGAGAGGGTGTGGGGGATGGCTTGGGGCAGGGAAGGGTGGCAAATGGAATAGGGGAAGGAGGGGATAGGGTAATGGAGTGGAGGGGAGTGAGAAGGAAAAGCGGAGAGCAAGGAAAGGAGAGAGAAGGAGAGAGACAGAAGGAAATAAAAATAGGAGAGTGCGAAAAAGAACCCATGTACCTAGGAGAGGTACGGCTGTAGTCTCAGTCGGAGGCTAGACGGTGGAGGCCACGAGGGGTCAAGTCTAGACACACAACTAGAGGCCACGTCCTTGGAGTGGTATAAGGAGGATCGATCAGGGCACTGGGTTTAAACTATGACAGGATTATAACCAGGTTGATGAACTGAACAGGGCAAATCATGCTATTAGATCATAGACGTCATGTATCCCTTCCATGCAAATATGTAGGCATCTCCGGAGAATAAGTGAACACAGATAACGACAGATCAAATAGCGAGGCAAGCTTATATAATCTGATGTGATGTATAACCGGGTCAGGGGAAGGGTGATGGGATCAACGTGAAGTGGTTATAAACAGGACAATGTTAGTTAGAAGTCTAGGGGTGCTGGATGTCTGGTTCATGTAATGTTCATCATAAACAACGAGACCAAGGTCAACGAGAGATACCAAGACATCATAAGGTAAACATTAAATTTAAGAAATAAAACTGTGCGAGTAGGTAAGTAGAAAAAACGTATGGAATGGGGTGTGAACCCACGCATTGGGGGAGCTGCGTATTGGTAGTGAGAGGCCACTTGAGAAATCGAGAGTTGAGCAGTAGCACTAGAAACATGTATGTAATTGGGGTGTTGGCAGTGTGCTGATGAAGCAGGTTAGTTGTGGGTTAGTTGTTTGAAAGTTTTTGATAGATTTCATATCATGACATTGTTTAGGGAAGTTATGACTAGGAGGGTTAACATGGTTAAACATGTTACTTTCACTTGCAACTCGGACGTAGCAGTTAGAGGCTGGGAATTGACAACAACCATGTAGAGAGTATGCCAGCGGTGGCGTATTTTGAGGACAGGATGGTGGCGTGACAGTGGAGCACGCGCAGGTTATGTATTAAGGGAGGTAGTTTGTTAGTTGGTTAGGTAAGTGTTTGAGTGCTTTAGGTTAGGGAATCGGCAGCATACTTCATGTGTGAGAGAGTTAGTGGTATACATCAACATGATTAGTGGAGCATGCAGCCGTAATGGTAAGTGTTCCTATTTGATCCCTGAATTTATGTGATAAAGAAGTCCAAACCATTAGGGTCATCGAAGATGGTAATTTCCCCTTTGTAAGTGGTTTTCAGGTGAGCCGGTCCAATGAAGGAGAATTGTACTGCTAGGTCCTTAAGTATTTTTCACTAGGATAGGAATGCTTTTCTTCTTTTGACAGTGTCTTTGGAATAGCCCTGGGAGAATTCAATGGTGGAGTCTTGCCAGTTGATCCTTTGCACCTCTTTCTTCTGTGAGGGATTAAATCTGTGTGTGAGTATCTAAGAGGCCTCTGGGCTCAAGTTATTTTGAAATCCTTTATGAAGTTTAGGCTCAGGGTTAGAGGTATCCATTTTTCTATGAAGGCGGCACATGATGGGGCCTGGTCTTCCTCACCCTCCAGGAGACCAAAGATCCACAAGCTGCCCCTACTATGTCTGTCTTCTAAGTCCGTGAGACTTTTTTCAAGTCGTGCGAGTTTTGCAGTTGTGGTTGCCAAAGTCTTGGATGAGCTCTGCTTGTGATCTTCCAGTAGGTTTATGGGTGGCTCTGCTTCTGTTACTCTTCCCCCTAGTAAATGAAAATCTTGGTAAATAGATGCAAGGTCATTCTGTGTGGAATCTGTGCTAGCCTTTGTGAATTGGGCAAGAACATGTAATCAAGTTTCTGCATGATTAGGTCCAGAGTCGGGCTAGTGTCTAGTTTCGATTTAATTGGAGATATAGGAATGGGGGGTCCTGTTTGGATCACTTTCCTGCTGATTTAGTGTCTTTAGCCCCCCCCCCCCCGAAGTCCCTAGAATCTTGTGCTCTGAGGTCCAACATGATGGTTTTATTTGGTGCGTATTAAAGCCCCAACCTAAGGTGATGAAGCATGGCTGATTGGTGAGTGAAGGTTCACCCCAGGTGGTGTCTGCAATCATGAAGTTCCAAATCTCGTAGGATGCGTTGTAGTCCGTGTGAGGTAGTAGGGATCATTCTGTCTTATTGGGTCATCCTCAGAGGCCTTATGATATAGATAATATAGAAAGAAAGGGGAGAGTGGTATCAGCCCAGCAGTAGAAGTATGAACCTTGGTTAGGGGAAAGAAAGTCAACTGTGTCAGGCAACCAACAGCAGATAGGCAGGCCTTCTGCAAAAGAGAGCACCAGAATTATTAGTCATGTATCTTTGGTTGCGGTCGCGTTGATGTCAAGAGTAGTAAGCACCCACCTTAAAAGGAAGTTGGAGGCCTTATGTAAGGTGTGTAGAGGCTGCAGAGAGCTCCAAGATATACAGGACAGTTTTACATAGAGAGCTGTGTCCCAGAGGCAGATATTTTAAGGTCAGGCACAGCCTATGTGCTCCACTAGGTTGACAGCGCATGAGTCAGGAGGCAAGATGAAGCATCCACCCTAAGATGCAGACGGTTTTCAGGTGTGTAGAGGCCGCAGGAGGCTCCCAGGATGCATCGAACGGCCAGCCGAGGGAGCTGTGTATTGGCTGAAGCCATTTTGGGAGCAGGTATGGCCTCTGTGCATCATTAGGGCGCTATGCGGAGGGAGGATGACAGCATGGAAGTTCAGCGCGGGTACACAATAGAGCAAGTCGAATGGCTTATCAGTTGTGCAGTTGCATCTGGGCTCTTGTACTGTTGTAGCTGGAACACATTTACCCCTCTAAATGGTAGGATAAGCCATGAAGGTGTGCGAGCGCGCGATGCACTGAGGCTAGGTGGCCATATTCCCAGGTGACAGTCACGCCCTTACACTATTCTTAATCACATTTTCATAGTATGGTACCTGATATGGTGTCTGGTACCCTAGAGCTGCTTCAGCTTACCAACAAATTGGTAACCTGAAATAGTCCCTTGACTTAGGGAGCTGTTTATAAGTGGATGGTATTGGAAATCTGGTAATTTCTGCCGGAAATGGTACACAGGTGAGGAATCCCCTAGTGGCATGTCCTCTGCTGTACTGACTCTAAGCTGGAGACTTGTTCTGTGCTTGATCCACCACCATATTTAGCATTTCCTCCAGAAACCAAAAGATTTCTCGTTCTCCATGTTAGCAAGGAAACACACTTGCATAAATTACTGCACATCCTGCACAGTGATGTTCTTAATGCCGCTGCTACCACTGACTTCCTGCAGTGGTGTAGGAAGGAGTCATGGGATTTAACGCAAGCAAGGAACATGCCCCGCTCCCTTACTGTGGAGTAACAGACAGACGTAATTGGAGTACAGGGGGCCCATCACACTCCTTTCCTCATGTGCTACTGCATTATAAAAGGAACTTGTTTTAACAACGTATTATTAATCATGTATTTCAATATTCTCTGATCAAAATAATTGACTTTCAAAGTGGAAAAAAAGAAAATTAATAGGAGCTTCGGGGGAGGAACAGCAAGTCATTTGTATGGGTCTGCTGGTGTGGTAGACCCCAGTGGTTAGAGATAACCACTTTCTGTATCCTGGAAATATAATATATTTCCAGCCTGCAGAATCATTTAGAATAACTCGCATTTTGGTTTGTGGGGATTCATTAGCCCTATTTTCATCTGCTCTTTCAAGGGTAGACTGTTGTGTGAGCTGTAGGTAAGAATAGATTGCTATGCAAAGCAGTCACAGGTACTGTCTGATTCTTTTCAGGGAACTTCAACCACCCACCAGAGTGTTTCTTGTTATAAAAGTTATGTTAGTGCTTTCTTTCCATTGCAAAGTATTTTATTCACTTTTTGCCATTAATTTCAGGATTGATCATTGACATCGCGGTTTGTTGCTATACAATTAAACGATGACGAGTTGCATGCATTGCACTTCCACGGCAGGCTGCTGTGCATATGTCCTACAGCTGCATTTTGAATGCATTGCAGTTGCCTGTGCAGGATGATGTTACTTCCTGGAGGCCCATCAGCATTGCCCTATTCAAGCATGCATTGAAAGCTTGTTGCATTGCCAGGCTAATGGCTCTGATGGTGCTAGTTTGTATCCATCTGCAGTCAGCCTTTATAAAAGTACTTCAGAATTCATACTTTGGCTATATTTAGAATTCTAACACCGTTATTATCTTTCTAGGTCGGACGTCTGCAAACTGAAGTATGAAGGGAAGACGTTTTACGTAATTGGGACACAGAAAGAGGTCAGAAATTTTTGCTTGTTTTTTGTACTTTTGGGAGTGAGTTGAGACCAGTTTTAAGAGTGCAACTAGTATACATTTCTGGCTTCAGATCTCTTGCTTTAGGAAAGTCTTGATGAAAATCCGATTTTCTTTGTGTTTTGTTTTGTGTATCCGATTCCTGGTACACATTCAAAGGTACATTTTGTCATATCCCTACTCTGTGGCACAAAATGAGAGATAATCTCAAAAGTATAGTTAAGCTATATTTTACCCTACCTCTGACTTTTCCCTCTACCCATTGATGTTGTTCAATGTTTAGGGAAAAATTGTTCCTGTGGTTGATAGAAATGTTAATGAAAGGGACAAGAATAATGTCATGATATACCAAGTTGAAGCTGGAATAGTTGTTGTAGGGTTTGGTGAGATAGGCCTGGCCCAGGGGGATGTGATGTCATAAATGCTGGTACCATAATCACGACAGAAATAAATGCCTTCTGACATGCTCGTTCCTTCTATTCGTTATTTCGTGATCTCCATAAACTGCACTGCCTGCCCATGACTCCTGACCACAGTAAACCCATTACAATAATAAACTGTGTTTACATGTGTCGGTCAAATCCCAGCGCAACTGCACATGTTTTTTTTCATTTTTTCAACTGATAAATGAGGCAAAAGTCTGCGGAATAAAGGATTTGAATTAATGTTATTCCCTCCACAGTTACATAATTCCACCTCATATAGAAGCAAATAGGACAGGTTCTGCTAGCAGAATAAAAAGAAACCAACAATACAACAGAGATTCTGCTGTGGTGCCATGCCCAAGGTTGTTTTCAGAAACTGTTGTCAGCGTGGTAGCTTTAGGAATCTCCTTGATGGACATTTACCATAATAGAACAAGCTGTTGCATCAACCTACTGCGAGGTAGAGTGACTACTTCCCACCAACTCATTAAGGACACTGTTCCCAGTCCATGACTTCTGTGCGAGAGCCTGATGCATTCTGGGCAGGCAGTGCAGTTTATGGAGATATCGAAACAACGAGTGGAAGGAACGAGCATGTCAGAAGGCATTTATTTCTGGCGGGAATGTATCTGATACTTTAGTCAAACGTGAATTCACCTGTTGTTTATTTGCGAAAATGTGCTCTCTTTGAAATAAACCAAACCTCGGGATCCAGACAACCGTCTGCAGTTCATAACAAACTATGACAAAGTCAGTAGGTGTGACTTCTGTATAATACAGGATCTCCAAAGCACACCAACACATAGAGCATGCACAGAGACCTACAGATCTATAGACACCCATTTACACAAAGACCAACGGACATAATGACACCTTTGCACACAGACAAACATAGGGGCGTCAAACCACTCTATATACTCAGACCAACATGAACACGAACAGCGAGGGGGGTCAGTGAGGGGTATTGTTCGGGGCGGGGGAGGTTCGAGAGGGGGACTAGGTGAACTGCAGCATAGGGTATTGATGGGGAGAGCAAAAGGTCAGCCCTGGACTGGGAACCCATAGCAGCCCTGGCAGTTTTCTCAGACCAGGCCCAGGGGAAGCACTGACTGGGGCCGGTAGGCTGGAAATGCTTGCTGCTTTTGTTACTGGGGGCCGATATTGCAGCACCGCAGCAAAACAGGCCCTCGGTAACAAAATCGGCCCTCACCCTTCCAGCCTCCTGGGGAAATGCCCAATGCCTGATACGGGCAATCAGGCCCTGCAAAAGATGAGAAACAGCAGGTCAAAATAAGATGATGGCCACCAGGGAAGCATGTGGTTATTTGCCCAGGATGAGAACTCACAAAGTCTGATGCGTTTTTCTACATGAAAATCATTTATGTTCTTTTGTTTCTTTTCAGAAAAAAGCTATGTTAGCATTCCATACCTCGACACCAGCAGCCTGTAAGCATCTTTGGAAATGTGGGGTGGAAAACCAGGCCTTTTACAAGTAAGTCAGACATAAGAATGACAACACGAGCTGAGAGCAGCGGTGCCTCCTCCACAATGGCGGAGAAGCGTCGCCCCACTGCTTGGCTCAGAGCCAGCAAATGAAAAATAAAATGATGTTCTAGCATTGTTTTGTTTTTCATTTGCTGGCTCTGAGCTAGCGCTGTAGGGAGGGGTGGGGGCAGGGACATGGGAGGGGGGAGAGGGGAGGAGGAGGAGTACTATGTGCACTCCCTAAGTGTGCATATGTGTGTTGGCCGGCCATCTCAGGCCGGCCAAACACACATGCGCACTTAGTTTTCTCCAGCCCGGCCGCATTGAACAGCCGGGCTGGAGAAACCTCACAGACTCCCTGGTCTGAGTGGAGCGTGTTTCCAACCCGCTCAGGCCAATCCCCACGCTGCTCTGCAGCACATGATTGGATGGGAGCCTAGTCCAGGGGCTGCTGGGACCAGGAAGAGGAAAGAAGGTGCGACGCAATGCAGGAGGAGGCCGGCAGCTTCAGGTAAGTTCTATTAAAAAAATATATTATTACTAACACCCCCCCGATGTGACACCCCTGACCCTGCGCTTCCCCTCCTGCGTTCCCTCCAGTAGCCCCACCACCCTTGTGGTGGTTGCCACTGGCTGTGAGGCATTGGAAAGTGGTATCTGTTGTGGCCATGTGATGCCAAGGATGTAGTGCACCATTTTAGAGTGCTGCCCAATGCATCCAATAGGCTTGTGTGTGGTCGAGTGTGAGAAGCCTACGTGGCCTCACGGTTATGGTGCTGGCCAAGCAGTGAAGGCCACAGTTTGCAGTGTATGGTTTAAATGCTGTCGGTGGAGCAGTTCCTTCATTATAGCCTGTATAAACATTGCGGACCTCTGAATTATCTGCCTGCTGGCGCTGTTCACCAATGGACTGAAAAAGAGTAACAATAGTAATATCATTTTTTCGAATATACGCCTCTATATAATGTAATCCTGAGCAGACCCTCAAAGTTATTTTTCTTATTTTTGGAATTATTTATATACAAGTCATAGGCTTGAGAGTAACTGTGACAAAATGCTACATAACACGGTCCTGGAGGACAGAAAAAGCACCATCTTTAGATGAATGGGCACAGGCAGTGGACTGCTGCTGCCACCATGTAGAGGTGGTATGTGGGGAGAGGGGGTGCTCTGGAAAATACAGCAAAAGTTGGGGGCCATGGTGGGAATATTTCGGAGTGGTATAAAACATACATGGTGTAACTTCTCAAATTCTTTCAGAATGCAACTTCTCAAATTCTTTGAGAAGTTCTGTATGCGGTACCATCGACTTATTTTTGTACAATGTTCATTTTCTGTACTCTTCAAGTCTACACAATAGCTAGTCTGCTCTTAGGGTTGTGTTAGTTATGAAATAAAATAAAATGTGGCATGTTATTTCGTGTCGCGTGGGGTATTGCTCTTATCTGTAGGTTTTGAATAAGGAATACCGCACGCATGGTAGGGACTGCTGGGCACCTCAACCCCAAAGATGATTGAAGCTGCCTGTCAAGTGCCTTCTCGGGTAATTTGTGCATCTGACGATATATCATGTTGATTGTCATTCGCTGCATTCCCCTTTAATAGGCCATACATATATATGCCTCATTACGTTCCCTAGAAACAGAATAGAAAATGAGAAGTTGCCATGATACTGTTAGGATTCACGTTGCAGCATGTGAGGCATGTATTCTGTTTTTTCTGCAGGTATGCAAAATCCAGTCAAATCAAGACCATGTCAAGCAGCAATATCTTTTTCAAAGGCAGCCGCTTTCGATACAGGTAGGTTCCATTTTCTTTCATTTTATCCAGTGACAGTGTGAGATTTACTTTAAAGGAGAGGGTGCATGAGTTTTCCTGTGATAAACTAGTGTTTCAGGTTTTCTGCTGAAAATGTGGTGTTGAATTAAAGCTGCTTATATATATTACAAGTTAATGAAAGTGACTCATATTCTGAGTTGGACGGTACTGGGGTAAAGGTAAATGTGCATGTGAATTTACCATTACAGTGCAGTAAATCCACCCCAGTACTGTCAAATTACGAATTAACCCCCTTGAAATAAGGAATTACCTTGTGGGACAGTTTTTACATGTGTAAAAGCACATGAAATTCCCAGTTTGGTGGAGTTTAACACATACAGTTGCCACCTGCTCTGAGCAGGTGGTAAATGTATGCATGGACCTTTGGGTGTGGTCAGTAGGAAGGGAGAGGGGAGAGGGAGTAGGGGAGGCAATGGGAGGGTCATTTCGGGCAGGACAGTGTATTTATTGTATGCTGCCCCTTATCTGAAACAAATGGGGAATGAGGCTTGGCTGCTGCTGCGACCAAAGTCTCAGGCAATTTTTCTGGCTTGATTTAAAAGCCACAAGAATCAGGTATCCTTTTCTCACACCCAGAAAAAACACAGCTGTGGAAAAACCTACAAACTTATAATCAGGCGGAGAGGAATTCAATGCATAAATTCCACTATTCCTGACTGTAATCAGGTTCTTCAGCCGAACTTTCAATTGAAAATGCATTATTTTTATTGCTAATAACTGACTCATTTGAAGAATCTGCAGGAAATTTTGCACACCCCTATCCAAAAGCATTTCAGGAGGCTTCGAGTATCTTCTAATACAGGAGTGCAAATATGTTGGATTGTCAATGCCACAAAGTCAGTTAAGATTGTGGAATGCTAATGGCTTTAAAGAATTGAGCCCCTTTATGTTAAGGGGAAAGTGTATCACTTGGCAAGAATTGCAGGCGCGGTGTGGCGATCGCTGCAAGTTGTTCTTTTTGGGGTTCCAACAGATCTTTTTTTTTTTTAAATCACTTCTCGGAATCTAGTGTAAATCCCGACCCCGCCACGCAAACACTTTTTAGGTTGAAATTCAAGGGAGCTAGTAACTCGTATAGACTACTTCGTGGAAAGTTTTTTGGATAAAATCAGCTTGTCCACACAATGCACTATTTCAGAGGCGGATTGACACTCTATTTCATTATTAGGCCATAAGGCTTTAAGGGCAGTACATTTTAAGAGGATGTCCTTCCTTTCTCACTGGATGGCCTATTATACTCCCCCGGCCCTGCATAGAATGTATCCAGAGGTAGAGGATGGGTGCTTTCGCTGTCAGCAACAGGGGATGGGAGGGTTTACATATTTTTTTTACTTGCTAGTTGTTGGAACAGTTTTGGCAAAAGCTCTTAGGGCCATATTATCACACGAACCTGGGTTTCTATGGGAATTCAGAAGGGCATATTATCAAGCCCATTATCGCCGCTTTAGCAGCAGTTTTCTGCCGCTAAAGCGGTGATAATGTTATCGCCGTTCCTTGATTAGTCTCGCCCTCCAGACAAATATAGATCTGGAGGCAGAGGTGACACTCTTTGGGTTTGCCAGTAAGAATCGGCTATCGGCAAGTGGGTACAGGTGTTTATATCAGTCGCCCCAATAATTGCTCGCTCATTGATTTTACAGAACTGGAAATCATCCAGGGCTCTGTTATTCCAAGAGTGGCTGAATAAAATGTTCAGGACGAAAGAATTGAGGAGGCATATGTAAGACGTGTGGGGATCTAAAAAGGATTTAAAGCCACATGGCAGTTTATGGATTACTAGCAGAGTTGGGCTCCAATTTGGTAGCAGTGCCACGGATGGCTCCATGAAGGACCCTCGGAAATATTGGGATTACTCAATCCTCTTGCTTTTGTAAGGTGGGCTTTCTGGCTTTTTTGTTATTGGTTTAAAAGCTGTACCCTAAGGGCCAAGGATGCTTTTTTTCTTATAAAAGGGGTATGTAGGACCAAGAAGGTCTGAGTGTCTAGTTCATTGCACTGATTACCGTCAGTATGACAAGCTTAAGCACTTTCCCGGTAATTCTTGAAGCAATTACATGTTTACAAAGGCAGTAGGGGTTCCATGGGGCGCAATAGCACTTTATTGATGGCTGATATTATAACTGTACTGTATATATTTATACACCATTATTTATACAAAACAATTTGCAGGAGTATACCCAAACTGGCACGTGGGCACTTTATTGATTCCCACATGGTATTTCAGCATTACTGCTTTTAATAGATCGATTGCCCTATACTATGTGGTGGTTCGTTCATTTACACATGAGCTTGCTAGTATCAAATGCTATTCTGTATAATATTTGTCTGGTATGCGTCTTATTTGTAGTTGATTTGTGATTCTGCTCAATAAAATAAAACGCAAAAATAAAAATTGCATACCCGTTAAGAAAATGGCTAATGTTTTGCATGCCAAGTTGCATGCAGGTCTGTGTAGGTGAAAAAATAAAAGAAATGTGTCAAAAAGTTACATTTACCGTTCAAGCTCCTATAAGAAATTTTGATTTCCTCTTCAGACAAAACAGCTAAATGGGTTAACACCAATCGTGGCATGGTGTGTGGATAGGGATGAATGAGGGCAAAAAGAAGCACCCGGCGACAAGTAGTAGTACTTCACCTCCTCCTGAAGCCAACATGACCTCACTGATATTGTCCAAGGCCGGCCTGTCCACCATTCAAGACTTGGAAATAGCTGAGGGCATGTTTATTTACCAACCTTCGCCTCTTCAAAGTTTAGTACTTACAGCAACAGCAACCCAGCCCCTGCATCAGTTTCATCAGAAGTACCCCAAAGATTCACTCAGAGATTCCCCAACAAATCTCAAGAGCGCTATCCCTTTAAAGAAGGATCTATATTCTGCCGACAGGCCCTCCACGCTCTCCTGGTGGACAGTGAATGTGAAAGGCCCTGTGGTAAACAGGTCCCCAGACAATAAGGACACAGACACATGTATGCTGTAGTGGAGAATGACCACAAGGCTATTTACCTGGTTCTCTTTTATTTGCTTTTCCCCTCCCCCTGCTGGCATCCACCATTGGAGTCAGAGCAGAGGGCACACACAGGCACACCCCTCGGACAGTCCCACAGGTGGAACAGTCCACCAACATTACATGGTTAAGCTCTTGTCGGCTTTGTGCTGGTCATGTTTGTAAACCAAGTCCCGCGGGCAATCTCACGCATCCTGCGGGTGGAAATTTGGATTCAGCACATTCTAAAACAACCTCAGAAACCAAGAAAAAAACCTGTTAAATATTAGGAATGGTTCAGAGAACAAAAACTGATAAAGCACTGAAGCCTTTCATTATAGTATATAATGCACAAAATACACCATAACAGACAGCACATCATGCTCAAAACACCACTTTGCCGGATGTAAATGACATACAAATTCTGTCTATCAAGAGCAAAACATGGCTGGGTTTTAGTAATGGTGTATGGCCAGCCAATGACTGTGAACGGTGAATCTGCAAAGGATTCCAGGAGAAATTTCTTGGGAAATTTTCATGCAGATTTTCTGGATGGCGCTTCAGTCATTAAAAAACAAAAGAAGGTCCCTGCTCGACTATTTACTTGGGATATATCCTCCTCCCACCCTTTTACCATTTCCTACTATCCCCCCTCCTCTCTCCTATCCTCTCTTCTCTTTCCACTCTTCTTTCCACAAGAAGTAAACCCCCACCCGACCACTGAAAATATTCTGGCTGTTGTTGCAACCAATGCAGTTAGTCATCTGGACTCACTCAATGAGCTATACTTTTCTAATTAGGTTGACATCTGAAATATATAAATGGTCTTTCTTCTGTTGGACTGGCAGGTACTAAACGGAAATCACTGTACCGCCTTTACTTCTCATCTATACCATTTTTTTTTCTTGGTTCTTATTATATTTCTGTAAAAATTTTAAATTAAAAAAAAAAGCCTTTTCAATGGAAAGTGCTACCTAACTATAACAACGCAGGTGCTGTTGCCACATATGCGATATAGATTCAGAAATACGTCTCTGGGATTTGCAACTCCTGAAAAACATTTCTTATAAGAAAATGTGGTGCACTGCAGCTCTGCTTGGCCAAATAATGCTGCACATGGTCTTTGGCGGTGCAAAGAGGAGTTTGGTGGGGGTCCTGGACAAAGGCCAGGCACTGTGGCCAAGCCCTGCTGCGCACTGCATGTGAGCTTTGGGGTTGGCCGTCTATGGCTGGTTTGCAGCAGGGACTGAATTAAGGCTAGGCACCCACAGTGGGCTAGGCACAGGACCTGCTGTAGGAACTACTACAGTACAGTACAGGAAAACTCACAAATCATCCTCAGCCTAATATTAGTATGACCTGTGTGTTCTCAGAATATATCGTAAAACATTCCCCCCTTTATTCAGAGGCACAACCCCCCCTGCTCCGGCACCAGTTGAGGTATTGGTGGGATAACATGAGCTGGAAGATGACATACCGGAGCAGTGAAGGTGTAGTGTTCTGCTGGGTATGTCATCGGAGAATGTTGGGGCTGTCATTGTGGAGAATGTTGGGGATGGGTAGATCACTGGGGATTCTGTGAAGACGGCTGCTGAGCTGGGGCGGTTCCTTCGGTGGATGTATAAGCTGTCCTTCATTTCTGGAATAAACCTACTATTCTTAAGACTTCTTGTGCCGCCTCCTTTCTATAGAAGGTACCTACCTTCACTATTCCTACCTACTTCATTGCTAATCTCTAAAGCTGTCCTTTTGGTTATTCCCTTTTCTCTACTGTACCAGTACTCTGAATCTGCTGGCAAGCACTATGTGTTTAGAAAGTTACCACTGAAAACAAACACAGCGAAGACAACAACTTATGAAATGTATTGGTTGAGAAATGAAAGCCCATTTATAGAAGCATGGTCACACGCACTAGAGGACAAGTGTGCAGTCCCAGATAAGGCACTTATGTAATTTTTCTGTTAAAATACTTTTAAAAGTATAGTTATCTTTTATGTGGAATGTTAACAAAAGTCTGTGGAGAATATCTTATTTCGGTGGTACGCTGAGTAGAGGATGGGTATCCGCTGCCACAGCCTAAGGGCCTGATTACGAGTTTGCCGAACCCGTAGTGGCCGTCCCTAGACCGCCAGACTGGTGGTCCACCCCCGTATTACGAATACGGCAGTGGGACCACCACAGGACCACCGCAACCATGGGGGATTATGGATCCCGTAGCTCAGCAGGCAGAGGCCCGAATATGCCTGCCGGGCCACTTTGGCACCGCCAAGCATATTAGGAGTTTCCTGACCGCCTCACTTTCAATGGCGGTGAGGCTGCCATTAAAATCGCGGCAGTGAGGAAATTTAAGGGGCCCCACAGGGCCCCCAGTTGCATCAGGGCCATGGGATGTATGCAGGAGGGCACATGGTGTGCCCACCCCATCTGCATGCACCCCCTTTCCTGCACCGCATGGACTTTACAGCCCATGTCGTGCAGGAATGGGCTTTGGCGTTCCCACTGTGGTGCCTTTTTCATAAGCATCGCCGTGGGAAAGCCAAAAGACCACCTGCCAGACCAGGAGAAAAATTCCTAATCTGCCGGGTGGTCTGACAACGGGTTTGGCGGTCCTGGAACAGGGCGCTGGCGTGGCAGCCCGCTCCAGGACTGCCAAACTCATAATCAGGCCCTAAGTGTTGTTCTGGTCCAAAATTTTAATTTTTAACTGTGTAGAATGTGTACTCATTAAGATGGACAAATACATATATCTCACAAGATGGTAATTAAGTCTATGCCCGCTGCTGATATCTATGAGTAATATGCCTGTCACAAGCGAGGAACCCTGCTAGGTTATCTTAACATTTCATCAATCCAAGTTTAATAAACTGAGTGTCATTGAACCGGGTAATGTTTACACTTGTTATTAACAGCCCATAGAAATGACAAATTAAAGACTATGAAAAGCAACATATCTTTATAACAGTAGATCATACCTAGGAAGAAGATGCAGTAGTAAGAATTTGTTGTTGAAACACTTGTGTTAAACCTTTGTTTGCAGTTCTTCTGCTTTCTTTCTGAAACATATGTTAATCATCCTTATCAGCATAATTAATGCACCCACCATTGTGCAGCTCTCTTTCTTGAGCACTTCCCGTCCCACTCTCCCAGACACAAAGCTGCTGACAATATTGATGACCTTCCTGTTTTGTTTTAGTGGACGGGTCGCCAAAGAAGTGGTTGAAGCAAGTTCCCAGATCCAGCGGGAACCCCCAGAAGTGCACAGGTATAGTGGGGGAAAACGTTCAAGGCATCGTATTTGTTGTTCCTAAAGCATGTTTCCAAGAAGGGAGGAGCTGAATTTGAACAATGTGCACCACCCCAAAATGCTCATTCACCATGTTGCTAAAGATCAGACAAATTCCACACTGGAAAGCACCTTTCAGTTTAAAATATTAAAATAAATGAAAACAGCATCTCAAAAAAGCTGTCGAATGCCAAGATTGTTACAGAAGAAATAAGATTTTCTCACTTGTACCGTGAGTGACAATATTTTTCCTGCTCGCACGTGCATATCACCTCAAAAGAAGAGCTCTTCAGTTACAGGACTGTCAGTGAGGGATACTTTGCCATTTATTTTATTTCCTCTCTATCTTTTTTTATAAACTTTTTTCACACTCCTTGTGTTTAAAATACGTTTCACATTTATTTTATTCAAAGCAACGAGTTGCTTTTCGTTGCCCCAATAAAAAATGTATTTTCCTGTGATGGTGATTAAAACTAAAAAGGGTTTCTATACCTGTTCTAGGTACACCTTCCTGCTTAGAAGCACACATACTGTTCTATTAGAATTATATGCAATTGTTACTTTCTTCAACGAATTTAAAAGTAGTATTGCAATTGTGAAGGCCACCAAGTTTTCTCTTTTTTCTACATTTAATTTTAATTTAATTGTTCCACATGCTTGCAATAAAAAAATATATCAATCTGACATCTTGCCTGCGCCAGACCTGATTGCTTCCTGGTATTAAATGTACAATTCAGTCAATTCAAGAATTTACAACCATGATGCATATGTGCAATCACAGACGACACATTATGCTTGGAATTCTACTTACCCCATAAATAGACTAGTTTGTGGAATATTAGTGACAAGCTAGAGCTTATGTGGAATAAAGAATACTTCCTAGAAGGTGAAGTGAAGGAGTTAACTCCAGAAGCCATATTAAAGAGAGTGCCCCTGGCAAAGCAGCAGGTGTTTGCGCCCACTTTGCGCTTCCCCGGGGCACTTTGGCATTACAGAAGGGGCCACAGATTCTTGTGCGACCCCTTCTGTAATACTGATAGCGCTGGTGCACATAAAGCGCCAGAGCTATCTTCGGGGGCATTCCCTCATTTGCATGGGGGAGTGGCCCCATGCAAATGAGGGAATCCCTTTGCCTCTGCACCCATGCCGTATTACAGGCGAGGGGCGCAGAGGTAAAGAAGCTGTCAGGAGGCGCACTGACAGTGGCTTACTGACAGCTGTCAGGAGGCGCACCTAAAAGGTGGGGCACTGTCAGTGTGCCCCCTGAGAGCAGCCCCCTGGAGGGGGGAAAAGTAGGTACCACTGACTGCACGCGCCTGCATTGTGAAAACTGGGAGCGACTTTAAAGCAACCGCTCTGGTTTTCACAGGAATGCGCTGACCCCAGGGCAACACGAGTTCGCGGCTGCTCTGGGGCTGCACATTCATAGTGATAGTGCACATTTTCATTGTTTGCGCTGGGCACACCTTTTTAAAGGTGCGCCCGGTGCAAACAATAAAAATGTGCGTTTTCCGCAATACGGCCCAGCTCTGATCTACCAACTAAGTTCTTCCAAGTTAGATCCTTCCATTTCCTGAAGCTGGTAATACAGACAACCAGTTTTACAAAACGATGACTGGTTTCAATAAACTAGATCCTTTGCAGGAAGACCTGAGTGCATCAATATTGCAATCAATAAGTGCATAGCACTTAGCTCACACTACAGGGAGCACTTCAATGGGTACTTCAGTTATTTATCATATTGAAGTCTCAGTTGACTGCAATTCTACCTTAAGTCACATACTTTATGTTTACAAACTAACATTTTATGTTATTGTATTTTATTGAGGTATTTTTACAGCGCTGAAGTTGCCAGGTGGGCAGCAGAGCACTTTATGCAGAGCAGTGATCTGTAGGTGGCTGATGCTACAAACATGATTTTGTTCAAGAGTACATTCTTACATGAAATAGGGTCATCTACAGATTTTTCCGTGAATTATACAAACATGATGCAGGGATATACATGAAACATAAACTTTAACATATAGAATTATACATGCAGCATTGAACTTCCTAAACCAGATCCTAGGGGTAAATGATGGGCAAGGCCAAACGGAGTGGTAGACAGATGCTGATCAGAGGTTTGCCTTACAGAATACTGAAGAAAAAATTATTTCAAAGCTGCTGTTCTTCACTTTAACCCTTGGCATTATAGACTATGTCAGTCCTTAATTTGAGCCAGTGGTTTCCGGTGCTCAGCACCAGCACTTAATTGTCAACACCGCCGCTTGGCCAAAGCCATTCTTATAGCTTTGGGAGCCTGGAATAGTCCAAGCTGTCACATTTGTAGGTGTGTAATGGTTAGTAGTTGTTTTGTTACCATCATTGGCAGTATGGCAGGGGCATGTGTGGTGTAAGTTGCAGTGGCCTCCTGTTGAGAGCCCTGGCACTTATTTTTTTTTTTACAAATTAAGCTCTGGTATGTTATCACTAAGAGGTAGAATCTTGAGGAAATTAACGAATTATGAGGAGAAACACAGCAAAACCTTTCTACTTAAAGACTGGACGTGTGCAAAGTCAGGTCTGCTGTCTTGTATGATACATTTGCATGTGCCAATATGCTCAGGGGCTGCATTCAGGCTCAATATGTCTGTAGTTTCTGAGCGGTTTAGTTTAGCGACATCTTGGAATGGTAGCCTGTGTGCTCTCGTTGCGGCACAACACATAACCCGGTGATAAAGTAGGGCGTGGCAGCAGATTCTGTCTGAGTTTGATGAGATGTTTTATTTCATACATTACTTGCAGATCGTTGATATCACAAGGTCGCAGCTCGTACTCTTTGAATAAACAGCTGATAATCAACATGGAGCCGCTGCAGCCCCTCCTGCCATCCCCTTGCGAAGAGGACGAGACTCCGCTGGACGAAAGTAAGATCGGCGTGGCAAGCTCCCATGACTAAATTCAGGCTGTTTTATCATTTCCCAGTACACGTAATGACTGAACGTTAAACTGCGTCAGGGGGTTACCTTCTGCCGTAAACAAATTAAAAATGAACGTTGTCAAGTGCTCTTCCTAAGCTTTGCAATCTTTTTGGGAAAATAACTTTAAAAAATAGCACCATACAGTGAGTAAATTATATCAAGACAAAACTGAAAACTTTAGGCAGGATTACAAGGAATGAGATAAAAGAAGAAACAAATAAAAACAGATGTAGCTAGTTCACTGGAGCGCCTAAGGAATAACAGCCGAGAGATGGTATGGATGTAAACAAGCACTGGCAAAGCCAATAGGTCTTGGCAATTCCCGAGCTATTGGCCTAGTCAATGTAAAAGTCTTTTAGCCATGTTGTCTAGTAGCAAATCTGCTGTTCAGCATGGCTGAAAGTTACTGAAAATCCTGACTCACAGGATGCTGAGCCGACGCCGAGTCTCTGCGCCCCCATGTTGAGTTTATTGTCCTGCTCCTCTTAACATGAAAAAGTGCTATGACGTGGCCTGCGCTGGCCGTATAATCATGCAAAAAAAAAATATTTAACCCCTTCAGTGCCCATGACGAGCTGGACTCGTCATGGGCTGCGGTGGCGCTGTGCCCATGACGAGTCCAGCTCGTCATGAACTCCGCCCGCTAATGGAAGGCGCGGCACTGGGCGGGGAAAGGGGCGGGCATGCAAGGGGTTAAACAAGTGCTATTCATGTCTTAACAACTTTTTAAGAAATGCATTCGTTTATGTACACATGCATGCATTTTAGTGTTATGTGTATATGTGTACAGAGAAGACGGTCTGAAAACACAAGCACTCCTTATGGGGTGCTTGAAAGCACAGAAAAAAATAGCTCAGCATACCCGGAGCAGTGTAAGGAGACATGTACTTGGTCCATGCGCTATGGGAGGGCCAAACACAAGAAGAGCGCATGAGGTCTGCATGCCATGACGAATGACATCAAAGAAAATGATTGCAATGCTGAGGTTTACCAATGGTAGGAGATGGGCAGCCTGTAAACCCACAGATAGAACACAACACGTTTCTTCAAGACACCGCATGGGATTTCTAGCCGAAACCTAAAAAGTTTTTTACTTGAATCCTTCCCATGCAAACAAGATACTTGTGTGTTCTCCAAAAGAAGTTACAATAATTTATTTTGATGAACATATCAATTTCAGTCCATTTTTAAGAACTCATGTAATGAGTGTTGCATCTGAATTGATGGAAAAATCGTTTTTGACTCAGTGAAGTGTTACCTAGAACCACGTTGGCCACATATCGTTCTAACATAATGGCCATATGTGCCATCATCATCATCAACACTCTTCTCAGCCCTAATCCCAAATTCTTTTAACCACATCCCAGATCCAGCGGGAGCCCCCAGAAGTGCACAGGTATAATGGGGGAAAACGGTCAAGGCATCCTATGTGTTGTTCCTAAAGCATGTTCCCAAAAAGGGAGGAGCTGAATTTGAACAATGAGCACCACCCCAAAATGCTCCTTCACCATGTTGCTAAAGACCAGACAACTTCAACACTAGAAAGCACCTTTCATTTTAAAATATTAAAATAAATGAAAACAGCATCTCAAAACAGTTGTCGAATACATGCCTTAATTCCTATTCCGTTGTCTGTCGACATCCCCCCCCCGCCCCATCGTCCAACCGCACTTAGAGCTTACCTGCATGGACTGCTGCTGGTGGGACTACATTTGACAAAGATTTATTTTGGGTAAACTACAACAACTAAACTCAACTCAGAAGCTTAGTTCACTTGCTACATGACCTCCATCATAGAAGCTTCCAACTAAACCTGTCAAATACCATGGCAGGTCGTCCCGTGATAGCAATAACTTGTTTCTTATATGGCACTTCTGCTGTTTGTGAGTGCTATAAATGACAGATATTATCATTTTCAATGTATGATACCTAATTTACCCACGTCAGGAGGATGGGAGGCTGAGTCTCAGTCTCAGTCATCAGTGATGTCATTTGAGATGTCATCAGTGATGTCATGAGTGATGTCACTGGCCATGTCATGAGTGATGTAATATGTGACGTCATCAGCAGTGCATTGCGGGCGCGCGAGTTATAGTTAGCTTAACTAACTATAACGGGGAAATTTCATTGGTTTTTTACGAGTGAAATGTCCAGCTAACTATAATGTGTGTGAAACCTATGGTTTTTTCACTGAATTTGCAAGGTTTTTTAAATGCTAATTCCTAACTATAACATGTGTGAAACCTATGGTTTTTTCAGTGAATTTGCAAGGTTTTTTAAATGCTAATCCCTAACTATAACATGTGTGAAACCTATGGTTTTTTCAGTGAATTTGCAAGGTTTTTTAAATGCTAATTTCTAACTATAACGTGTGTGAAACCCATGGTTTTTTCAGTGAATTTGTATGGTTTTTTAAATGCTAATTCCTTACCTATAACATATGTGATTCCCATATTTTTTTTTATTGATTTTGTATGATTTTTTTATTATAAATTCTTATCTTAAATGTGTTTTTTTTTAAAACAAACAAGTTTTTTTTAACTTTTTATTCTCTTAAAACACTATGTTTTAAAAAAAAAAAAAATGCAATATATCAAGTTTTCTCTTTTTTTTTTACCGAACAGGTAAGATATATTAGTATAACATAGAAAATATTTTTTTTTTTTATTGCGCGTACGGTAAGCGTACGGTTTACGCAATGTCCGTAATTTATCTACTCTGTGTGCGTATAGTTATGCAATTTGCGTAGCCGCGCGTACTGTGCGTGGGGCGCGTAGGCATGTACGCTACACGCGCACGTTACGCGGAAGTGTTGTGGAGTGACTGTTTTGCGCACCGTAAGCGCACCGTAAGCGTAACGTAAGCGTAACGTACGCGCACGGTGGGTCATGTGATCATGAAACACAACTTTTGATTGGTTGAAACTACTTTCAGTTCTAGAACTCTCCTACACCACACCCATTCCCCTCATTTCTGCTTGTGATCCCTTAGGAGAAGGAGCTGACTTGTCTTTGTGATACGATGGCAGACCAGCACTCTTCTGCTGAGAGTGAGGCTAGCAGCACCACCATCAGGCAGAGAAAGAGGAAACAGAAGAGCTCTTTCATATGGGAGTATTTCAGTTTTCCAGAGGGTGAGAAAAAAGTCAATGCTGCCTTGGTGACTTGCAAGCTGTGCCAGCGTGTACTTTCGCGAGGTAATCCCAACAAGAAGTATTCCTTTGGGAATCAAACTATGTTGAGACACCTTGAGGATGTGCATCCTAGGACACATGCACGACATACTAGGGGCAACCCTTCAGTAAGTCGAGCAAGCACATCCACAGCAGCTCAGCCGAGTCCTTCTTCGGAAGCTCAGCTGAGCCCTTCATCTGTGGGGGCACAATCACCTTTTTCAGAACCTCTGGAAACGAACCCTCGGTTTGGTAGGGTTACTATGCGGTGTTCATTTTGCCATGATCTAATTGTTCATAGGGAGACCAGTGTTTCCCTCATTAACAACAAAATAGATCAGCACAAATGTCCAACCAGCTAATGTTCCCATACTTCCTTTCCTCTGTCCCTGCATGAACACAACGGCTCTTTTAAGAGCCAACCTTACCTCTCAACTTTTTTTTATTTTTTCTTTAAAACTTACCGCGTACGGTAAGCGCATTTTTTTTTTTTTTTTTTAAAACACTAAAAATCAATTACCACATCTCAAGATCCTTGAGGAATTAATAACTAAATACTAAAAATCTTTTTGAGATAAAGTGGAAGAAAGAGACCTTCTAATTTCTCAGTTACCTGTCCCACCCAACAATTTAATTTTTAATTAAAATGTAATTGAAATTACTTGAAAAAATGGTTGGTTTTTTTTGAAAATTTTCTTTCACAATCTGAAAAAAAAGAAAAAAGTATTAATATTTAATAAATCAATATATTACACAGTACACGTATTTACATATTTTTCCCCAAAAATGTTTTGCCTTTTTTTTGCTGTTTTCAGAATATATTGCATTTCACTATAAATTGTGAAAGCAATTGCATTCATCATTTAACAGCGGGCAAAAAAAAAAATAGCAATCTCAAAGATTGTATAAAAAAAGCCCAGAATCTCTTTTAACTTAAACATAACATTATAGAAATGCATAATATTCTAAAAAAATATCAACTAATATCAATACTTATTTCTTTAAAATACCGTCTGACATTTTTGTTTCAGAAGTATAATCACAAAAATATATCTCAAATAACTCCACAATACATCTGGTTCCATTTCCTTTAGGCCAAATAGTAATTTTAAAATTCTTTTTTGATTAAATTTCCAATGGTAATCCAATAAAATTCTAAAGTTTAAATTGTACAGATCTCACCGATTCTCTGTAACATTTTGGTTTCCGAAAGATTAATTAATAATTAAATAAGTCCACAATACAATTGTTTACCTTTCCTCATGGCCAAATAGTAATTTTAAAAATCTTTTTTGAATACATTTCCAATGGCAATCCAATAACATTCCAAAATTTAAATTGTGCAGATGTTACGCTTTTGTCTAAATTTTTGGTTTTCCAAAGTTTCATTAAAAATTTTAAAAGTCCACATTACAATTGGTTACCTTTCCATTAGGCCAAATGATAATTTGAAAAATCATTTTTTTAGAAAATTCCAATGGTAATCCAATAAAATGGTAAAATTGTTTTGTACACATCTTGCCAAGTCTCTCTAAAATTTAGGTTTCAGGAAGATTAGATAGGAATTTGCTAAATCAAAAGGCAAACGTTGCTTGAAAATCAATTGGGAATCATTACACAGTGTCCAGCCTTTTTCACATTTAAGATAAACTGTGTAATGTCCAGAAGTAACAGTAGGTCCTTCATGGAAAATTATTGCAACTGTTACAAAAGTTTTTCCTGAAATTGATAATTGCTGTCCTGTAAACTTCTTTATTAAAGTATCCAATTTTGAACCATCAGCTTTACATCGTTGCATCATTAAAATTACATATTGTCCGTATTCCTTTAAAATTAACGTTCAAAACATTTCAGATTGACACTCACTGCATTCCATGTTATGATTAGCATCTTTAACTAATTTAGCAAAAGTGACTGTTTTACTTTCTGGCAATGTTAAATAAATAAACCTTTCAGAATCAACATTAGAGCCACATGTATTGTAACAGTTTTCACAACTATGTTCCCATTTATAAGAGAGACCAAACAAATTTTCAATGGGAACCCCTTCTTCTTCCAGTACCTGAAGAAAAAACATCAAGAATTCCTGTGCGTCTTGCTGTACATTTTGAGAAAACTGTGTTCGTCCTGAACATACATCTAAAAGTTTTCTAATTTCAGTAGCACTTTCTATTTGAGTTTTATCATTACTCAGCTTTTGAAAAAGGAGACTCAAGTCATAACAGAATCTTTTTCTCTGATTTACTATTATCTGCTCTTGCACACTTTCCAGATAAAATGCAACATTCAGCACTACATTAGCGTAGCAGTTGACACCAGAGCTATTTTCAAAATGACATCCTACAACCTCTTCTTCATTTTCCTTTTTCTTTTTGCTTGCAATTACATCACTCCTCTTTTTTTTCCTCCTCTCTACATCTTCATTACAGGTGTTCTCATTTCTCCTTTTACGAGAAACTACACGTTTCTCCAACACAGGATACTGACCTAAATGAGGAGCATAGGTTCTTCTTAATCTATTATACTCCTTTACACAATTTGTATCAGCACTAACTTTTGAGTCATCAAAGTCTATCATGAATAAACCAGATAATGTTTTCACTCGTGACAAAGCTACATAAGCCATACCTTCTTTGAACACAGTTGAACCAATGTTCACAAAAGCACAATCTACAGTCAATCCTTGAGACTTGTGAATAGTTACAGCATATGCTAGCGAAAACGGAAACTGCTTCCTACGTACATATTGGGTGCCGATCACAATCCGGTAAAAATTTCCCCCGTGCGACTCGTATCGGGTCTTTTTACCGTACGAATCGTACAAGTGCCGTACGAACTGGCAATCACGATTCGCATGGTAAAAAGTCCATACGAACCGCACCGGGAATCATTCCCCACACGTCCTCGGGTCGGAAAATGTGTCCGACACGTCCTCGGACGATTTACCTTACAAACGTAAAAATCCAAGTCCGACCGAGGAATCACGATCCATCCCGTGCGTCCGAGCGTACAACCGTATGGAAAAAACACCGTCCGCACCGAACACCCATAGCAACCATGGAGACATGTGCCCGCATACGCGCCCAACACTCCCCCCAGCCCCCGTACGTCCGACACGTACCCCCCGTGTATGTATACCCCCACCCGTCTAGGTACACCCCAGTACGTTCCAGTCGTACCCCCACCCCAGTACGTGTCGTACCACCGTCAATGTACACCCCCCACCCCTGTACGTGTCGTACCACCGTCAATGTACACCCCCCCACCCCAGTACGTGTCGTACCCCCGTGTACCTACACCCAAGTACGTTCCAGTCGTACCCCCACCCCTGGACGTGTCGTACCCCCCGTGTACCTACACCCCAGTACGTTCCAGTCGTACCCCCACCCCAGGACGTGTCGTACCACCGTCAATGTACACCCCCCACCCCTGTACGTGTCGTACCCCCCGTGTACCTACACCCAAGTACGTTCCAGTCGTACCCCCACCCCTGGACGTGACGTACCACCGTGAACCTACACCCCAGTACGTTCCAGTCGTACCCCCACCCCTGGACGTGTCGTACCACCGTGAACCTACACCCCAGTACGTTCGAGTCGTACCCCCACCCCAGGACGTGTCGTACCACCGTCAATGTACACCCCCCACCCCTGTACGTGTCGTACCCCCCGTGTACCTACACCCCAGTACGTTCCAGTCGTACCCCCACCCCAGGACGTGTCGTACCACCGTCAATGTACACCCCCCACCCCTGTACGTGTCGTACCCCCCGTGTACCTACACCCCAGTACGTTCCAGTCGTACCCCCACCCCAGTACGTGTCGTACCACCGTCAATGTACACCCCCCACCCCTGTACGTGTCGTACCCCCCGTGTACCTACACCCCAGTACGTTCCAGTCGTACCCCCACCCCAGTACGTGTCGTACCACCGTCAATGTACACCCCCCACCCCAGTACGTGTCGTACCACCGTCAATGTACACCCCCCACCCCTGTACGTGTCGTACCACCGTCAATGTACACCCCCCCACCCCAGTACGTGTCATACCCCCCGTGTACCTACACCCAAGTACGTTCCAGTCGTACCCCCACCCCAGTACGTGTCGTACCACCGTCAATGTACACCCCCCACCCCTGTACGTGTCGTACCCCCCGTGTACCTACACCCAAGTACGTTCCAGTCGTACCCCCACCCCTGGACGTGACGTACCACCGTGAACCTACACCCCAGTACGTTCCAGTCGTACCCCCACCCCTGGACGTGTCGTACCACCGTGAACCTACACCCCAGTACGTTCGAGTCGTACCCCCACCCCAGGACGTGTCGTACCACCGTCAATGTACACCCCCCACCCCTGTACGTGTCGTACCCCCCGTGTACCCACACCCCAGTACGTTCCAGTCGTAACCCCACCCCTGGACGTGTCGTACCCCCCCGTGTACCTACACCCCAGTACGTTCCAGTCGTACCCCCACCCCAGTACGTTCCTGGCGCACCCCCAACACAACCTCCTAAGTACGGAGCGCACCCCATGCCCCAACATCACAACCGCATGTACGAGTCTTACAAAGCCACACACAAGGACAAAATCGTACAACCAAATGGCCCATGTACACACCGTACACACGCTCAAAACGCACGTACACAACCAGGACAAAATAAAACAACACAAGAATACACCAGTCGAAAGGCACACAGCCACTAAACATGGCCAACAACCACTTAAATAACACAATCACTGACCTGCAACTGCCAAAAACAAACAGAGGCCCAATACACCACCACTCCTTATAACACACCCACCCAAAATTCAAAAACTGCCACACCCACCCATGGACCAATAAAAAGGGCCCACACACACAAACCATGAGCCTTTCAAACAGACTCACTGCTGCCAGACACCACAGAACCAGACTACAAGCTACACCACACCTTACACTTGCACACCTTCAAACGACCACCCTCACAAACACCCTCTCATCACATTCACACACACACACAACCATCCACACCCCCCCCCAACATCCACACCCCCCCCCACACCCACACCATCCCCACCCACACCCCTCACCATGCCCACTACCAAGAATCCAAAGTTCAGTCACCGAGAGTTGGAGGTCCTTGTTGATCAAATCCTCAGAGTCGAGCCACAGATCTTTGGAACATTGGTCAGAAGCACCAGCCAGGCAGCCAAAACAGCCATGTGGCAGACCATCGTCGATGCTGTGAATGCTGTTGCGGACACCAGGAGGACCAAGCAGGATTGCCAGAACAGGTGGTACGATCTGCGGAGGAGGGTCAGAGCCAAGAGGCAGGAGGAACACGACCAGGCCAACGCCACCGGAGGAGGGCCCTCCCGCAGAGCCGTACAGTACCATCCCTGGGAGGAGAGGGTGATGGCCATACTGCCGGTGGAGGCAGTTGAAGGAGTAGAAGGACTCCGAGACCCGGGTGAGTACACAAACAACGCACCTCACATGGGGGGAACTGCAACCACAACCAAAATTAATAACAGGCACGCAACCACCACAAGCCATCGCATTACTCGACCACACTCCATGAGCAGGCACATGCCACTGCTGCCACCATGCCCCATGCACCCAGCTGGACAATGTCAAGTCACAGGCCACAGAAGACAACAACACATGACACGGTAACCCAGATGGCGGGAGGCTGGGCACCAAGAATCACATAGTGCGACTCCAAAGCAGACAACAATGCCCTCTGCCCATATGGCCTAGGTCACAGCCAGACAAACACTGTGTCCCAACACAGGAATGACTTGCCAGCAAATGGCGGACGCCTTGCATCAACACATGGGGGTGAAGGCACTGTTTTGCACATGCCAGCAGCTAATGAACAGCCAACAGTGTGAAAGAGTGGCAGCACACACCACCACAGCAGCAGCGCACAGACACACAGCAGACAAAATGGGTGCCTGGAGATCAGAAACAAACTCACATCAACAGGCCAAGGGCCACTCAAAGATCTGCTAACAGTGTGTGCCCAGGAAGCTGGGCCAAGGTGACAGAGGGTGACACACGGAGGGAGGGAGAGGGGGACACAGAGGGAGGGAGAGGGGGACAGAGAGGGAGGGAGAGGGGGACAGAGAGGGAGGGAGATGGACAGAGGGAGGAGGCTGACACACGGAGGGAGGGAGAGGGGGACACAGAGGGAGGGAGAGGGGGACAGAGAGGGAGGGAGAGGGGGACTGAGAGGGAGGGAGACGGACAGAGGGAGGAGGCTGACACACGGAGGGAGGGAGAGGGGGACACAGAGGGTGGGAGAGGGGGACAGAGAGGGAGGGAGAGGGGGACTGAGAGGGAGGGAGACGGACAGAGGGAGGAGGCTGACACACAGAGGGAGGGAGAGGGGGACAGAGAGGGAGGGAGAGGGGGACAGAGAGGGAGGGAGAGGGGGACAGAGAGGGAGGGAGAGGGGGACAGAGAGGGAGGGAGAGGGGGACAGAGAGGGAGGGAGAGGGGGACAGAGAGGGAGGGAGAGGGGGACACAGAGGGAGGGAGAGGGGGACAGAGAGGGAGGGAGACGGACAGAGGGAGGAGGCTGACACACGGAGGGAGGGAGAGGGGGACAGAGAGGGAGGGAGAGGGGGACAGAGAGGGAGGGAGAGGGGGACACAGAGGGAGGGAGAGGGGGACAGAGAGGGAGGGAGAGGGGGACAGAGAGGGAGGGAGAGGGGGACTGAGAGGGAGGGAGAGGGGGACTGAGAGGGAGGGAGACGGACAGAGGGAGGAGGCTGACACACGGAGGGAGGGAGAGGGGGACAGAGAGGGAGGGAGAGGGGGACAGAGAAGGAGGGAGACACAGGGAGAGCAAATCAGTCCTTTGGTGTGTGGGAATGTCTGCTCGTCAGCAGGTGGACTGCGTGCATGTAGACAAGGGTGGCCAGTGCCAGAACCCCCCCTCTTCATCATGGCAAAACGCAGGGCCATGTTACAACCTGTACACGAGCACAAGGACAGCCACCTGCATCATATGAGTGTGTGGATCCACTCCATGTGCACATGTACAGTGCTACAAGGAAGGCGCAAATGCATAGCTCGGCACACATGCACACTCCACTGCTGACTGCAGTCACACTTGACGCAGCAAGTAAGACTGTGCCACACATAGTTAAAGGGGCCAAATTGGTGCCCAAGGGACACACACATGCACAAGTGCACTGTGAGTGGAATGCAAGACAGATCCTAATTCCAAGAGGAAATGTGCCAACTTTGTAACGGATGAAACATGGATGTTGCATGGATCAAAATTAACATTGTCTCTCTCACACACAGGTCAACGTCGTGCTGCACCCCCCAACACTGGGGGGGAACACTCACAGGACCCGGATCTGCAGGAGACCGATCCCACCGGCAGCGACCACTCTCACCACTCTGCGGACGACCCCGACCGACCTGGCCCCTCTGGTGTCCAACCACCTGCAGCACCTGCGTCAGGTACAACCGTGCCAACCACCACCCCCACTCCTGCCACATCCCAGGAGACACCCAGGATCCCTGCCCCAACACCACAATGCAGCCAGGCTCGCCAGGAGGGACACGGTGTCCCGGGCACCCAGGAGGAGGCAGGCGACAACGCCAATGCCACCCCTCAGGGGTCCCGGAGACCCCATGTGCCCACAAGTGCAGGCCAGACGCAAGTGGGCAGGGGTGGTGGGAGTGGAGAACGGCGGAGGCGCGAGCCTGACCAGTTGGCTGGGGATCCGGTATTTTCCCATGTCCGTAACATCCTGGACTCATACCGGCAGGACACCACGGGCATGGCCCAGGTTGTGTCCGTCCTCGAGGGGATCAAGGTCCAGCAGGCCCAGCAACATGCGGAGCTAATAGCCTGTCTACAGCTACACCAACGGAGGATGGAGGACAGACAGGCTCAGCAAGTGACGGCGTCCCAGGGGATTCACGCTGAACTCCGTCGGATGGCCGACACCATGGCCGACCCTCCCTGTGCCAGAAGGCGGAGAACAACACCACCCACAGGGAGGGATCATGAGGAGGAGGAGGAAACATCCGACGGAGCATCCCAGACGTCGTCACGGCCTGCTGCTGAGGTTCCCCGCAGGAAGCCGGGTCGTCCACGGAAAGGACCGTGAGGGTGGCTGCTACATCACCATCTCCCAGGACACCTGGCCTGGCACCTGGCCCACTGGAGCAACAGCATCACAGCATCAAGAGACATTCTCTGCCACATGGCCCTGCTGGTCACTGGCTGACCAATGTTGACAAAGACTGTGGCATGGACTCTGAGGATTTCCAATGGCAAGGACACCAACTCCCCTACTGAACTTTGGATTCCCTAATCCCGGAAAGGCCCTCACTTGGCCCCCCCCCCCCCCAATAATAAATCACACTATTAAGAGTAGATGCCTGCTGGTAGCATTATTACCTAACATGTGTCTTGTACAGTCTAAACATGCCTGAGTCATCTGTTCACTTCAACCATCCACACCCTGGGGCCTGAGTCTGGCACAGGACACATGGGTCACAGTTTTCTAGGCAAGACAGACATGGAGCACCATACACACCCGTGATGGTCAGAACCAGCTGAGGGGGTGGCCGAACAACCGTGCTGACAGACACATTGAGTACAGCAACAGTCATGCGCAGAGGTCAGGGATCCTGGCCCGTGTCCTGGGGGGCACCCAGGTACGTGTAGACAGGTGGCAGAACCATGTCCTGCAAGCTTGAGTCCGGTGGATGCAGAGAATGGGGTCATGGACAACGTTGGATGCATGGGGATGGCACATGTCACAATACCCACACACTCATGGACATCATGCCCATTACACAGTCTCAGCACACACACACAGCTTGCATCTTGCCACTCGACACATTGACACATAGCCACAATCAGGGAATACCATGCCAGACATGCAGGATGCACCGTGGCAACACACCAGCATTGACTGAGAAGAGGCACCTTGGAGGCATAGGGACACCTTTAATAGTCATGTGTTTGGGATTGCAGAGGCAACTTGAAGTACACATGAACACATCATGTGGAGTAACATGTGGCTCCAACACTGGCACCCCCCTTCTGCAGCACAAATGCGTGATAGCCATGGAACTGGCACACAAGTGTCGGATAACAGCTAAATACCCACAGCTGCTCACGGAGAGACTGCCATACACCATACATCCGCTGATGTGGAAGTCCCACGCCATGTCAAGACAATGTTAACCGTATGTGTCCGAGGGCAGTGTCACACACATTGATGCCTTCATCACAATCCACTATCCCATCACTGATGACTGACAACCAGGCAGCCCATCTATTCAGGTGTACCCAGCTGCATGTCGTGTCCCATGGGGATGCCACATGTCTGCAGAGGACCCAAACCCCGACCGGGGCAGTGTGCACACATCGTGAACAACTGCCACACCCAATACACCCCAGATGCATCCCTTACCCCATGGAGACTTCCAAACGTGTCCGTGCCTGTAACGCTGAGTCAGCCCACGATGCCATGTCCATGAGGAATAGCAGTGCCACAACAATGCAACCAGCAAACGGCATGCGCAGGTACCTGGGGAAGAGAGACACACAAGAAGTCAGCCACAAGAAGCACAGCCACTTGCATGTGCATTTACTCGACACATGTATGTATGACAACATGCTAGGTCACAATTATGCCTGGGGAAATACTACCATCACTGCCACCATCACTCCAGTGACACACCCACACACACCTCTGACCCACGTGCCATACATGCAGGTGGAGACACACATCACAACGCATGCCACACGGGGACCAATGCGTGCACACTCAGACCCTGGTACTCACCACTAAGCAAAGAAGTCGCGTATGAGCCGAGTCCGGATGTCCTCTTGCGGCTCCACATCCTCCACATCACTAGCCCCATTGCCAAGCCCTTCGTCCTCCACGGGTGGATGGTCCTCGTCATCTTGATCCAGGATGAGGGGCACAGCTCTTTCAACTGCCATGTTGTGCAGCATGCAGCAGACCATGAAGATCTTGCAGACCTTCGCCGGGGCATATGGGAGTGCGCCGCCGGTCTTGTGGAGGCACCGGAATCGGCTCTTCAGCATGCCAAACGTCCTCTCTATCACTCGCCTTGTCCGGCCATGGGCGGTGTTGTAGCGGAGCTGGGCCGGCGTGATGGGGTTGCGGAGAGGTGTCAGCAGCCAAGGCATGTTGGGATAGCCAGCGTCCCCTAAATGGAAAGCACATGGATATCGTTAGAACTGGCGAAGCGGTAGTGCTGCTCGGCCAAACAGAATACAGGACAGACAGACTGTACCCACCAACAACACATGCACGTTCGTTGCGCAGCTGCATCATCATATCAGGCATCCCGCTACGCCTCATGATGTAGGCATCGTGTGCTGATCCTGGAAAACGAGCACAGACATGTGAAATCACCATGTTGGACAGACACACCACAAGGGCATTGATGGAGTGGTAGTGCTTCCGATTGCGGTACGCCACCTCCCGTGCGTGTGGTGGTACCAAACCTACATGTGTCCCATCTATGGACCCAATGACATGGGGCATCCCTCCCAGGGCATAGAAACCACGCTTGACCTCAGTCATCTGTTCAGGGGTTGGGAACTTGATGAAGTCATCCAGGTGAATCAACATGGCCTCCAAGAAATCATGCAGCACACCGCTGAACATGCTCTGGGACATGCCACCAACATGAGCTATGGTATATTGGAAGGTACCCGTGGCAAGGAAATGTAGGGCAGCCATTACCTTCAGCTGGGGTGTCAGTGCCGTAGGATACCTGTGCTGCGGTTGCAGGTGTGGTGCCAGTCTCGCCGTCAGCTCCAGAATCAACGGTTGGGTGAAGCGGTAGAGCCGGATCCTGTCATTCTCCTGCATGGTGGCCAAGTCTGGAATTCTTCGGGCAACAGGAGGCGCTCTGCAGTAATGTGGAAGTGACAAGGAAGAGTGAGTGCACTACGAGAAAAACTCATGTCTACTGAGCACATGTAAATCTGGCAATACACACATGCCACATAGGGAGTCAGGCATGTGCTACATGCCCAGGACACGTATGGATGCAAGGTGACACTCCTTCCAAGACCCAGCTACACACGGTGATTGAGAACCTCCCCATGCCACGCCATGGGAATAGCTGTGTCCCAGTGCAAGTGCACTGCCCGACGCAAGACAGGAGTGACATACACCCACACATCAGCAGAAGTGTGATGCTGATTGCAGAGACTGGCAGCGGAACACTTGAGCCACAGGTCACATGACATTACACTAGTCCAGCCCACACACCTTGCCATGAAGGTGCACATGTCATGACTCCCCACACATTCCTTGTGAGTTTGCTGACATGGCCTTGTCACGCTACTCCGTGTCCCTTGCATACATGTGCACCTCACATCCGGTAACACATGTGGCATGGTGTTGGGAACAGTGTGCTATGACAATCTACACACAGCCACATGTTGGTTGCTGCAACGGCTGCAGCTTTTGAGGGTGCTACAACATCAACCCGATGTAAATCCCGGACACATATATGGCATAGTCACATTGTGCACTGTGGGTAGTGATGAGTCATGTGTCATGACCCCTGTACCGGGCATCATGGGACACTTCCGTGTGTTGGTGTCCGTGCCATGCCAGTGACGCTCACCCCAAGTGCGCAGTCCCACATGCACACATGTCAAAGGAGTCAAGGGCATGCCTGGCACACATTGCACCCTCACACAGTACACATGTACACATCTCATCATACATCTGGTGCCTTCTCCACTCAGGAGGCATGTTCCACATCACAGCCTGTGACACCTGTGCCCCACACATGTGGTAATGCACAGACGATGCCTTGGTGTCCATTCCTGGACAAGTATGTCCATCCATGGACAAGTATGTCCGCCCTATTCCGACATGTGTGTCGCCTATCACCACAGTGATGTGTAAAATCCGCCGTACTGCTGCTGAGAGGGCCTGTGCATGTTCCCAAATCACTGTGGGAGTGCTGCCGTATGTGTACCCATCGTGATAGTGAGCGTAGATGCGAGTGTACGGTCCGTACCACTACGGGTACGCATACGCGTGCAGACCCATCGTGATAGTGAGCGTAGATGCGAGTGTACGGTCCGTACCACTACGGGTACGCATACGCGTGCAGACCCATAGTGATAGTGAGCGTAGATGCGAGTGTACGGTCCGTACCACTACGGGTACGCATACGCGTGCAGACCCATAGTGATAGTGAGCGTAGATGCGAGTGTACGGTCCGTACCACTACGGGTACGCATACGCGTGCAGACCCATAGTGATAGTGAGCGTAGATGCGAGTGTACGGTCCGTACCACTACGGGTACGCATACGCGTGCAGACCCATAGTGATAGTGAGCGTAGATGCGAGTGTACGGTCCGTACCACTACGGGTACGCATACGCGTGCAGACCCATAGTGATAGTGAGCGTAGATGCGAGTGTACGGTCCGTACCACTACGGGTACGCATACGCGTGCAGACCCATAGTGATAGTGAGCGTAGATGCGAGTGTACGGTCCGTACCACTACGGGTACGCATACGCGTGCAGACCCATAGTGATAGGGCCGTACACTCGCATCTACGCTCACTATCACTATGGGTCTGCACGCGTATGCGTACCCGTAGTGGTACGGACCGTACACTCGCATCTACGCTCACTATCACTATGGGTCTGCACGCGTATGCGTACCCGTAGTGATAGTGAGCGTAGATGCGAGTGTTCGGTCCGTACCACTACGAGTACGCATACGCGTGCAGACCAAAAGTGATGGAGAGCGTAGGCATGCATGTACGGGCCGTTGCCATGCATTTGGGGTGCCCTAGGGCCCCCACACGCACCGTACCTGTGTGTGATGGTCCAAATTACATAGGGGACAAGTATTAAGGCCTACATGCATGCTGGTTGTCATGGAGACCAAGTTCAAAATTCGAAATTGTTCTGGAAGGTGCACAGCAGAAGTCAGTTGGGATTTGTCTACTTTGTTGCAATGTGTTTGTGGGGCTGACATCATGCAGGAGAATGAAACCGATAGAGAACCCACAGACTGCTAGGTTTGAAGGGATTGGTGGAAACATAGGATGCAAATGTGAGTGACCAATCTCTCTGTACTCCTGTGCATGAGACTGGGCAGAAGGGCACATATAAGGCAGCCAGGTCCCATGAGGGAGCACTTGCCTGCACATCTTTGCATTCGTCGACCCAGCTGCTGCTACTGATTCCCTGGAACCATGTCAAGGGCTGTGGAGAGGACACAGCCATTCACCCTGGAGGAGAACATGGCTCTGCTGGATGTGATCCTCCCACAGTACTCCATGCTGTATGGGCGACCAGGTTATCAGGTGAGTGCATAGGCCACTGCCACAGACTGTCCCTATGTGGTGACTGTGACTTCTGCCATTGCGTCCAGGTGTAACACACATGCCATGTACTGTCGGGGGGGTCCCAGGGGGGGGGGTGCCTGATGTCTCCCAGCAGTGCCCTGAGACAGGAGGGGTGTGTGCAGAGTCCTCCCAGCAGTGCCCTGAGACAGGAGGGGTGGGTGCAGAGTCCTCCCAGCAGTGCCCTGAGACAGGAGGGGTGTGTGCAGAGTCCTCCCAGCAGTGCCCTGAGACAGGAGGGGTGGGTGCAGAGTCCTCCCAGCAGTGCCCTGAGACAGGAGGGGTGGGGGCCTATCACTCACAGCAGTGCCCTGAGACAGGAGGGGTGGGTGTGGAGTCCTCACAGCAGTGCCCTGAGACAGGAGGGGTGGGGGCCTATCACTCACAGCAGTGCCCTGAGACAGGAGGGGTGGGTGTGGAGTCCTCACAGCAGTGCCCTGAGCCAGGAGGGGTGGGTGTGATGCACAGTGTGAGCCTAGATCATTGATTGTGACATTGCCATCATTCCACCTGTGTACCCACTGTGGCACGTACTGCTTTTTCCCTCACCAGGGGATGATGTCCCTATGACAAAGGTGCAATGCGTTGGCTGCATGACATGCCTTGTTGTTACCAGCTATTTTGTACCCATATGTCTCTCTGTGACATGTGGCTGGTGTATTGATGTGGTGTCACTTGTTCCTCCTCACAGGTAGGCGCCACTGCCAAGGAGCAGATCTGGCTGACCGCCGTCAGTGCCGTGAGGGGTGTGGATGGTCGGAGGCGGCGCCTGGCCCAGGTGAGGAAACGCTGGCAGGATATCCGGTGCTGGACGCGGAGGATTGCACGGCTCCTGCTGGGGGACTCACCTGAGAGCCACAAGAACCGCGGCCGCCGCCGTCTGAGCCACCTCCACAGGCGTGTGCTGCCGGTGGTCTTTCCAGACCTTGAGAGGCGCTTACAGGCGATGCAGCAGCCGGAAGGGGGTAGGTACATGTGTGTTTGTTGTGTGTCACCGGCATTTGTAAGGGCACAGTAGCATGAATCCACTGGCAGGGTTTAAAGGTGCTGTGCAGATCCTGTTTGCCCCAGTATAGCGCTGTGCCCCTGCCACCCTTCCCCTCCTTGCAATGTGTTCCCTGGTCTGTGTGTAGTCACTCCTTCACAGGGTAATGTAGGCTGGCGCTTTGTCCACGGGAACAATGTCTGTAGCATCATGTGTGGGGGTGGTGTGTAACAGGTTGTGGGACCTTGCCTGTGCACTGTCAAGTTCACTGCATGTGGGTTCCATGTCAGTTGGCACTGATGCTGACTCCAGACATGGGAGTTGGTCTCTCATGTGTCATGCCTTACAGCGCGCATGTCCTATGTAGTGGCCTGTGACATGATGTGCATGACTGTGCGATACACATAGTGCAGGGATGGTGACGTGTGTTGCTGTCATTACCATTCAGTAGCATGTAGTTGCGTGCCCACTACTGTCCCCTGGGGCACCTTTTCCTCAGTGGTGTATGTGTCATCATGAACGTGGCCACTGTCAGTGTCTACAGCGTAAGTTGTGCTCTGTGCCATTGTCCCCTGTCACCATGTATATAGACGTGCTAATTTGTACAGGTGTCCACTGTGCAGCCTGACCTGATTGTCCTTCTTCATACTCACAGTTGCCAGTGCCTGTGTGTCTTGTTATACTCATCTGAGGATGGGCACTGGTACCTCATTAGTTGTACAGGCGCACCTTGGCTGTTTGGCGTCCAATCTTGCTTTTTGCCTGCCCCTGTGTGTATCACCCAGACCATGAGATGTTGGTGCCACCTGTGTCTCCACAATTTGCCTCGTGTAGGGTCTTGTTGGGGCGGGCAATGCCTATGTGTTAAATCCTGATTACCACTTGCTGGGTCTGGGCAGTGTGTGATGTGCCTGGACACACACGCAATGTGCAGTGACCGAGTCATGTTGTGCATGTTTTCAGCATTACCTATGCAGCATGTGTCTCAAGTTCATGGATATGGTCCCTGGTCATCGGTATTTTCGCAAACGCTGTGTGGTGCAGATGCAGTGCTGGATTGTCCCCAGGACCTGGGTGCTATGTCAGACTCCTTTTCCTGTGTTTAGCTATTGTCTCATGCTCTCCATGGTATTTCAGTGGCATGGTGGCTCAACCAACTGTGTGTTGCATGCCCTACATCGGTACCCTGTTCAGTAGATGTTAGGGATCTTCCTTTTCAGGCCATGCAATGTTACCTATGTAGATTGGACTCATGTGACAGATGTGTACAGGTGTCTGAATAATTTCTGTCTCTCCACCCTGCACACAGCATCGTTGGGGGACACAGAGGGAGACATGGACACAGACCAGGCGGAGGGACCGAGCACCAGTGCCAGCCGTGACATCGGGTCTGGCACATCGAGTGGGACAGAGGCGGAGGAGAGTGTGGCCGAGGACCTGTCGACTGGCACATCAGACTACGAAGCTGACAGGTCCGGGGACGATGTCGCCGAGTGGGCGGAGGCTGCACCAGCAGCTGACAGCGGAACAACACCTCGCACCGCCCCCTCAGTTTCCACCAGCCGCCTCCCACTTGCTCGTGTCCCTTCCCAGCGTGCCCGGTCACAGCATGTCTCCTTCCTGCCAGGCACCGCGCCCCCTGCCCCTGTCTCCACTGCTGCCGCCAATGCAGAGTCTGTGGACATCCAGCGGCAACTGCAGGTTGGTCAGGCTGCGATCCTTAATGTCCTCCATGCCGACGGCAAAACCCTCACCAACATCGAGGCTTTCTTGGAGGGCATTCATTCATCGCAGGCTGACCAACGCAACTTGCTGAGGTCCATCGACTCCACACTGACTGCAGCAGTGGGTCTCCTGCAGCGCGACCTCCCCCCACCTACCCCTGCCCCATCCACACTTCCCACTCCCATGCCTGTCACACGTACACCCAGACGTCGGCATGCACCCACATCAACGGACACGGGCACCACACCAGCAGGGAAGGTCCACCGCACTCCTCCTGACACGCACACACAGGGTGAGGTAGGCACACCCACTGGGTCGGGGGGCAAACGTGTGACACGCAGCCATAGTGGGAGTCCGCATTCCACCCAGTCCACTCCCTCCAAATCCCCTCCCCTCAGCTCTCCTGGCCACATCTCCCCCAAGGACTCCTTCATGGCCGCTCTGTCCCTGAGCCCCACAGTTACACCACCACGCAAGCGGTCACGGAGGTCCCCGGTCAGGGTGGTTGAGTCTCCCCCCCTGTCTCCACCCTCCCCCGGTGGCGCTGCGACCCATCCCTCTGACCCCCCCCCCTCCTTGGGGCCTGAGGTCCCTTCGGGTGCAGGGGACTCCCTGGATGACCTTGCAAAGGTGTGTAGTGCCATCCTGGCCTCCGCCTTTGGCACTGACCCACCCCCTGTGGTGGACTCCTCCATCCCTGCACCCACAACGCCGCCCCTTTGCCCTGATGTCCCTGCGGTGCCTGTTGCTCCCCCCCCCCTGATGCCCTCACCAGTGTGGAAGACGATGCCATTTGACTGTGCAGGCAAGGTAGGGGACACGCATCCCACTGTGTCCCCCATCCAGCTGAGAATCATTGACTGCCCTATGGGGTTTGTGAAGATTGAACTGCCTGCGATCCACGGACATTGTGCTCCTGCTGAATAAAGCTTAATTTTGTTTTCATTATCACACTACTGCTATGCTGGTATTGGTGTTGGTGGGGCTGCTACATGGTTTTGGGTGGTGTGTAAGGGTTTGGGTGTGTGGGATATGTAGTAGTGTACTGCTCATTGGTGGGACCCTGTGATCTGTGTGCCATCACAAGGTGTTGGCTAACTTTCTTTGTTCATGTAGGCAGTTACTGCATGGTGCACTTGTCCAAGGGTGTATTCCTTCCTCTGTGTACCCAGCTTTCTTCCCTGCAGGGTGTTCCCAATGTTTAGCGCAGAGCTGTGTCTACATGAGCTGTGTGTGTGACGGAGCCCTTCTACTTTGGCCATGCATGCAGGGCCATGTCTCCACCTGCGACAATCGTGGCATCCTTGGTGATCACTGTACTTGTGTGTGGAGTCTGTTGACATGAGTTCATGGGGACATGTTCCCTTGTAGCCAGTATGCATGTGGATAATTCTGGCCTCACACACATGTGTTACACCCCTCCAGTCTCAGGGCACTGCTGGGAGGACTCTGCACACACCCCTCCTGTCTCAGGGCACTGCTGGGAGGACTCTGCACCCACCCCTCCTGTCTCAGGGCACTGCTGGGAGGACTCTGCACCCACCCCTCCTGTCTCAGGGCACTGCTGGGAGGACTCCACACCCACCCCTCCTGTGTCAGGGCACTGCTGGGAGGACTCCACACCCACCCCTCCTGTGTCAGGGCACTGCTGGGAGGACTCCACACCCACCCCTCCTGTCTCAGGGCACTGCTGGGAGGACTCTGCACACACCCCTCCTGTCTCAGGGCACTGCTGGGAGGACTCTGCACCCACCCCTCCTGTGTCAGGGCACTGCTGGGAGGACTCCACACCCACCCCTCCTGTCTCAGGGCACTGCTGGGAGGACTCCACACCCATGCCTCCTGTCTCAGGGCACTGCTGGGAGGACTCCACACCCACCCCTCCTGTGTCAGGGCACTGCTGGGAGGACTCCACACCCACCCCTCCTGTGTCAGGGCACTGCTGGGAGGACTCCACACCCACCCCTCCTGTGTCTGGGCACTGCTGGGAGGACTCCACACCCACCACTCCTGTCTCAGGGCACTGCTGGGTGGACTCTGCACACACACCTCCGATTTCTGGATATGTGCGCTTGGCACATACACGGTGGGGGTACGCACACTGCATTAGAGGTGAGGGTACGAGTCTACTGACACTGGTGTGGTGGGGGTACGCTCCGTACGTCCGCGGGTGGGGGTACGGGTCGTACTTACACTGTTGGGCAGGGGGGTACGCTCCTTGCATTCGCGGGTGGGGGTACGGGTCGTACTTACACTGTTGGGCTGGGGGGTACGCTCCTTGCATTCGTGGGTGGGGGTTTGAGTCGTACTTACACTGTTGGCATGGGGGGTACGCTCCATGCATACGCGGGTGGGGGTACGGGTCGTACTTACACTGTTGGGCAGGGGGGTACGCTCCTTGCATTCGCGGGTGGGGGTACGGGTCGTACTTACACTGTTGGGCTGGGGGTACGCTCCGTACGTCCGCGGGTGGGGGTACGGGTCGTACTTACACTGTTGGGCTGGGGGTACGCTCCGTACGTCCGCGGGTGGGGGTACGGGTCGTACTTACACTGTTGGGCTGGGGGTACGCTCCGTACGTCCGCGGGTGGGGGTACGGGTCGTACTTACACTGTTGGGCTGGGGGTACGCTCCGTACGTCCGCGGGTGGGGGTACGGGTCGTACTTACACTGGTGTGGTGGGGGTACGCTCCTTGCATTCGCGGGTGGGGGTACGGGTCGTACTTACACTGTTGGGGTGGGGGGTACGCTCCTTGCATTCGTGGGTGGGGGTACGGGTCGTACTTACACTGTTGGGCAGGGGGGTACGCTCCTTGCATTCGCGGGTGGGGGTACGGGTCGTACTTACACTGTTGGGCTGGGGGTACGCTCCGTACGTCCGCGGGTGGGGGTACGGGTCGTACTTACACTGGTGTGGTGGGGGTACGCTCCTTGCATTCGCGGGTGGGGGTACGGGTCGTACTTACACTGTTGGGGTGGGGGGTACGCTCCTTGCATTCGTGGGTGGGGGTACGGGTCGTACTTACACTGTTGGGCAGGGGGGTACGCTCCTTGCATTCGCGGGTGGGGGTACGGGTCGTACTTACACTGTTGGGGTGGGGGGTACGCTCCTTGCATTCGTGGGTGGGGGTACGGGTCGTACTTACACTGTTGGGCTGGGGGGTACGCTCCTTGCATTCGTGGGTGGGGGTTCGAGTCGTACTTACACTGTTGGCATGGGGGGTACGCTCCATGCATACGCGGGTGGGGGTACGGGTCGTACTTTCACTGTTGGGGTGGGGGGTACGCTCCTTGCATACGGGGTGGGGGTAGGGTCCGTACATATCCGTCCCCACGCTATGTGATGTTTGTGCGGCCCGTACCCAGGCCTTTGCCACGTGGGTGCGATCCGTCCCGCCATTGTTGGGGTGACGTGTGTGGGCGTGGTCCGACTCGTACCCACGCTCTTCAGGCGTGGGTACGGGACGTACCTGTCTGGTTGTGTTGCCGGTTCGCGTGGTGACGGACTTCCGTTGTGGCGGTCGCTGGATTATCAGGACACGCCCCCACCCCCTCGTGGTGACCAGGGCATGGGAGTCAGGTATGTCCAGGCCATGTGTAGTGTGTCACTCATGTGGTTGTTTTGTGGCCTGCCCTGGTAGTGCCACCCCCACCCCACCCCACTTTCCCCCCTCCCTTAGTTATTCTGACCTTCTGCGGCGTCTGCGTCGTAACCTGTGGAGGAGGTGGACTGCTATGAGGGCAGGGATGACTCGTAGGTTCGGGTCCATGTCTGTCCGTCACGTACTGGTCCTCCTTGTTCGCGTCGTCGTCTGTCCGTCGCGTACTGGTGGTCCTTGTTCGCGTCGTCCTGATTTCCCGGCAGTTTTTGGCTGCCGCAAAATATTCACCGTGCGGGGTGACGTCGGTGCGAATCGTGATTCCTGGGTCGTGAATGGCTGGCTGCGTGCGTCCCGACGTCAGGTCGGCGCTTTCCCGGATCGCATTGGTAGGTGTTTTTTGTTCGGTCGGGCTTTTTTACGAATCGTACGGTAATGGTGTACCCGTGCGAATCGTAATTCCATGTTTGTATATTTTGACGACCGGGTACGCGTCGGACGGAGAATATGCTCCGTCCGACGGTTCGTACCCGGTTTTTACCGGATCGTGATCGGCCCCTAAGTCTTTCACAAGCATGAAACAAACTGAACAACGACAAATGTCTTTAACTTCTTGTATCTGATCAAATTTTATTTTTAAACATTCAATTCCATCTTTTTTCTGATAATTAATAAAACCCACAACTCTTCCCATAGCTCCATTAACTAAACCTTTTTCAACATCCAAATTTCTCCTTAAAAATACTCTACAGTTCATGCAAACATATAGATTTTTTTCTAATCCAGCTGTTTTGGAAATGTTCTTCTCTAGTGAATCCAATTTATTTTTCAGTGTGCCTGTTAATGTGATAGTAATTCTTCCATCCTCAATTTTGTCCACTGCTTCCAATTTCCTGATATCTTCCTTTTCCAATTTTAAAAGCTCCTCATTGAATATTGAGCATTCACGTAGAGTTGGCATTAAGCAGATGACACTTTTCTTTTCTGCAATGTTCTTGTATATCTTCTCTGCAACTATTTCTTCCTTTGGAAATAAATTATGTAGCAGTCGACTCTGTAATGCTTTTTTGCCAACTTCTGTGAGTAGTCCAATTCTGATATCTTTCAGAATACTTCCATATTCTTCATCGTTTGCTTGCCTCATATTAGTAGTAAGTTCCTTGTACTCAAAGAAGGACCAAATATTTGCATTACCGATGCTTCCCAATGACTTCTTTGTGTCTTCATGTGTCACAGTATTAAACACTGGTTGTCCTTTAACTGGAGTAAGTTGTAGAAGATCCCCAAAAACTATGACATGTTTTCCACCAAATAACACGTCATAGTCTGTCCTTAGAATTTGCTGCATTCTTAAATGCACAAAGGCAAGCATTAAGTTTGATACCATGCTCACCACATCAATAATGAGAACTTGCATCTTCTTCAATACTCTTGAAACTTCCAAGCATGCTTCTCCAGTTAGCTTGTTGTATTGTATTTTGTTCTCATGCTCCACTGGTAACATTAGCAAACGATGTAAGGTGATTCCTTTTATGTTATAGGCTGCTAACCCAGTTGGAGCAGTAACCACACAAGACAAAGTAGAATCCGTTTTTTGCTGTAGGTAGCTTCTGATGACTTTTATTAGGAAACTTTTTCCAGTTCCAGCTTGTCCACTTACATACATCCTGATTGGATGAAATGATGTGCATGAGCACTCTTTTTTTTCATGTAGAAATCCGTGATCAATTTTGCTTCTGATCTCTTCATAAATTTGTTGCTGCTCTTCATTCAGTTGTCTTTCCAAATTTTGTAAGTCTATAAATTCTTCTTGAGCTTGATTCATAGCCGTTTCCACTTCATTCATGGCTATTGATGCTTCATTTTCAACGATTGGTTGTCCTAGGGGATCTTGACTGAGTGTTCCTGAACTTTGGCTGTCTTGAGAACTGTCTCTAGCTACTTCAGCTGCAATTGTAGTTTCCTGTTCAATTTCTTCATTTAACATTTGCAGATAAGTTGAAAATGTACTGCATTGTATGCTGTCTTTGCAAGCATTAAAAGAATCTTCATAGCTTTGAAATTCTCCCAGTAGTTCATCCTCTGTACGCCATGGTTTAAACAGCTGTAAAAGAGCCAAGTAGTAAAATTACTTTTTGTCAGTAGTGTCGCAACTCAGCTTTCTGTGATTTATCAAACTTCCTTTTGTTTGCTTCACCAAACATCCTTCCTCACCAATGACTTTATATTTTCCATTGTTGATGTCTTCTGCGGCTTTCCGTGAATAAATGTAGTGCTGCAGCACTTCATAGAGACACATGTTCTCCAGATGATGACTTCTTTTTGGATAATATGTGTCCAACATGTTTGATTTCAAAATATCTGTACTTTCTGGGTCATTCTCGGCCAAATATTCAATTTCTCCAACAGATTTCAGTACCCGATTTCTCATTGCTGCAAGGCCTAAACTTGCCCAAATTATTCTTCTTGATTTCGAGTAGAGACTTGCAGAAGATAACCTATCTGAACATTCGTAGGATCCAATTTCTCGATGCGATAACATCTTTAAACTGAAACTGTACAGCTTCTTACTGACAGTCTTCTCGTGAGAAATCTCTTCCCACATTTCTTTCAATTCAGTTTTTTCAGATTTAGGAATGTAAGACGTTACATATCGAGCAACAGCAATGGAATTGTCAGCTACATACTGTATATCCATGTTAGCATTCCACATGGATAAAATGACTGGGTTGTAGTCATTTATATTTTTTGATTCTTCTTTTCTTTTTAGGTTGTAGGTATTCTTAGGTGATTTTCTTGTGATAGTATGTCTCACAGATGACATAAAACTGTTTACTCTTCCATTTGAAAGAACAGGTCTAGGAAATCCAAATCGACATTTAGTGTAGTATTTTTCTTTGCTCTTGTATTTCCGTCGACAGTATTTTCCACACCGATGACTTTGGAAACGTAAAACTTGCTCCTTTAACTTTTTCTCTTCTGTGCTTTTTGGTATAGCACATGTTGCATATTCTTCAATGTAAGATAACACTGCTTCATCAGTATCTGTTCCAAACTTTGGGGCATCCTTTATCCACAACAGCATATGAATATGAGGAGCACCTCTTGCCTGGTACTCTTTTCTCCAAAAGAAATCCACTACTTCTCCTAGAGGTGGATTTTTTTTATTGCAGATGAAGGACATCATAGCCTCAAATCTATGATTGAAATATCTGCAAACATTAACCGGATCCAATGAGCACAGTTCTCCTGCTGTCTTGTATTCGATGTTTTTAATGTTTGAATTTGCCTCTCGTAGAAAATCCAGTAAATCATCCCAAGCGTACTCAGCACAGCTTAGGGTAAGGAACCATGTTGGTGTTCCTAAATTCCGTAACATGCATTTTAATTCACCATGGCGTCGGTACCAATATTCATTTGTCCCACGCTGACAAGCCATCAGATTGATCAGTTGTGTTTCCAAATGATCATCTCGGTGCTGCACTTTCTCCATAAAATCCTTAGCAGACACATTTTGTAAATGTACTCCACTTTTTAAAATGTGATTTACTGCATAAGATAGTGCAGACAAGTCGCTTTCAAATAAAAGATGGAACAAATAAGGAATACTTTGTCGAAATCTGGGATCTTCAGCATATAGTCTTGTAGTCCGATACTCAGAAGCTGGAATCTGTTCTGGACGTTCATCGTATCGTCCTCCTTTTCCTTTAGGAAACAGCTGGGGAAAACATCGAGCTTCCAAGCTCTCCTCCCATACACTCACGGGAGTTCCTTTTGCTTTCTTCATCTGAAACAGATCAATATTGTCTCCCATAACTTCTTTTGAATGAAGAGGATGTATGCTAAAATGTTCATAAATTTCTTCTTCCTTTGACTTGTCCACTTTTTCAATTTGTCCAGTTGATGTTTCTGTGTCTTCTTGTAAATCTTCTTCTTCTTCTTCTATATAAATTGATTCATACCATTTGTTATTCCTTTTCAAATACAAATTTGCTCTTTGTACTTTCCGTACATCTACCAGCTCCTGCCAAATCTTCTTATTCTTTGTAGGTACACCATTAACCAGAATAACTAATGGTTCAGTTTCCAAAGTATCCGCATCAATAGTTTCCATATTTTTTTACAAATCCAAGGGCAAATACACCACTCTACCTTTTAAACCTCTCAGTAAATCTGAAGGAGGTAATTTACCAGTTTTGGGCTCCATACGTACTATGGTCTGGAACGGATGAACACATTGAATAAGTATAGACTCATATGTATTTAATTCAGAAAGTTCAGCAGGAATAGCATCCAATTCTAAATTATTATGTACAGCTCTGGTCGGCATTCTATTTTCCTCTAACTTGTTGTAACAGTATTTACAAATACGCTGATCTTCACCCAATTCAAAACAATTTTCTAGAAATATATATGTGGCAAAATCTTTCCACTTATAATTATCTTCATTTTCACTCTTTCTGTAGAGATCAACATTCCTAGTTTGTTTTCTATAATGAGTTCTGCGGCAACAAATACAAGTAATATTTGGTCTTTCATTAGAGATTTTTTCAAATTTTGTTATGTGATCATTAAATGTCTTACTTACAGAGGGTTCTACATTCTCTTCCACTTCTTCCTCATTTACTGTGTCCTTTTCTGCACTGTTTTGTTCAGGACCAAAGTAACAAAACTGAATTTCATCAACAACCTTCTCTACATCTGATACCGATCCACGGAACAGAGCCCTATTCAATTCATCTAACTTTATTGCTGGACTTTTTGCAAAATACAACCGTCTCACAAACTTTCTCATTTCAGTATGATGAACAGCCAGCATCCTAAAATGATGGAAAACACTATTACACACTTTTCTAGATAGACAAGCCAGAGAATGACCCTGCAAACCAGTATTCTCTCTCACTCTGCATGGATCTAGACTTTGAAGCACCTTAATCTTCTGTTTTACACTTTTTTTACTATATTCTCTTAGAAACTCACGAAATTTATCAATAGATTCCTGCGCACAGTGCAAATACTACTACAATTCCAAGTGTACACTGGGGCTTTAGGACGTCTCCCCATAGCCTCATCCGCCATCACTTGTACCTCATCTCTTGGAACCATTATCTCCTTCTCCATTATGCAACCATTTTTCACTTCATAAGCACGACCTCTGGTGTCAACTGCATGCAGCAAACTATTACTTTGAAAATAACTCTCTTCATTAAAAAAAGGTTCACTACTTGAACTATGCATCCATTTTCCTAAAAACACTTTACAAAAGTTTGTTCTGTTCACTACTCTTTTCCTTTTGCTTTGTGATTTCAGTACATTAACCATTTTATCTAATGTACGCATCCTATTCAAAATTAAAATGAATAGTTTCCTTTTTAATTCTAATGCCTTTGCTGCAATGGCTTCAATTTCTTTTTTTCTCTTGTAATATTTTGCCTTTTGCTTATATTTCTTCACATCCTTTATCAAATTGGACATAACTCTTCTCTGAAACATTTTTCTACGTATCTCTTTAAACGCTGTTTTTCTGTTTAAGTTAATCTTTATTGTTGCAGAAGGTATATTTGCATTAACTAAATTCTCAATTTTTTCCTGTTTTTTTCTATTGAAAACATTCTTTCCAGTACAGACATTTTGTACATTTTTCCTTTTTTTGAAGATGTTCTTTAAAAAATCTTTTGTCTGCTTACCAGAAGATTTGTTCTTTTTCCCAACATGAGCATCTCCAACTAACTTAGGTCCTCCAGTTGTCTTCAAATATAGGTTTTTTTTGTGGTCTTTCTTTAGTCTGGATTTTGTAGGCATCTTAAATTTTGTTCACTGCTCTTCAGCAATACCTGAAAAAAACTAAAAAAAAATTCCTTTATTTTATTTAAATATATTACTACATTTTTTATGATCTTTTCAAATCTTAAAATACTATGTACCCCTTTCCTAAGTGAAAATCACAATAACACCATCACAAATTAAATATCTAAAAACAATTCCTGTGTGCACACAGAGTCATGGTTTGAAATTAGGCAGAAAACGAAATTTCTTTGCCAATTGCAAAGCATACTTTCTACTACTTTTTTGGCAAGTGATAAGTACTTTTACAGTCTGACACATTTTGAATCCACTTTTCAAATTCTGAAAACAGCACATGTCCAAACAGCTTTTTCAGACCAGCAACATGTGTAACCTGGGTGACTGACTACACTCCAGCAAGGGCAACCAGCCTTAGTGATGCTGAATGTATTTGCATTACTGATTAAAACCTCAAACCCCACTCGGTTGTGAATACTGTGCTTGATTCCACAGGATAAGCAGCTGGTTGTGTGCTAAGAGTCTGCTTCTGCATAAAAAAATAACACCCCCTTTCCATCTAATGCAAATGTAAAATCACCAGAGCAATACCAAACAGATTTCTCTGACCAGCAACATGTGTAACCTGGGTGACTGACTACACTCCAGCAAGGGCAACCAGCGTTAGTGATGCTGAATATATTTGCATTACTAAGTGCAACCTCAAACCCCACTCGGATGTGAATACTGTGCATGATTCCACAGGATAAGCAGCTGGGTGTGTGCAAAGAGTCTGCTTCTGCATAAAAAAATAGCTCCCCCTTTCCATCTATTGCAAATGTAAAATCACCAGAGCAATACCAAACACCTTTCTGAGACCAGCAACATGTGTAACCTGGGTGACTGACTACACTCCAGCAAGGGCAACCAGCCTTAGTGTTGCTGAATGTATTTGCATTACTGACTGCAACCTCAAACCCCACTCGGTTGTCATTACTATGCATGATTCCACAGGATAAGCAGCTGGGTGTGTGCTAAGAGTCTGCTTCTGCACAAAAAAATGGCTCCCCCTTTCCATCTAATGCAAATGTAAAATCACCAGAGCAATACGCAATAAATCTCTGCCTGTAATTCCTATTTACACACAGAGTCATGTTTTCACATTAGTCACAAAACGAAATTTCTTTGCCAATTTGAAAGCACACTTACTACTCTTTTTTTTGGCAAGTGATAAACACTTTTACAGACTGACACATTATGAATCCACTTTTCAGATTCTGATAAAAGCACATGTCCAAACTGCTTTTTAAGACCAGCACCATGTGTAACCTGGGTGACTGACTACACTCCAGCAAGGGCAACCAGCCTTAGTGATGCTGAATGTATTTGCATTACTGACTGAAACCTCAAACCCCACTCGGTTGTGAATACTATCCATGATTCCACAGGATAACCAGCTGGCTGTGTGCTAAGAGTCTGTTTCTGCACAAAAAAATGGCTCCCCCTTTCCATCTAATACAAATGTAAAATCACCAGAGCAATACGCAATAAATCTCTGCCTGTAATTCCTATTTACACACAGAGTCATGTTTTCACATTAGTCACAAAACGAAATTTCTTTGCCAATTTGAAAGCACACTTACTACTCTTTTTTTTGGCAAGTGATAAACACTTTTACAGACTGACACATTATGAATCCACTTTTCAGATTCTGATAAAAGCACATGTCCAAACTGCTTTTTCAGACCAGCACCATGTGTAACCTGGGTGACTGACTACACTCCAGCAAGGGCAACCAGCCTTAGTGATGCTGAATGTATTTGCATTACTGACTGAAACCTCAAACCCCACTCGGTTGTAAATACTATGCATGATTCCACAGGATAAGCAGCTGCCTGTGTACTAAGAGTCTGCTTCTGCACAAAAAAATACCTCCCCCTTTCCATCTAATACAAATGTAAAATCACCAGAGCAATACGCAATAAATCTCTGCCTGTAATTCCTATTTGCACACAGAGTCATGTTTTCACAATAGTCACAAAAAGAAATTTCTTTGCCAATTTGAAAGCACACTTACTACTCTTTTTTTTGGCAAGTGATAAGTGCTTTTACAGACTGACACATTATGAATCCACTTTTCAGATTCTGATAAAAGCACATGTCCAAACTGCTTTTTAAGACCAGCACCATGTGTAACCTGGGTGACTGACTACACTCCAGCAAGGGCAACCAACCTTAGTGATGCTGAATGTATTTGCATTACTGACTGAAACCTCAAACCCAACTCGGTTGTGAATACTGTGCATGATTCCACAGGATAAGCAGCTGGGTGTGTGCTAAGAGTCTGCTTCTGCACAAAAAAATGGCTCCCCCTTTCCATCTAATGCAAATGTAAAATCACCAGAGCAATACACAATAAATCTCTGCCTGTAATTCCTATTTGCACACAGAGTCATGTTTTCACATGAGTCACAAAACGAAATTTCTTTGCCAATTTGAAAGCACACTTACTACTCTTTTTTTTGGCAAGTGATAAACACTTTTACAGACTGACACATTATGAATCCACTTTTCAGATTCTGATAAAAGCACATGTCCAAACTGCTTTTTCAGACCAGCACCATGTGTAACCTGGGTGACTGACTACACTCCAGCAAGGGCAACCAGCCTTAGTGATGCTGAATGTATTTGCATTACTGACTGAAACCTCAAACCCCACTCGGTTGTGAATACTATCCATGATTCCACAGGATAACCAGCTGGCTGTGTGCTAAGAGTCTGCTTCTGCACAAAAAAATGGCTCCCCCTTTCCATCTAATACAAATGTAAAATCACCAGAGCAATACGCAATAAATCTCTGCCTGTAATTCCTATTTGCACACAGAGTCATGTTTTCACATTAGTCACAAAACGAAATTTCTTTGCCAATTTGAAAGCACACTTACTACTCTTTTTTTTGGCAAGTGATAAACACTTTTACAGACTGACACATTATGAATCCACTTTTCAGATTCTGATAAAAGCACATGTCCAAACTGCTTTTTCAGACCAGCACCATGTGTAACCTGGGTGACTGACTACACTCCAGCAAGGGCAACCAGCCTTAGTGATGCTGAATGTATTTGCATTACTGACTGAAACCTCAAACCCCACTCGGTTGTAAATACTATGCATGATTCCACAGGATAAGCAGCTGCCTGTGTACTAAGAGTCTGCTTCTGCACAAAAAAATACCTCCCCCTTTCCATCTAATACAAATGTAAAATCACTAGAGCAATACGCAATAAATCTCTGCCTGTAATTCCTATTTGCACACAGAGTCATGTTTTCACAATAGTCACAAAAAGAAATTTCTTTGCCAATTTGAAAGCACACTTACTACTCTTTTTTTGGCAAGTGATAAGTGCTTTTACAGACTGACACATTATGAATCCACTTTTCAGATTCTGATAAAAGCACATGTCCAAACTGCTTTTTAAGACCAGCACCATGTGTAACCTGGGTGACTGACTACACTCCAGCAAAGGCAACCAGCCTTAGTGATGCTGAATGTATTTGCATTACTGACTGAAACCTCAAACCCCACTCGGTTGTGAATACTATGCATGATTCCACAGGATAAGCAGCTGGCTGTGTGCTAAGAGTCTGCTTCTGCATACAAAAAAATGGCTCCCCCTTTACATCTAATGCAAATGTAAAATCACCAGAGCAATACGCAATAAATCTCTGCCTGCAATTCCTATTTGCACACAGAGTCATGTTTTCATATTAGTCACAAAACGAAATTTCTTTGCCAATTTGAAAGCACACTTACTACTCTTTTTTTGGCAAGTGATAAACACTTTTACAGACTGACATATTTTGAATCCACTTTTCAGATTCTTAAAAAAGCACATGTCCAAACTGCTTTTTCAGACCAGCACCATGTGTAACCTGGGTGACTGACTACACTCCAGCAAGGGCAACCAACCTTAGTGATGCTGAATGTATTTGCATTACTGACTGAAACCTCAAACCCAACTCGGTTGTGAATACTGTGCATGATTCCACAGGATAAGCAGCTGGGTGTGTGCTAAGAGTCTGCTTCTGCACAAAAAAATGGCTCCCCCTTTCCATCTAATGCAAATGTAAAATCACCAGAGCAATACGCAATAAATCTCTGCCTGTAATTCCTATTTGCACACAGAGTCATGTTTTCACATTAGTCACAAAACGAAATTTCTTTGCCAATTTGAAAGCACACTTACTACTCTTTTTTTTGGCAAGTGATAAACACTTTTACAGACTGACACATTTTGAATCCACTTTTCAGATTCTGAAAACAGCACATGTCCAAACTGCTTTTTGAAACCAGCACCATGTGTAACCTGGGTGACTGACTACACTCCAGCAAGGGCAACCAGCCTTAGTGATGCTGAATGTATTTGCATTACTAACTGAAACCTCAAACCCCACTCGGTTGTGAATACTATCCATGATTCCACAGGATAACCAGCTGCCTGTGTACTAAGAGTCTGCTTCTGCATAAAAAAAACCTCCCCCTTTCCATCTAATGCAAATGTAAAATCACCAGAGCAATACCAAACAGCTTTCTGAGACCAGCAACATGTGTAACCTGGGTGACTCACTACACTCCAGCAAGGGCAACCAGCCTCACTGATGCTGAATGTATTTGCATTACTGAGTGCAACCTCAAACCCTTAAAGTATTCCTTATTTTTACCAGTACACCTTAAATTTTCGTGAACACATAGTCCATATTACTTTACATGTTCCTCACATTTAAATTTCTCCCAAAACAGAAAATAATAAACACAACTTCAACAAAAGGAATTCCAATTCTATTATTCATTTCTTAATTTACCATATACATCCCCTCTCAAACTCTAAACTCACCTTTAAAATTAGTTAATTGTAAAAGAAATGTGGCACTCAAACAGCAGATTATCAGAGCCAGGATCTCTGTTCTGTTCACCTCTCTCCTCTCAGCAGAACCAGATAATGGCAAACTTTCCCTCTCTTTTTCCACACATATACATGTTAATTTCAAATCTCAGTGCTTCCCCCTTTTTTTCAAATGTAATCACACATTTCTATTGGTTGAAAACCAACCCTTTTCCAAAAGTACCCTTCCCCCAACTTGACTTCTGCCTAGTACCCTTCCCCCAACTTGACTTCTGCCTGCTACCATAGCAACAGCTCATGGAACACTGCTGTGTGGAGTTAGGTCAGAAGTTCGCCACACAATGTTTCATTTCCAAAGAGCAGGAGTGCTTGACTTTTCAAACCTAACAGCAAATCCATAGTACTGTTCTTTGGTAACACATTTTTCTGTACCAATACAAAACATGCTTCTATAAATTTACACATACAGCCTAGTTTTTATTCTAGAATGGTATGAAACAGCCAATCAGTTCTTTTTTTTATAAAAAAAATATGTATGCCTCCATTTCCAAACTGTCTTTCATTTCTTTTTACCATTCTACTGAATTACACCTCCTGAGTGCATCCAGTTCTCCTTTGAAGATGTTCACAGTGTGGATTGTAGGGCACAGCTATGTCTTCTGGAGTGAAAAGTATGCAGAGAAAACAGATATGGTGAGAGACCTTGCTTTGCCAAATGTAGAAATTAAATGGATTGGTCAGAGAGGGTTAAAGTGGCACCAATTGATGCCATTGGTGAAATCCTTCATGCAAATCCAACACCCTGACCTCATAATAGTGCACTGTGGTGGCAATGACCTAGGCACTTTGACTGGGGTAGGTCTGGAAATGCTTATGAAGGAGACCTTTGCACAACTGTTTTCACTTTTCCCTAAAACTGCCTTTGTCTTTTCTAACATATGCCAAAGGCAAAAATGGAACTGGTCCAATCATTTTTGTCCACAGATTGACAAAGCAAGAAAGCACGTCAACAAATCTGTTTCTGCTTTCCTCCGTGACTATGGTATGGGTTCCATTTACCACAACAACTTGCGTTACGACATGCAAGACATTTATAGAGGAGATGGTGTACACTTCACTGATGAAGGGAACAGAGTCTTCCTCTTGAACCTTAGACTCTGCATCGGTACTTACTTGTAGGTACCACTAAAAAATCAAATCACTTCATAAACACAACGGCTCTTTTTAGAGCCCCCTAATATCTAAACACTTAAATGTGAATTTTATTTCTCTTTTTTTTTTTTTTTTTACCGTACGCGTACGGTAAGCTCACCGTAAGCTTACCGTACGCGTACCCCGCGATTTTTTTGTAAAATAATAAATGTTTTTTTTGTACTTTTCTGTCCTTCTTTGACCCTCTTTCAAATGTTAGGGGGTCTGTAACTCTCTTCCTTGCCCCCTTTTCAAGTTATCACCCTTTTTTTCTGAGTGAAATACACAAAATGGCGGCCGCCGCGTCCTGGTTTCGACCGATTCGAATGTTTACTAAGATCTAAGAGCCAATCAGAATCGCGCTCGCGCACGTCACCGTACGCGTACGGTAAGCGCACCGTAAGCGCATCGTAAGCGCACCGTAAGCTGGCTCAGATATATATATTGATTTAAAGGCTATTTTCTCAGAATCTACTGAACAGATTTACACCAAACCTACAAAAGGCACTTCCTTGACCTGAGGACTACCTCTCTGCCAAATTTCAAGTAATTCTGTTCAGCCGTTCGGGCTGTAGCTGTGTCTAAAGGTCCTATGGAAAAATGCATGGGAAAAACGCGTTTTGGGACCCCCCTTTTATCTCAGCCCCCGCTTGACGAATCCCCCCGAGACTTTCAGGGTAGGAGCGGAGCGTAGCGCCCCACCTATTTTGAAAATTTCGCGAGGATTCGTCGACCGGCGCCAAAGTTATTCACTGTATTTAGACACCTATTTACCCATGTCTTCTTCCATTAATCTTTAGTTATACATATATTACAAATATTTATTTTTCAGAAAGACACATATGTAATCAGTGATGTAATATCTGACGTCATCAGCAGAGGATTGCGGTCGCGTGAGTTATAGTTGCCTGCACTAACTATAACGGGGGAATTTCATTGGTTTTTTACGAGGGAAATGTCCAGCTAACTATAACATGTGTGAAACCTATGGTTTTTTAAGTGAATTTGCAAGGTTTTTTAAATGCTAATTCCTAACTATAACGTGTGTGAAACCTATGGTTTTTTAAGTGAATTTGTACAGTTTTTTAAATGCTAAGTTATGTATTTATTAATATATATATTTTTTTTGGTTTTTCACCGTGCGCGCACGGTGCGCGCTTATAGATATATATGTACTTTTAACTGAAATTTTCTCAGGAACTACTGAACAGATTGACTCCAGATATTCATAAGGCACATCCCTGACCTGAGGACTACCTCTCTGCCAAATTTCAAGTAATTCTGTTCAGCAGTTCGGGCTGTACCTTGGACTAAAGGTCCCAATGGAAAAATGCATGGGGAAAACGCGTTTTGGGACCCCCCTTTTTTCTCGGCCCCCTCTTGACTAATCACCCCGAGACTTTCAGGGTAGGAGCGGAACGGAGCGCCCCACCTATTTTGAAAAATTCGCGAGGATTCGTCAACCGGCGCCAAAGTTATTCAAAATAGAATTTTCAGATTTCCTATGGAAACACGGTCCTAACTATAACTATCTACTGGCGACCGCCAGTAGATAATATATATATATATATATATATATATATATATATATATATATATATATATATATATATATATATATATATATACGTGCAAATTCGTCCAAAGATTAGAGACGCACACAAAGGCAGGCGGACCCAGCATCAGTTGAAGAGTCCTTTATTCAGCTAAACCAGCCTCGCGCTGCACATTTCCTTTCATTTTCCCTACGCGTTTCGGAGCTCCTGCTCCTTGTTCACGGGACTCAGCATCGGCAGAAACAACAGAACACGTGTCCCCAATCAGCTTTATAACACCCTCTAATGGGCTCCTTGATCCAGATGCTTGCTGGGACTCGTAGTTCGTAAGTTACAATATGACGCATAGTGGGTTCTGCCTTCTGCATATTTAAAAGTCAAAGACTCCCAATGGAGCCTGTAGTGCGTGTGCTGGCTAAAATCCATGCAAACCAGCCTTCCTGCAATCGGACACAGAAGTCCGTGTCCACAGTCCACAACTCCCTTGTGGTGGTGCTGTCTCTCCGACCTGGACCGGCCGGTAAAATGCGTGCAAATTCGTCCAAAGATTAGAGACGCACACAAAGGCAGGCGGACCCAGCATCAGTTGAAGAGTCCTTTATTCAGCTAAACCAGCCTCACGCTGCACATTTCCTTTCATTTTCCCTACGCGTTTCGGAGCTCCTGCTCCTTGTTCACGGGACTCAGCATCGGCAGAAACAACAGAACACGTGTCCCCAATCAGCTTTATAACGCCCTCTAATGGGCTCCTTGATCCAGATGCTTGCTGGGACTCGTAGTTCTTAAGTTACAATACGACCCATAGTGGGTTCTGCCTTCTGCATATTTAAAAGTCAAAGACTCCCAATGGAGCCTGCAGTGCGTGTGCTGGCTAAAATCCATGCAAACCAGCCTTCCTGCAATCGGACACAGAAGTCCGTGTCCACAGTCCACAGGCGGACCCAGCATCAGTTGAAGAGTCATTTATTCAGCTAAACCAGCCTCGCGCTGCACATTTCCTTTCATTTTCCCTACGCGTTTCGGAGCTCTGTGTCCGATTGCAGGAAGGCTGGTTTGCATCTGGATCAAGGAGCCCATTAGAGGGCGTTATAAAGCTGATTGGGGACACGTGTTCTGTTGTTTCTGCCGATGCTGAGTCCCATGAACAAGGAGCAGGAGCTCCGAAACGCGTAGGGAAAATGAAAGGAAATGTGCAGCGCGAGGCTGGTTTAGCTGAATAAAGGACTCTTCAACTGATGCTGGGTCCGCCTGCCTTTGTGTGCGTCTCTAATCTTTGGACGAATTTGCACGCATTTTACCGGCCGGTCCAGGTCGGAGAGACAGCACCACCACAAGGGAGTTGTGGACTGTGGACACGGACTTCTGTGTCCGATTGCAGGAAGGCTGGTTTGCATGGATTTTAGCCAGCACACGCACTACAGGCTCCATTGGGAGTCTTTGACTTTTAAATATGCAGAAGGCAGAACCCACTATGCGTCATATTGTAACTTAAGAACTACGAGTCCCAGCAAGCATCTGGATCAAGGAGCCCATTAGAGGGTGTTATAAAGCTGATTGGGGACACGTGTTCTGTTGTTTCTGCCGATGCTGAGTCCCGTGAACAAGGAGCAGGAGCTCCGAAACGCGTAGGGAAAATGAAAGGAAATGTGCAGCGCGAGGCTGGTTTAGCTGAATAAAGGACTCTTCAACTGATGCTGGGTCCGCCTGCCTTTGTGTGCGTCTCTAATCTTTGGACGAATTTGCACTATGATAGGTACAGTACTGAACCGAATACACTTGCATGTGTTGGAGTCCTCGCTGTGGTGAGTCACTCCTCACAGCTGCTTTGTGCTGAGGTCTGTCTGCTTTTAGACCTCTTTTGATTGCAGTGAGTCTTTCCACGCTCAGATCCCTTTATCCGATTCTTTTCCAGCTTAAAGCCTGTTTAATTGGAGAAAGCCTAGCGTGAAAGGATGCTGGGGATTATGTGACTGCTATAAATAGGGTGCAGGATGCTATTTTTGGAAGGATATCACAGTGACCCCTTCTTCTGTTGTTGCTGCCATGCTTGTGTTGGCTGTGTTTGAAGGCTAATTATTGAGTCATTCAATGGAACTTGCCTGTGCCCTTTCTGTAACCAGAGGGAATGACTGCACCCGAAGCCGCGCAGTCACTGCGCGCTTTCATCGCCTCGGAAAAGCAGTGTGACAATAAAGCTCCAACACTATGAAGTGCCTGGTGAAGATTCAGACCAGGAAGAGCATTCGTCTGCGCATGGTGAACCACACTGGCCACGAAGTGTGCGTCCGCTTGCTGAGGCTTGGACCAAGGGTGACGGCAAGAGGTGATGGTGAAGCTGGGTTTACTTGGCATTGCCGTGGTCAGGCTTAGAGAGCGTATCTGGACGTTAGCCTAGTTTATCATTTGACCGATTGTGCATTTATTTGAACTTTATCAGGTTGACAGGTAGCTTGTGGGTGTGCAGCCGAGCAGTACTCATTGTGTTTGAATTACTGGATGAAGGAAAAGGACGGGTTTGTGTAGTGCCAGGCAGTGGCTGTATCCTCTGGTCTTATGAATGATGATTTGGCATGTGACGCTTCCATTTACAGTTTAAAATGCTTCATTCAGACTGACAAGTACTTATGTCAGTGTGTTTTTAGATATGGTACATAAAATAGACTAGAAGCATTAAGAAGCGTCATACATTCTTATTTTTTTATTGTATTAGCAGTCAGCATCTACCCTCCACGCCCCAAACTGTAGAGATTTGGCACCCGTGAATTTTGTCAATTTTTTCTCCTGAACCCAGGTGTAATGTTCCTGAATTCTGCGGCAAATGTGCTGTTCATTGCAAACATCTGAATTCTTCCTCTGCATAGGATTCTCAGAATACCTACAGGGTTATAAAGGAAGGCTACTATGCCGCGTGGCTGGAGGGAAAAGCCAGACATCAAGGTAATTCAAGAGGGGCATTCTATCTTTCCCAGAATGCCATGCGGTGGAACCTCACGGGTACTTCCTGCCCTCCAGGGAAGCGCTTGCATTGTGGCAGCAGGGGGCTTCACTGAGGACGTGAGGCCCCGAATATGTTTAATATTCCTTTTGTAATAGTCGGTTTTCATTTTTTGATCCCTAACTCTACCTTATAATAACGACGCATTGTTCGAGGGCCTTCTGAATAAAACATCAGCATTCCTCTATAAAGTAGGTCACGGTCTTCAAAGTAAAGAGTGTCTGAGAGGAAATTCAGCTACAGTAAGAGCCTTTGAAAGTATCTTTTATTCCATGGTGACTGGAATGTACCACTAATATGTCAGAAGCTTATATAAGCAATTTAAAAATACTATCAGGTAAACTGTAGTTCAGAGAGCAGTGAACTAGTATGCTAGGTAAAACTGACTCAACAAAGTTTAGTTTCTGATGAGCAAAGTCAAAAGTTTCAAAAATCTACGACATATTACGTTGCTGCTCGTGGCATTTCATACAATTAAGAACAAGAAGCTCTGTCGTCTAGTCTGCAAAGGCATCATGCAGGAGCGCCTTCACTAAGCACGTGGATAAGTGCAAGCATTGCTGCACACGTCGACTTGCACTAATGCCCAAATGAGTAGTGCTACGCACCTTTTCTGAAACTGGATTGCGGATGTGCACTGAACAGCGCCAGTGACAGCTCCTCCACATACTGGCCATTTCTTTGCGCCAGACCCAGCTGGTGCAAGTGCATGTACAAGTGACGCAGGCATAACGCAGGGGCAGGCCCTTGCAGCCCTTGTGGCACGAGTGGCCCCCATTCAGTGTAAACCTTATGGCTATCTCTGAGATATGGGAGTCTCCGGGGCCCCTCGTCACATTCTGTAGGGGTCCCAGTCATACTGAAAAGTGAAGCGTTTGTGATTGCTGGTTCTGTGTGCAGTGCAGCTCCACCACAAGTATCAAGTTCTTAGACAAACATTTAAGAGCATGATGAATGTCAGTAGCACAGTGTGGTTGCTGTCCACCTGTTCAATGCCAAGGTAGGACATGTTGTCTTCCACCCTGCAGTACTGGTCTTCTACTGGAAATAGGGTGATATCATGCGTTGTGGAAATACTGAGACACATTTTTTCTTCCACTTACAGAGGGACAACCGTTGGCTTCTAAGTGCTTCATTTAGTGATGAAGAACAGAGATTCTAGTATTCTACTTTCTCCACAGTGCAGCATCGCACATTTCTTGACCTCATGGAGCTCTTAGGGGGCTCGGTTTGCATGCTGCCATGTGTATGTTGTGGCTTTCCACATGCGAGGCTGTGCTGGAAGGTGGCAGGAGAAGGGGTAGGTCTTGTGACCTTTTGTCATGCTGATGGGTGTTAACTACATTATGTTTCTTTGCCACATAAAAGGTGCTCTGTGAGAGCAGCGAGGGCTGTAAGAAGTTTTGCAACTTTCCACCTAACCCGTGTGAGTGTGAGCTGTTGGTCATGTTTGTAAGGTGAGCTGTGGGTTTTGATGAGATTTTGTTGTCAGTTAATTTAGGGTGTTCTGAACCAAATGTAATGGAAATGACTGTTCTGGAGACAGGACCTGCTTCCAGGAGAAAGTATCACTTTTTTTTTCGTGCAACATTCTTGAAACGGTTCGACAAAATATTAGATTGACTAACCAGATCTTGTGCATACATGGTTCTTCTAGTGGCAATCTCAGCAACACCTTGTTTGGCATCCTTTTATAAGAATTTGATTTGGGATTGGTTTAGGTCCTTATCCTCTTAAGGACCTATTCAGATTTATCTTGCCTTTGGATCAAGAAATTGGGAAGAAAAAGCAATCCAGTTTGTTTCTATAGCAGAAAACCACCCACTCTAATCTGGAAGAAAGAAATTAGGAAGTGGAAACAGGAAGGAGATTCATACACAACTCCCCGCAGCATGATCATCCTCACACAGATGGTGTCTATATGAGTTTGTGAATCTTTACTAAGATGATGGGACCCATCTGGTCCCCAAAATATAGGCTTGAATTGCTGAGACCGCATACCTGCAAAAGTGTGTATCCACGTTTTCCCTGGCACTTTAAGCAAGACTAAGCATCTGGCAGGTATGGAGTGACACAACTATGGGCCTAATTATGAGTTTGGCTGTCCGAGTACAGCTAACCTCACGGTTGCGCAAAGGTAGCGTTCCGGCCACTGCTGCACCTGTGATCGGACTGCCAGATTACAACTTGGCGGTACAAAAGGGGGTGGTGATGGACGGAGCATCAGAACCAATCAAATACTCACACCCAGTCAACAGATCTGGGTTTAATCCATCACCGTTCTTTAGCCCACTCTGCCACCCCAGTTCAGACATGGCCATATGCAAATCAGTCTGACCCTGTGCCTCATGGGAACAGTCCAGCCCGAACTGCCAGGCCATGCCTTCCCTGGACCGGAAACAAGCTTCCTAGGACCGGTTTCTGGCATTTCAACTTCCTTCAGCCAGGCTTGCTTGAATCCAGTGGCAAAGTGAGCAAGGGACTCACGTCTGAGCATACCCTGCCAACTTATGGCGAACAAAGAGGTACAAAAGGGGGTGGTGATGGACGGAGCATCAGAACCAATCAAATACACCCAGTCAACAGATCTGGGTTTAATCCATCACCGTTCTTTAGCCCACTCTGCCACCCCAGTTCAGACATGGCCATATGCAAATCAGTCTGACCCTGTGCCTCATGGGAACAGTCCAGCCCGAACTGCCAAGCCATGCCTTCCCTGGTCCGGAAACAAGCTTCCTAGGACCGGTTTCGGGCATTTCAGCCGTCTTCAGCCAGGCTTGCTTGAATCCAGTGGCAAAGTGAGCAAGGGACTCATGTCTGAGCATACCCTGCCAACTTATAGCGAACAAAGCGGTACAAAAGGGGGTGGTGATGGACGTGAGTCCCTTGCTCACTTTGCCACTGGATTCAAGAAAGCCTGGCTGAAGACGGCTGAAATGCCAGAAACCGGCCCTAGGAAGCCATGGCTTGGCAGTTCGGGCTGGACTGTTCCCATGAGGCACAGGCTCAGACTGATTTGCATATGGCCATGTCTGGACTGGGGTGGCAGAGTGGGCTAAAGAACGGTGATGGATCAAACCCAGATCTGTTGACAGGGTGTGAGTGTTTGATTGGTTCTGATGGTCCGTCCATCACCACCCCTTTTTGTACCGCTTTGTTCGCCATAAGTTGGCAGGGTATGCTCAGACGTGAGTCCCTTGCTCACTTTGCCACTGGATTCAAGCAAGCCTGGCTGAAGACGGCTGAAATGCCAGAAACCGGTCCTAGGAAGCTTGTTTCCGGTCCAGGGAAGGCATGGCTTGGCAGTTCGGGCTGGACTGTTTCCATGAGGCACAGGGTTAGACTGATTTGCAGATGGCCATGTCTGAACTGGGGTGGCAGAGTGGGCTAAAGAACGGTGATGGATCAAACCCAGATCTGTTGACTGGGTGTGAGTGTTTGATTGGTTCTGATGGCCCGTCCATCACCACTCCCTTTTGTACCGCTTTGTTCGCCATAAGTTGGCAGGGTATGCTCAGACGTGAGTCCCTTGCTCACTTTGCCACTGGATTCAAGCAAGCCTGGCTGAAGATGGCTGAAATGCCAGAAACCGGTCCTAGGAAGCTTGTTTCCGGTCCAGGGAAGGCATGGCTTGGCAGTTCGGGCTGGACTGTTCCCATGAGGCACAGGGTCAGACTGATTTGCATATGGCCATGTCTGACCTGGGGTGGCAGAGTGGGCTAAAGAACGGTGATGGATCAAACCCAGATCTGTTGACTGGGTGTGAGTGTTTGATTGGTTCTGATGGTCCGTCCATCACCACCCCCTTTTGTACCGCTTTGTTCGCCATAAGTTGGCAGGGTATGCTCAGACGTGAGTCCCTTGCTCACTTTGCCACTGGATTCAAGCAAGCCTGGATGAAGACAGCTGAAATGCCAGAAACCATTCCTAGGAAGCTTGTTTCCGGTCCAGGGAAGGCATGGCTTGGCAGTTCGGGCTGGACTGTTCTCATGAGGCACAGGGTCAGACTGATTTGCATATGGCCATGTCTGTACTGGGGTGGCAGAGTGGGCTAAAGAACGGTGATGGATCAAACCCAGATCTGTTGACTGGGTGTGAGTGTTTGATTGGTTCTGATGGTCCGTCCATCACCACCCCCTTTTGTACCGCTTTGTTCGCCATAAGTTGGCAGGGTATGCTCAGACGTGAGTCCCTTGCTCACTTTGCCACTGGATTCAAGCAAGCCTGGCTGAAGACAGCTGAAATGCCAGAAACTGTTCCTAGGAAGCTTGTTTCCGGTCCAGGGAAGACATGGCTTGGCAGTTCGGGCTGGACTGTTCCCATGAGGCACAGGGTCAGACTGATTTGCATATGGCCGTGTCTGAACTGGGGTGGCAGAGTGGGCTAAAGAGCGGTGATGGATCAAACCCAGATCTGTTGACTGGGTGTGAGTGTTTGATTGGTTCTGATGGTCCGTCCATCACCACCCCCTTTTGTACAGATTACAACTTGGGCAGTCGACTGCCAGGCACCTGGTGGTGGTGCAGCTGTCAGAGGGCGGCAATATACTTGGTGGTGCCCTGCGGCACTGCCAAGCATATTACGACTGTCCTCACTGCCAGCAGTCTCATTGAGGTTCTTACTCCATGAAACCTCTTGTGGTGAGGAAAGAAAGGGGGCCCTAAAGAGCACCCTCTTGATCCTGTGCATGGGAGTGCATGCAGGGGGGCACATGTTGTCTGCCCCGGCGTGCATGCACCCACTGTCAAAGTAACGTTTATTTAGACCGCAGGTCTTTAAACAACATAAAAACATAACACTTTTCATAAATATTCTAAAATCATCACATATTCATCAACAGTTACCATTAAAATCGGCCGATTTCCAACACTTCATTACAGAATTACACAAAACTCAATGTATAGAACATAGGCCAGTGTATAAACATAGATACTTTAAAAGTAATAAAAATTCCTATTACACATTATCTTTCAAAAAATTTATATCAGATGTACTATCTAAAACCCACTTCCATCATAACTTTCAACCTTCCATTTCAGTTTCCATAAAAAACCTTTTTACGGCATTCATATACCTCCCAATAGCTATTGCAATTTCAAGGTTTGGCATATCTGTAAGAAGTTCAATGACTTGTGCACGCGATTCCGTACCATATTTTCAAAGGATGTTTCCGCAGGGCTAACACATTTAAGCAATCCAGTAATATGTGCAGAATATCGCATTTTGTGCCCAACTTACATGTACATTTACTATCGGGTTGCATCATTTCTATTTTTATTCTCCCATTTGTCATACAGGGGTTAATACTAATTCTCAATCTTAACACTTCTGATCTAAGATATTGATTAGGTAATGTATCCAAATAGGGGTACCAGGTTTCTGTCAACCAACTATTTATCATAAATTGCACTGATTATTTCTTTCTCAGATACTCCACGTCATCCATCCTAGACAATTCCTAACCTAGAGTTCTGAGTTTGCTCTTTGTTGCTTCTATTTGTAATGTCTGCTGGCCAATTCTCACCTTTAGGTTGTCACATACAGAATACAATTTCTTTCTGACCTCTTTGGCCCATTTTAGGTCGCTATGCTGGATCTAATTTTTAAACCATTGCAACACTTTCTGGGCCTCTCCCGGACCCAATCTTATCCAAAATCTTAATACGGCCAATTGAGCCTGTACATTCCATGATGTCATACCCAGCTCTTATCTAATTGCCTGGATCATGGATGAACCCGGTAATGACATTAGGGATTTTATGCATTTCTCTTCCTCAATATCCCATCGGCTTTTGGCACTTAAGCAGAGAACTTCTGCTCCATATTGTAGTTGGGGTGTATCATGGTGCTGTAGGCCTTTATCAATGGTCTATGGGACATTTTCCCATAGACACGATTCATTGTTTTCAATCCACACACTGATATATGGGCCTTAGCTTTCAGTGCCTCCAGATGTGTGTGCCACTTTAGGTACTTGTCGAACCAGACTCCAATATATTTATATTCGTTCACTATTTTCAGTTTTGTTGGGCCCAAATACCAATTGCACCTCTGATCTCTTTTGCCGAAACACAGAATTTTAGTTGTATCCATGTTTACAGTTAAATGTTTTGCCACACAATATTCTCTGAAAGCATTAAACTTCCTTTGTAGGCCCACCTCTGTCTGGTCAAGGATTACTAAATCATCGGCATACAGTAAGCACGATAAATGTTTCCCGTTCATTTTCGGACCTGCATTTCTATCTACCTCCAGGGTAGTTGGCAGATCTGCTAGAAATATGGCAAAGAGCAGAGGGGCCAACACACACCCCTGTCTTATGCCATCGCTATTTTCGGTGTCAAAGACCCCACCGTATCCTTAATGATTTGGCCCAATTCTGTCTATGCAACTCCGGTATTACAACCAGCAGTCTTTCTGGGATATCATATTTTGTCAGGGTCTCCCAAAGGCATTTCCCATCAACCAGGTTGAATGCCGCACGGAAGTCTACAAAGCAACAATACAACTTCCCTCTTTGTTCCGTAGACTTCCGTGCAACCGCCTTTAGGGCAAAACAGTGGTCAATTGTAGAGTGTCCTTCCTTAAAGCCACCCTGTTCCACAGGCACAATCGACCATTGCTCCACCCAATCCTTTAATCTACCCAGGATTACTTTGGCAAAGACTTTCTTACCAACATCCAGCAATGTAATCAATCTATAATTCTTCGGGGCCTTCTTATGTATAGGTCTAATTACTGCCCCCCTCCAATTTTTGGGGATATGGCCCGATTCTAATATGGCTAAGAACACATGAGATAGGAATTCAGCCCACCAGTTTAACTGTGTCTTTATTATGATAGCAGGAAGATTCTCGGGCCCTGCTGCATGGGTTAACTTTAGTTTTTTTATAGTATTGTTTACATTTTCTACTGTGAAGAACGATTTTATATCTTCAACAACCCCTCCCCAATGTAATTTTTCATTTACTTCGGACGATTTACTTGCACCATACAGTTCACCTAGGTACTCTTCCCATGCTGCTTCTTCCACTACACAGCTCATAGCCCTGGGGCTTCCTGTACCAGCTTCCAAAACGTCTGGACATTTTTTGTTTCAATTGTTTCCAACAGATTTTCCCAGCATTTCTCTTTGTATATCTTCTTCTGATTCCTTACTAACATTTTGTATTCCTTTTGCAACTTATTCAGTTTTATAAGTCTACCCTGGAGAAATCTAGTTCTAAGGTATCTTTCTTCTCTCCTTATTAACCTTTTCTTATTCATGCATTCCACATTGAACCACCTTGATTGTCTTCCTTGCGTTAATTGCTTGTCAACATGGCATACTTTCTTATTTTTTAGTTCTGCTCTGAGGAATTGTACAACATGTGCAATTGATTCTTCAAACCACTCTACTTTCTGACCCCTAGCAATTTCCATGTTTAACTTCTGTTGAAAGTTAGCCAATTTTAGTAGATGTTCATCTGTTAGTCTCGTTGTCAAGCGTTTAGGGTACTCCAATTGTTGGGGAAGTGCTATATCACGGTGGCTCATAGACCCCCTAAATAGCTCAAAAGGCAGGGGATTATGTTCACTACCTTCTCTTTGAATTATCTGAACCCCTTTATACTGTTGCAAAATTCCATGCGTGAATAAAAACATGATCAATGGGGCAATGTTGTGTGCCTATTTCTGAGGTTTGTTTTGTTCTGCAATCGGTTTCTAGTCTACCATTCAGATAAAATAACCCCTTTATCCCCAAATACTTCCCTAGTGTTAAATCTTGTCCAGAAGAAATACAGTTAGGGAAATCCACTGACATTATATTGTATGAGCTCAATATTTCTTTAAACCAGGGTTCTAGTCTTTTTGGATACAGTTTGTGATTGAAATCTCCCATTACAATGATCAAATCATTACCATGCTTTTCACACAGTATGCCCACATCTTCCTTAAAGTGCCACATCTCTACTCCTTACTCCTCGTGGGACCCCCCATTGTATGTAGACATTCGTAAGTACCAAATTTTCGCACATCCTGTCTGTGGCCAACAGGGATACCTTGCAGGCAAGCAACCATTTACATGTTACGTTTATTGGCGTTACGTTTTTCACAATCCTGGTTGATATGAGTGTAATAATCCCCCCCGATTGTCGACCAAACATTTTTTTTCTAGCTGGCCTAGTTTCATGTAAACATATAACCTCTACACTCCGGGCTAGTTTTTTTATACTTTCAACTTTTATCTGTCCTCCTAGCCCATTTATGTTCCATGATCTAATTTTAAGGCTATGAGACAATCAATTTTCCTTGTCAATTTCGCTAAGGCAATCAATCCCCTCCCGATTCCCCTGGGGCGGGCCTAGATAACTGTTTTCTAGGCTCCAGTTACCCCAACATTTACCAGACACTGAGTTATCAATAGCTATTTTGATATTTTCTTTTTCCCTGCACTCTACAACTATCAGCCTTACCTGCCTTTTCCCTACCCCTGTGTGACATTTCAGAATGCTTGTTGGTTACCCCCCTCCAGGTCTACTTTTGGGATTAACCTTATCCCTTCTTTCAGTACCTCCATTTCCGCTTTTACATTGGCTGCCTTTACCTGAATGCACTAAGACCGTGGTAATTTCCTTCCCTTTCTTATTGCAACTGAAGCCCACCTGTCTTAGATCCTTTGTCCCAATTTCTCTCAGACTTGGACATTTTGAGAAAGAGAATAGAAGCTGGGAGCGATTTAGGGGTAGGATCTTCCTTGTTTTTTCTTCCCCTTCTCTATTTTGGATGGTTCGAAGTGTATCCACATATTACCTCCTACTTTCACGTCTACTGTGCTGGCATTCCCTCTTCCACACTGGGTCCTCTTACTGGTAATTGCTTTTGGTTTTGTTCCTCCTTCAACTAAGTCCCTGATGTTATCATTTCCTCCCTGACCTTTTTCACGATTTTTATCCATTATACCCTCCCTGATATCCTTCAAAGTGGTTTTTGGTTGACCCTTCTTTATTCCCACTTCGACATGCAACTCTCTTGATAAGCTCTTCATTCCCCCTATTGCCCTGCTAATTCTTGGAGCTCTCCTCTTTGGAGGGCTTACTTGTTGAAAACCCCCTTTACCTCTCCGTGGGTTATAGTGCCTATACCAAGTGTGTTCTCCCCGTCTTTTTATCAACATCAGACATCTGGAGATATACACATTCTGCAATTAATGACTTGCTCAGTTTCCCTGGCACTACCCAGGTTCTGGGTGTTAGATACCGGTCTAACTATTGTTGGCATTAGGCCCCTAATCCCTTGTAATTCACCCACAAGTTTCAAGGTTTTTAGAATATTATTGTTTAACATAGTAACCCTTGCAAAGTTTTTTGCAACATCAACATTTTGTCCAGCATTGAGGCCGAGGGTGTTGCTAAAATATCTATGCCCAATGTAATGTTACGCACCGATCCTTCTGTAGTCTCAGTTCCTTGATTTACAGACTGACCCGTGATCTTATCAGGCTTAGACTTTGTAACTGGACCCGAATCTTCTCTCTGATCGCTCCTTATTCCGTCGGCGATATTCCCCTCCTGTACCGGTTCTTCATCGCCCCGCAGAGAAAAATCTGTGGGGATGAAGACAGTCTTGGTTACAAAATGGGTTCAATTTGACTTAAGTTAGTTTGATCATTTAAAAATGATACATCTGAATTTAGTGCAGAATGAATTGTAACCTTGTATTCATTTATTTGTTCTTTATTAGTGTCCGGGATTTTCACTGGTGATTGTATCCTCTTAAAGTGCTTGCCCACAAAGTCCTTTATTGACTTCGACACTAGCGCTCCCCCTTTTACTTTCGGTTGGGTGTTTTTAATTACGACTTTCTTCCTTATATTTCTCCTTAATAGCCTCTTTTCGCTTTCCTTGGGGCTTCACATACTCTCTACCAAAGTCCCATTTTCACTTGAGGACTCATTGATCATCGGGGAAGACTCTTTTCGCGCTCTATATACTTTTATCTTCCTTGGAGCCATCTTTCGGTATCACATGCTATTTATGTGGTTGTCTGTAGATTGGGTTAGATTTGGGTTTAAATTATAGATCTTGATCTTCCCACACTTTCACTCCAAAGTGTTTCTTCACTATTAACCTCCACCCCCTTTTCAAGCTACTACCCTGCATTAGCATTTCTGCAGCGATAATTAATAAAAACCGAGACCTTAATATTCTATGAGTAACATAACATCAAGGTACAAAGAGCAATTACCTCTGCTGTGCCAATAGCTGACTGACCGTGTCCAGTACTAGGGCGCTAAAGTCCCTGCAAGCCTCAATAATTTTTTCTCTGACTGTCCAAACACCAGGTAAACTCCAATGTTATTTATCCTCCTGTATGCTACAGTTACCCATGTTGCAGCTTAGCCTGCTGTTGAGGCTGTTTAGGCTATACTCAGGCGGGGGGAGTAATGTCAGAGAGCCGGGGTCTTTAAAGCCCCTACGGCTCCCTTTTCCTTAACGCTCACCTTTCGTCCCCCTCCCCCCTTTTTTGTCTTCTGGCCGGCTCCTTTACTCAGGCACAGTTACTGCCTGCACTCAACTCTGATCACTCAGTCTCCTGGGCTCGAACGCGTGCACCCTCCACGTCCGCGTCTTCCCTAGGACTTCCACCGGCATGTTGGATTGTTTTTTTTTGAAGCTCCGAGGCTCAGAGGCTCCTCCGGCAGTTTTGAGGCAGTGTTGAGGACACACAGCATCACGTTGCGAGGAGTGAGGAGGAGGCATGAGGCGTGGCAACTCGACAGCTCGGTCTGTAGTCAACAGTCAGCGGCACAGCAGAGGACTTTTACCCACTATTCCTGCAGCTGAGGGCGGGAAGCTCTCTTCAGCACTGGGTGACCTTCAGCTGAAAGAGATGAAACGCCCCAATGCACCCCATTTCTGCACGACATGGACTGCACAGTCCATGCCATGCAGGAACGTGCACTGGCGGTCCTGTAGAATTGCAGTTTAATGCTCACATATGAGCCTTTAAACTGCTCCGCCGTGGAACCGCCACACCGCCTTACCATCAGACCGCGATAATACTCGTAATCTGGTGGGCAGGCGACAGGATGGCGGCCCACTCCCACACCACCAAACTCGTAATTGGGCCCTATGTGTTAATCTTATTCCAGCTGGCCCCATCCTTCCAGCTCCCCAGGGATTGCTATGGTTCATGACTGGCCAATCTGGTCGTGACTATCTGCACATCTGAATATGCTTTCCTCACTGTCAAGAAGTGCACCCAAGATAAATTTGACAGAGATGTGTGGAAGGTGGGATTACTTCCAATTGTTGTGTTTTATAAACCATAGCTGTAGCAGAGGAGTGTTCATATTATTGTTTGGAACTACATCTGACCTTCTTTATGCACTCTTTTGACTATATCTAATTGACTACTGCGATCTACCGTTTCATAGAGCTGAGTCTTTCTAATGCTTCAAAGTGGAAATCTGTAGCCACATACACTGCAACATTCAGCTTCTGAAATTTCTATTGCACTCTTTTATTGTAAGTTGCTGAGGAACTCGTGAAATTAATTGTAATCGCACTAATAATATTCATATTATTAATGGCATTGAGGATATTTGAAATATGTATGCACTACAATATGATATGTTTAGTGTGGTTATAGAATGTGGCACTTTGATGAAACAGGATTAGCAGTGGTACTCTGACCCTTTTGTGCATCTGTTTGAGTGTGTGTGTGGGTCACAACTTAAATGCCTAATTGGGTCCTTGTCTGAACACCCTAAAAATGTCATTGCTCAAATGCAGCCAGGGACAAAATGGAGAAAACCAAGGGCTCCTTCATGTTTTTATACTTTAAATTTGTTTATTGAAATTGGTCAAAAGTGTAGGACCAGCATGAAATATACTACAATATGATCTATGCGTGTGCCATGACAGATTGGGCATCCTTTCCAAAGGAGGATTGCTGAATGCTTTTTTATCACGAGTCACCTCAGCTCAGTTTGCCCAACTATCTTCTCATGTACAAAAGTTCAGGCCAGATGGCTAAGAAAGGACAGCTTTACCATCCCAACTCTGAAAACAGGATTAGAGCTGTTTTCCTACCTGGTGGTTTGTCTTCAGTCTCATGTCTAAGGGACATCAATCCAGAGATGAATCTAATATACCCAAGTGGTCCTTCCTGATTCTTCTGTTTTGCACCTCTCTGAGTTCTTGTGTTACTTAGCTACAATGACAGGTTCAGAGCCATCTGATTGGAGAATATCCCTAGGACTAGTGCAAGACTGCAAGTTCTCTCCATAGCGACAAACCCAAGGTGTTCCAGAGGGTAACAAAAGTAGTAGCCCTGTGCTATACAAATTACCCATAGAATTGTCAGTAGGTAACAGTGAATATTAGTGATGTTTTCCACTAAGGGGTTCTGAATTACGTCAAATAGATAACAAGAATGAAGCTCGATGATGTCACTCAAAACGTAGAGGTGAAAAACGTACCTGTTATTCACTTTTTAACCACCTACAATGTTATTTTATTTATGACTCCAAATCACTGACCCTGTTTTCAACAGCACCTTATGAGCGGAGGAGTAATGGAGGAGGCACAGATAACATTGCCTCAACTCTCCCTACTAACTATAGAAAAAATAATACCTGGCCATCACCCACCCCCTCCATGCTTTGCATTTACCTAGCCCTACCCCTCTCTAAATTAAAAAGACAATCTGGTATTCTGCCACCCACAGCACTCCACCCTCTCTTCAACCCCTCTGCTCAAATATTAAAAATATATGTGTCCTCCTTCCACCCATCCCCACCACTTTCTGTGCCTTCCCTACAATCCCCACCCGAAAGCTATTCTTTTTTTTTTTTAATAAACTTTTTATTAACATTAAATCCGCAGCAGAGACAACAGTCACGATCACATAGCAGTCTGGGAAGTATATTCGATACAAGTAGGGGCACAATACAAATTTAGCATCACTTCAAGGATAATTTCGCTCAGAGACCAACTTGACACACATCGCCCTACCGACCACCCATCGGCCCGTCCACATCACGGGGGTTCAACTCCACATAGCGTATAATTAAGTGTTTCCCAGGGTTCAGGACTTTCCCTCAGTATCCAAGTCATCCAGTAGAGCCTGTCTCTCTCGTCGGAGTTCCACCGTGGGAGATATACAAAGGTCCCCCCGATATTTATTCCACCGGACCCATTTCTGGTCCCACTTTTTGGGGCACCCTCTACCTTTATAGACCGTTTTCTCAGCCACCATCAAGAAATCCATATCGTTGGCCCAGGCGCTCAAGGACGGCAAATCAGCCACCCCCCATTTCTGGGCAATATTTCTTTTAGCTAGGACCCAACCCACCGCTGCCCACTCCTGCGCCTGGGTAAAGTCCGAGTCCTCCCACACATTCAGGAGACAGAGCTGAAGGGAGGGGACCACCGATTTCCCTGTGGCCCGCGCCATCTGGCGGGAGACTTCTATCCAATAGTGTTGCACGTAGGGGCAGGCCCACAAAATATGTATAAACATGCCTACGTGAGAACAGTTACGGATACAAAGTTCGTTGGGACGCCGACCCAATTTGTGCAAGAGGACCGCATCAAAATAAACACGATGTAAAACCTTGAGTTGGACCAGGCGGAGCCGCATTGATACTGCCACCTCCCGAGGGGAGGCCAGCGCGTCTCGCCAAACCTTGTCCGACATCTCGCCCGTCTCCGACTCCCACCGAGCCCGTAGGTTCCCCATCGGGTCAACGCGGTTGTTAATCAACTTTTTGTAAGTTAGGGAAATCGCCTTTCGGTCCATGGGGTCGAGCAGCAATCTATCTTCTAGGGGCGAGTAGTTTGGAAGGGGAGTCCCAGCAGGCAGGGCACTGTCGAGTGCGTGGCTGATTTGCAAGTAACGGAACTGCTCTGAGGGGGCTAGCTGGTATTTAAGCTGCAGCTTAGGGAATTTCGCCTTCCTGCCTTTTATCCATATGTCCCCCACTGTAGAGATGCCAATGAGGTCCCATTTGTCGAACCCTGCATAAGTGCTCAGGCGTCCCAGACAGTCCGGCTCCCATAACGGAGTGGCCTTAGTCAACCGCCTGTTCCACCCCGTTCGCTTCTGGAGATGATGCCAAATCTCCACCGTCCTGGCCGTGGGTCCCTTGAGATTTAGTTTCTTCGGATTTGAGTATAGTGCCCTGTTGTATCCACCCTTACCCATGAGCCAACGGTCAGTTCGGAAGCTAGGGTCATCCTGTGTCCCGAACACCCACTGGTTGATCGCGATCAGTTGAGAGGCCTGGTAGTAGAGGCGGAGGTCCGGCAGGCCAATCCCCCCATCATACCAGCCCATCGTTAGTTTCTGCATTGCGATACGCGGCGTTCCGGTGTCTCACAGCAATCCCCGCAGTGTTGCATCAATTTTTAGGAAATAAGCTTCCGGGACCGGGATAGGAGTATTCTGAAGGGCATAGAAGAAACGGGGGAGCGCTAACATCTTGAAGAGGGCTGCCCGGCCCAGGAGTGTAATGAGCAACGTTTTCCAATGGACCATATCAGATTTGAACCTCTGCAGGGGGCCATCTAAGTTTCGTTCATAGAATACAGTGGCATCCATGGTTATGAAAACTCCTAGATATTGGAAGCCCTGTAGTGCTACCGGTATGGAATATCCCCTTGGGCTAGGCTGCGGATCACCCCGGAGTGGGTACAGCTGGGATTTGGACCAGTTGATCTGGTATCCAGAGTGGGCCCCAAATATATGAAAGATATGGAGTACCCTTCGTAGCGATTGCGCGGGAGAGGATAAGTATAGTAAAACGTCGTCCGCGTACAGCGATATGCGGTCTTCATGATCAGCTGTCCATTTGAGGCCCCGAATTTCGGGGTCATTACGGATCCAAACCGCTAGGGGCTCCAGCGCCAGGGCAAACAGGAGTGGTGACAGGGGGCAGCCCTGTCGAGTGCCACGACCCAAGGGGAAGGAAGCCGAGCGGTGGTTATTGACCGACACACAGGCCGTAGGCATAGTGTAAAGCAGTTGGATCCATCCCATCAACCGAGGGCCCACTCCCACCCGGGCCAAAACAGCAAACAGGTACTCCCACGCAACTGTGTCAAACGCCATCTTGGCATCTAGCGCTAGTAACAGCGCATCTTCTTGAATTGTCGCCGCTCGACCCAGGGCGCCATGGACTCGACGCAGATTTCGGGCAGTGTTACGGCCCGGCATGAAACCCGACTGGTCGGGGTGGATAAGGGCCGAGAGGTACGGAAGCAGACGGTTGGCCAATATCTTAGCCAGAATTTTGGCCTCCACTGCGATCAGGGAAATAGGCCTGTTGGATGCACATTCGTCCGCTGGTTTGCCGGGTTTGCGGATTACCACTATCGTGGCCATGCGGATTTCAGCCGGAAGAGTGCCGGTCTCATAGCATTCTTTATATAGATTTAACAGGTGAGGCGCCACCATCAGCGACATGCTTTTCATGAGTTCTATCGGGAGTCCATTAGGACCCATAGCCTTCCCCGACCGTGTGTCTCGGATGGCAGTCTGGACCTCCTCGAGCGAGATGTCCGATTCCAGCGCCTCCCGGTCAGGCTGGGAGAGACATTGCACCTCAATGGTTGCGAGGAGGTCTGATGCCCAGCCGGCCTGCGAGGCTTGCGGCGGGGTATATATACGTTCATAGTACGCCGCAAAGGCCTCGGCTATATTTTGAGGGTCAGTAATCAGTGTCGCGTCCGGCCCCTTGATCGCACCCACCCATCGCGCTGCCATTTCCCTACGCTCTAACCATGCCAACATTTTCTCCGTGCGTTCTCCCAGCTCATAAATTCTGTGTTGGGTGGCGAGGGATCGGCGACTGGCCTCCTCATAGAGCAGCTGTTTATAGTCACGTCTTTTCACTTCTAGTAAGTGTGGGGCGTCGTGGGCCGGGGTATTTGTGGTTCCCTGCTCGAGTTGAAGTATCTCCGCTTCGAGCGCGGTAACCCGGCGTCGCCGTTCATGTTTGTGTCCCACCAGCAATGACACTGCTCTCCCTTTAATATCTGCCCCGTAGGCCCCCCATAGTGTCACCGCTGAATCCACCGACCCTTCGTTTTCTTTAAAGTAACAATCAGTATCGTGTCGCAGAGAAGCCCTAATGTGCGGGATCTTCAGCAACCATGGCTGAATCCGGATAGGGCCCGGTTGACGATCCCGGCTGGCCCCAAAGGAGGCAATGACCGGAGAATGATCGGAAATTCCCCTTGCTAGGCCCGAGGAGTCAGTGAAGTTATGGATATCTTGTGCGAGCGTAAACAGGTAGTCCAACCGCGAGCGACTGCCGTGTGCTCCGGATAGAAAAGTGTACAGCGTGTCTCGGGGGTGCAACCACCTCCAAACATCCACCAAGCCGAATGCATCCGCAAACGTACTCAGTTGCGAGCCCATCTGCCCACCCGCACGGGGTGGGGTACGGTCCACCGTATCGTCCATCGTCAGGTTAAAGTCGCCGCCCATGATCACCGCGCCCTCCGACAGGGTGGGCAGAATCTTGCCAACATCCGCCAAGGTCTGACGCTGCAGACCTGGTGTTGCATATACCGAGATCAGGTTAAGGGTCTTCCCTTCCCACCGTCCCGAACAGATTACATATCTACCCTGAGGCTCAGTGTAAGTTGTCTGAATCACAGAGGGGCAGCCCTTTCTCAGGAGAATTCCCACCCCTCTAGAACCCGAGGTAAAGCCCGAATGGGCAACCATGCGGTATCCCTTTCGGTCCAGGGCGTGACAGGCATTGCCAATCAGGTGTGTCTCTTGGAGCAACACCACGTCAGTACGATGGCGGTGTATGTAGTGCTGCACTATGCTCCGCTTAATTTTATCACCCAGTCCGTTAACGTTCCAGGTCATTAGACTAAGTCTCTGAGCCATTGTTGATTGACAGCAGTATCATCATTCCTACGCATCCGAGATGCGCCCCAGATACGGGTACCCTAGCCTTCAACCATAGTGACAACCCCCGCTGACCCCCACCCGTTCTGAGTGTGGCAGAAAGGAGCCCCGATCTCAAACGATGATCCGTCAGTGCCCCATGCTGACAAAAGGTGCCGTGCCAAGCTGCTGCAGAAAAACAGTGCAAAACCTCCCCCCCACTAACAACCACCCCCCAACAAACCCACCCCTCCCTGCTACCCTGCCGGACGGGGCTAGAACCCCCCGCCTCCCCCAACTTGCAGAGTGCCTGTCGCCCCCCCCCAGTAACATTAAGAGGAAACATGCGCTGCCCCACTCCCGACATAGCGGCCAACATCACCCCAAGCCCCCTCTCGCTACCCCAAACCCTACTCACACTAGGCCAGAAAAGAGTCTCTGGGAGTTCATCTGGAGAGTCCGGGCCCCCCGCCACCCAGTAGTCCAGCAACGCATCGAGAGGAGTGGCTCGCATCACCCAGGTGTCGACCGGGAAAGGTCCGCCGGCAGTCAAAGCAGGGGAGCAGCTCAAGGCCCAACACAGTAGCAACTATACAAGGCCACCCGCCACCCCAGGGATAGCATTCCCCCCCTCAAACATCCAGAGTGGGAGCTCCGGGCCCTCCCGAGGGATCCAGGCCATCTTACCAGCGTCCATAGTCAATGTTCCTCCCCCGGGCCCAGGGCCCCAGAATCAGACCGTGATGGGGAGCGCCTCTGCAGACGCCAGTCCACAGTCGAATCTGCTGCCGATGATTTCTTCTTCCTCCGACTGTCCACGGTGCGCCACCCTTCTAGCCAGTCCTAGGCATCCTCCGGACGCAGGAATAACCAGGATTTGCCCTCAGCCTCTACCCGGAGCTTGGCCGGGAACAACATCGCATATTTGACCTCGCTCTCGCGGAGTGCCTTCTTTACTTCCAGAAAGCTCCGTCTTTGCTTCTGGACTCGCAAGGTAAAGTCTGGAAAGAACGTGATGTTACTGTTCTCCACGGTGACAGGCGGCGCCGCCCTCGCCGCCTGAAGGATGACATCGCGGTCCCGGAAATTAAACACTCTGGCAAGGATGGGTCTAGGGGGGGCCCCGGGCCGCGGTCGACCCCCCCGGCACCCGATGGGTCCTCTCGATAGTAAAACACTTGGAGAGTCCCCGCGGTTGTAAATAATTGAGGATCAGATCTTCAACATAGAGGTCGACCGCTTGCCCCTCCGCCCGTTCCGGAACACCAATAATGCGCACATTGTTCCGTCGCGTTCTACCTTCGACGAAAGCTATTCTTGCTGCTCTTGCATTCTAAGCTGAGATCTGGTTCTGCGCTGATAGGCGTAACTGCATTTCTTTTAGAGCCACTGGTCAAGCTGTCAGAAGTGCTTTTGTTGGTGAAGACTATGTTCCACCCAAGGTTTCCTGCCTTCCTCAGGATTGTGGAGACCTGGGAGAGGTAGAAGAAGCCCGGTGAGACCACAAGCCTCTCTTCAGTTTCCATGCTGTCTGTACAGACTCAGATAAGGGGTGTACGGGGCAACAAGCGAAGTGAGCACTTCTGGTGGTGATGTAACAACATTGGGAAACTTTTGCCTACAACTGTTGTTATTTCAGACAGTGAGTAATCGGAAATTGATCTACATATTCACACTAAAGGCTCTCTATGAGAGCTATACATAACAATGCAATTCACAACAACAATAAATACCTGGCACTAGGCTGCCGCTTTCACTTCCTATGTGGCAAATTTTTGTTTCCTTAATATAGTATTTCGAAAGGAAAAGTGTACAGGAAGGTCTTGATACTATTCCTATTATTGAAATACTTTTACATATCCTCGGAGTTACAGCTTTACTACCTTGGGCCTGTTTCTGATGCAGTTAGCAAAGCATTCCCACCTAGAGCCTGATTCTGATGCGGTTAGGAAGGCCTCCTAACGGCATTTCCTCCTTCCAAATCGGATTGGGAACGTGTTTTCCCGACCAAGGGCCCAATTATGATGCGGTTAGGAACATATGCTTCCATTGAAGTCAATGGGAGTCCAACCAAATCGTATCTGGAAGCATCCGGATGCATCGTACTCCGCCGGTCGGACTCTCCCGATCCGAGTGGGTCGGAAACTATTTCCCAACCGATTCAGTCGGGAAGCTTTTCCAACCCGCATCAGAATCGGGCCCCTTGTGTGATAAACTGACCATCTGGAAGAATATAACTGAAGGTGTGCAAGGTTATTTTCATCATTGCTTTATTGAACACTTACTGCTTATATTAAATATGCACAATCATGGGGAGAAGGGCATTGCCAAACTAAACAGCCTTACCAGCCTTCCTTATATAATATCAGTAGTTTCCTTGGCATTTCTTTCCATTGCTGGATACCGTCACTGATCCAAGAATGCCAGGCTTCACTGGTGGGCTGGGCTCTGGCAAATATTTTTCAAAACAGGCACTACTAAGGGCCTCCTGCTGATTGACACGATGAGCACCTTCTATTTAACAATAGTTTGCCCACCACTCCAGATCAAGTTGGCTAAAATACTTTGAAGACTAATAAGATGTTTGGTGGGATAATGAGAAACGTTATACAATTGAAAGAGAATTTGGAGAAAACTATAATTTTGATTAGTAAAGTTCTGCCTGTTGTTGAAAGAGAAACTTGACACTAGTCATTTGCTTAGCTTTCCACATTTGCCTCCTCGGTACCACACTTACATTACATCATCACAGAAGGCAATCTGCCTATGACGAAACCCGAGTGTTTCAAAGAGTCAATGCACCACTTGAACCCCAAACAACTGCCAGTCTCCACAGCATCAGCTGTCAAAGGAAGCATCTTCGACTTACTCCTGTTGGTGCTCAAAGGAGAGACAATCCCAAAGTTTCATCCATGATTAGGGCATGGTTTTCCTGTAGCTTGAGAATGCATGAAGTAATATTTCTGCATATAGATTTATGATTACATTGTCTAGTGGAAAATGTGTTCCCTTATCCCCAACTTCTGTCAAATTTGGTGAGCAAGAGTATTGATTACAAGAGAAAACAACAACGGGGAATGAGGAGCAACCTTGCCCTTGTGGATTTAACAATGTGACTATATCAGTGTACACTCTGGATGTGGGATTCGGAAACAACGTGAAGAGCAAAAAAAGTAAAGATTACCCTACTTGCACATATTGAAAATATAGAAAGGGATTGGCTCTCTAACTGTTAGATGCTTTCTCAGCATCAGACATCACTGACATCATGTAAATATCAGGGTTAAATTGGTCAAATATTGAAAATAGCCTGCTTAAATTATTAGTAGTACTCATTTTTGGGATGAAGCCAAACTGACCTAGACATGGGGGGTGATAATCTATTTGACAGCTATTATATTGTCCATCTTTAGTAGAGGAAAAGGATAGTAGGGTGAATACTTCATTCAATTTATGTGGATTTATGCAGCTTTAGTCAAAAAGTAATCAGTTCTCCCCTTGTCATGCATAGAGATTTTCCCTTTGATATTACATAATTGTACATTTACTTTCAACAAATCAGAGTAGGCCTCATTTTCCATTTCTCCCATCAACCATTGTTATTGCTGTTGTCTGTCTCCTCCTGCTCTGCCTCACCACTTTTCCCTGACACCAGCCGCTACTGAAGCTGAGGACTGCTAGCACACAGGCCAACTCGTCCACAATATGGAGATCCAAAACCAGCTGGCCTACATTCTTAGCTAAGGTCGGGGAAGCCAACAGTAAGCCAGTAGCGGCTGGTGCCAGAGACAAATGGTGAGGCAGCCCGGGGGAGGGGACGGATGGCGACAATAACAACACAAGATAAAACAAACAAAAAAGAACTTGCCTGCTGCATCGCTGCTCTTCTGCTCCTCTGGCTCCTCTGCCGCACAGACTGAAGCTACCAGACTCCCCTACGGCCAATCCAGACACTGATTTGATGCTGCTGGCAGCATGAGAGAAGTTCCAGGACTGGCCTGATGGCCTTGATTTGTGCTCTCAGGGAGACTGGGAGCCTGTGCCTGCTGTCTCCAACCCAGCAATGCAGCTTGGGCTGGAAACATGCATGTCAGTTTGGCTGTCCTAAGATGGCCAGCCAAACCCATATGCGCACTTGTAGCATGTGCCTCCTCCTCCATAAGTCACCATGATGGCCCGCCCCCAAGACTTCACCCTGCGGGAAAAAAATGATACTAAACCTGTTTTATTATCATATTATTTTTCAAGTTTTGCATCTGCTGGTCGGGAGTGAGTGGGTGGATGTGGCGACGCTCCTCCTCCATAACGGAGGAGCTGCTGCAGTAAGTACGGGACACTAAAATTCCTCAAATCCCAGGTAGGAGTAGCAATACAACCCGGTGCGGCGCCGCCAGTACCCAGTTCTGGCAGCACCAGCCAGTCTGAGTGGCACCCTGAATCGGACTGGTAGGGACGAAACCTGGTCCAGGCACTACCAAAACCCCTGCAAGGCACTTTAAGAGAGTGACCATAGCAGCTACCAAGTTGGCTAATACACAAGTGGTGAGCCCTTCACAAATAAAGTGGGCTACCAATTTTGATGTTCTCCATCTACACTGCCAAGGGTGCATCCAGTGGGGTTGCCAACACCTCTGTCGCATGGTGCCAAAAACAGAGGACGGCATAGGGGGAGTACACACGAGATGCTACACGGCATGAATAACGAGCCTTGAAGGTTAAAAAACCCCCAGGCAGTGCACAAAGGCAGTTGGACTCCTCCGTGCACATGAGGTTGTTAACTATTTATAACTGTCAGCCATTACGATAGGCTGCCGCAGGCAGCAAGACGACTGCAGAGATGCATCCATCTTGGAGTCCTCCCGGCACTCCCTCGGGGCGCTACTTTAGAAACACCTTATTTTTTCCCTATACATGATTCACATCGTGATTCTAGGGCTTTACAAATACATTTTTCATTTTGTGTATTAAATTAGATTTAGAAGTTTATTGACCTTTTCTCTAAATAATCCATAACATGTACAGGTGTTCATTTTATTTTTATTAAAACGAAACGCGTCTTTCAGAGCAGTGTTATTTGTTTTCTGCATTCACAGTGGGCAAGTTATTCATAAAATTCATAGCCATTTAAAATATCGGTACCTAGGAACTTTAAGTAGACAATCTGTACATACCAAGAACGTATATTTGCTGCTGGTAATGTGTCCATCACTGATAATTACAATATGGTTTAACGTCAGCTAGCGTTAAGATCCCGGGAGGCACTGTGGAATTGCTATGGTTTTTTTTTTTATTGTTAGTGATTTATGAGGCTTCACATAGTGATGTGAGGTTCATGTTGCAACTTTACATTTTTGTGTGCAAAAAAGTAAAGCTACAATTGTACCCTGGGAATCGGTTTCTATATCAAAAGAAATGGAAAAGCCATATAGAAGATGAAAAAATATAGATGCCGTGAGATACTGCACAGGTGAACAAAAACCCATCCAACAGGTCATGTAATTAAAAAGTATAAAATGTTACAAATTGCACTGTAATCAGGAAAACAAAGTGAATTAAAGTAAAATGTTGTATTCATAGAAATGACCAAATACATTATGGAGGTGAAAAAACACATTTGTGTTGATAATAATACAGACACACATAAGAAAAATCTTTATTTGGTGTTACATATGTGTAAACAATTTGGATTATTATTGGGGGTTGGGTGACGGTCACTCTTCACAGGATAATCACACGCCTTGCCAGGGTGAACCCCTAAAGTTATAAAATTAACCTCCTGCTAGCTATGGCACAGATCAGATAAGCTTAAGTTAGGGCAATGTGTAAATTGTTTATGTAGGATGAAAAGAGTAAGAAAGTCAAAACACCAAAATGTAAAAATCCCGGAAAAATGTAGAAACACAGGGTAGAATTTAATAAACAAAATGACAAAAATCCGATAAGGGAAACCTGAGATTTGCATTTTTAAAGACTTAGGTGAAAATAGTGCTAAAAAGCGCAAAGCTCCTATGATAGTCAGTGGTGATGGTACACCGAGAACTAGGTGCCATTTGAGGCCAACAGCAAGGAAACCCCGGCTGGACACACCAAGTGAATTTGTCCTGGTGAGAGCTTAGAAATCAAAAAGTTCGAAAAAAAGTTTCAAAGCCCTAATCAAAAAATTGACTCCGTATTTTTTTTTAAAGAAAAAACTGTCTCCTCGTGAGATAAATCAGACATTGTACCTGCTGCAAACTAACTACATGCTGCAGGGTGGTTCTGCTAAGGTCTTTGAGCTTTTTATTTTTTTGCTTCAAGAGGTTTCTAAGCCCCAAAACAGAAAGGAACTTTGTTGTCTTTTTGAGATGCTGGAGCCTTTCAGGGAAATGAATCAGAAATTCAATCCAAAGTAGAGGAACTGCCATTTGGATACTTTTCGTGGTAGGTCCCTTTGGCTCTGGAGCTCTAGAGCAAAGGTTTTCAAACGTTTCCAGTTTGTTGTGGTGCCCAAGCAACCACAGTAGTGCACTTCTAAACCCTGCAGGATCTCAGGGGGGCACCTACAGTCTTTTAGGATGCTAGGCAAAGGCCAGCAGCAAACCCCCTTCCAAGATTCAGTTGCCACTAATCAGCTGAGAATAGTCGAGAAAATGCCTCTAGCACCTTTTTTTGTCCCTGTAGTCACACAGGAGGTCAGCCAACTGGCCCTTGGAGGCCACGTCTTTGTCCTGGCTACAAGGTGAAGCAGGCCCAGTCCTTCTAAGTGCCACTTAGGTCACAACAGCAAGTCCAGTCCTCATGCCATATATATGTTTGGCCCCAACTAGTGAGTGAGGGGTACTCCTGGGCACTCAGTAGCCAATGGGATATACATTCTCAGGGGCAATCCTACCCACTTTTTCAGTAGTTCCTATTTGCCATACTACAAACAGGCCCAAAATGCCATGCGTTAATGCATTTTCAAGATGGTGAAAGTCTTCGGCTAAACTAAATTTGGGCTCTGAGGGTTGTGGATATGTTGAGCAGTCACTATGGTAATCACTAGTTTACTTCCACAGCTAACACTTACATCCAGTTTGAAGCAGGCAATGTACCCACAACAAACTCAGAATCAGTTGTCTGGTAGGACAAAGTCAGGGTGCTTCAGCAATCAAACAGTGGTTCGCATGAATTGTCCTGGCATCCTGTTCTCTCCTTTTCAAGTGCACCAAAATATTACATGTGGCTTAAAAGACCTTTCAGGCAAGATTTATCAGAATGACCACAAGCCCCTATCTTACTTGTTCTATTGAACTCAGAGGAGTTATTTCTGCCCATTCAGGTCAGCCTATTTCATGCTCCCAGACTGAGCACAAATTAGGAGTTGTTCAGAGTTAATGCAAATTAGTCTCCAGGAACTTCAGGGAGGGAAAATGTAACTTTTAAAAAGTTACTTATCCTCAATATTTATAAAAAAAATCTGAAATAACCATTGAGTTGGATCTCTAATAATTATTAAAAATAGTTGTTTAATTATTTTTCTAGCTGGTCTCATTCCCGAAATACAATGTTAACATTTCTATCTGTACTGTGTGGAAATAGTTTTTAGGGCTTGTGGCTATAGTGCTGTAGTAATATTTCTAGGCTCTAGGTGTAATTTCCAAACCATATGCAAGGGATATACAGGCACGATATGTGTGGCAATGAAGAATAAGCCAATATAAACATATTTAGAGGATGAGCACAGGCATTTTAATGCTGGTTAGCAGGGGAGAAAGTGCACGGAGTTCTAAAGCCTTTAAATAATATGGTCCAGAAAAAGGTGAAATATCTGTGTTCACCACGCAGAAGAGACGGATTTCCTAAAATATTCTTTTGCTTTTAGGCTTCTGGCAATGCATCTGCTGGGAGTTGAAAATGTTCCTCCAGATGTCTTGACTTTTTTTTTAATGAAAACATAAGACTTCTGGTGGATTTAATTTTAGGACCTATTGGGCAAACTGTTAAACGTTTTTGAAAGACCTGCAGAAATTGTGCTACTGTGCTAAAACATTGTCATTGATATTTTTTTTGTAATGCCATAATTTGGCAGTAGAACTAACCTAGTCAATAGCGAGGATACAAAGGCATGCCATTATGAAAAGGTGCAGTACAAACAGTACACATGTAGACCCTACTATAAATGATTCCAATCAAAGGCATCCATAAATCAATATTCCTATGATAGAAATAAAGTTTTTTTTCTTGTATTTTTATTTTCAGGTATACTGCTTGTCCAGCAGGAGGAGAGCTCAGCTCCAGTGCCAGCTAATTCTCCAGTCAAGGAGTCGGTGGTGATGTTAGACCTTAAAAATGAAGAAGAAGAAAAGATTGCAGAGGAACCCCTAACCATCTCAGAACTGGTCTATAACCCCAGTGCTAGCCTCCTGCCCACCCCTGTTGACGAGGGCATAGACATGCTATTTGAAAGTTCCATGCGCGGAGAAGCGGCAAGAGATGACACAGACTCCTTTGAGGAGCTGGAAGTAGACGAACATGCATTTTTGATTGCAGAAGAAGAAGAGATGAAGGAAGCGAGAAGAGCCCTCACCTGGAGCTGTGACATTCTGTTGGGAAACATGCAAGTGAATGCTTTTGTGAGGAGCTTTTCAAGGCTCGTCGTTGTGGCACTGGTGCTGGTACTAGTGGTCTTCCCACTCCTTCTACTTCTACTAGAATCAGGCATTGACGTCTCCTTCCTTCATGAAATCCGCCAGACCCCAGAATTTGAACAGTTTCACAATGAGTACTACTGTCCCCTGAGGCAGTGGCTGGCTTACAAATTCAGCTTCATCTTCGAAACGATGGGCAACTCGTAAAGAATCATTTCAACACGGCTGAGGGCTTTATCCAAAACGGGTGCATTTTTACACTCATGCCAGGTTCCTGAAAGGCCTACCAGGCAACCAGAAGGTTCTTCGCGGTACAGTACTTTTTGTGATTCATACATAAAAGCCTTCAAACTCATCTACTGACAATTAAACACACATTTTTCCATTGATCAGCTCACTCCAAAATGAACTGTACATAAGCAAGCAGGTGAATTTTCTAAAGTTTTGGCTTCTCTCTACTGTAAACCGTTGAGGCGGTAAATAGGTCGCCATTTTGTCTTGTGTATAAGTAGGTTTGATTTAACATTACATTCACAGGACTCTGAATTTCAACTTCAAATATTTCGAGAGGGCAACTTGGAACGTCAATCAAGTTTGAAAAAGGAAGGTGTGATCTTAACCACTGCCTATACAAGCAAAGTTTATGCTGGTGTTTTTTTTTACTATTGTATTTGTTTAAAACTTTTTGGTAAATTTTTGGGGAAAAAATGAAAATTCTTAAATTATTTCAATGTATAGATTGAGTAAGATAAAAAAATGCACAAGGGCATGCCAGGATTTTTTAACATGTTTTTTAAACTTTTGGTGATACATTCAGTTTGTAATACCAATATACGAGGTGACTTTCTGCTTTGGTAGCTTGTCAGGTTTGCATATAGCGGGAGAGATTACAGGTCAGGATGAAATTATCCTTCAACAGGGCACAAAGGCAAGGAACTTACTGCAAGCACCAATTGTTCTCATTCAGCCTACATATCAGCCAGTGCTGCCGGAAGTCTGCAGAAGACAGGAGTATACTCTGAAAGAGGTTGTCTTCAAACTGTGTATATTTACTGTACATATAATGTAAAGATGAGAAGGAGGAAGACACGCATACCAGTAGCTGATCGTGTACCTAGAGTAGCAGGTATTCACTATCGTACTTGGATGTGCTTGGGGTCACGTGGCCCGGTAGGTAGTTTGTCTGTTGTATTATTAAAAATGAAATGATGTTTCTCTGAAAAAACAGTTCAAGATGTACTAAGGTCTCAACATCTTTCTGTGTGCATGTTTATTGTTGGTGTTCACTAGAGCAGGAAATAAACCCAGAGGCCTAATCACCTCTAATTACCTTTTCACATTCTTAAGATGTATTAAATTTGAAACACGGATACCACATGCGTAGAAAATGGCGTCAGATCAAAAAGCACAAGGCCCGCTTTTTTTTTCTCCCTGTCCCAAAATGGCAGATGCTTTTAATAATCTACAGCGCTAAAAGGGACAAAATGTTCTGCAACTATTTTGTTGGCTTTTCACCTTCAGGTAAATAGATATAAAATACAACCTGTACACCTTAGCATAAAAATAAATGCAAGTGAAATGGTGGGAAATGCACTCTTAGGTTATGAAAGCTCAATGGGTTAATGCAATCAGTACAGATGTCTGTGTGAATAACCAGACAGTCACAAAACTGGATCCTGGTTGGTGCACTGGAAAACAGTGATCTGTATTTAAAGTGCTACGATGTCCCAGCTTGTGAATGAAAGCAGTCTGAATGTGCAAGTCATTATTTTAAAATTACGTTACATACTCTATATCACAGGCTGTTGAAAAATGTGCTGTGAAATTTAGGGCTGAATTTAGATATTGACGGATGGGTTACTAAGTGAACACAGTGATAGATCTGCCGTCCACTGAAATTTAAATCTCATTATCTCCTAAGGGATTTATATTCCGCGGATGGGATATCTGTTACCGTTGTGACGGAGTAACCCATCTAACTTGGGCCTTAGTATTTAAGATATAACACGTGTTTTCAAAATACATATTTTAATTATACACAATCGGACTGTACCCAGGGCAAACCTTTTTTAAAAAATAAATTTCCATTAGGGAGGCATTACAGAACTCATCTAATAACCTCTTACTTTACCTCTGAATAAGAATACATCTTTCTCACCTAGAAGCCTCAAATGACTGCATCAATTAGGGCCACATAATGGCTCCCAAGTAGCCCTTAGATTTGCTGTTTAACCAATTGCACACATTTACATTTCTTTCAGGCAGCAGGAATCCTCGTGCAAAAGACTGTTTTCTTCTTTCGTTGTCTGTCTCTCCTTTTGCTTCCCAGTACAGAAGACCAGGTCCTGTCCCTTCCCTTCCCTTCCCTTTCAGCCAGAGGCACCTTAGAGTCCCCATTAACTGTCCAGGAACAGTTGTTTTAATATCAAAAAGTAGGGAAACTATTTTCGCACAATTAAGTAAGATTGTTAACATTGTTCCCGATAGATACTGACCATTTCAGCCTCTTGCCATGCAATATTATTGTACAAAGTTTTTTTGTATACTGCATTGTGCTCTATTTACATGTCATATTCACCGTTCATTAACTGTGATTAGTGATATTGATTCATCGCTGATACTCAATGAAAATCACTGCTTTGATCTAGCCGTGCATATAGGATTTAAGGAAGGGGTTGCAATGATATGCCATGTGGCAGCAATATGAAAATTGCCATGGGGTAGTTTTTATCATGAACAAATCCTAAATACCAACATTTGAATGCAGCTCTTAAGCTAGAGGTTGCCCACATTGGGAGGGTTGTTTTTACTCCTCATGATCTCCAGGTTGTTGGTTGGCAGTCTCAGAACGCCTCATACTATGAATGATTGCACTTTTGCAGGTAGATGGAAGAGTTTACCGCTGACATTTATCCAGACCCTTGTTCCAAAAGAAGTGGGTATTTTGTGGGCATGCTGGATAGTCCTTTTTTTAAGAAACACATTTCATTGCAGTCAAACATTTACCACAGTGAGATGTGGAAGGGGAGGAGGGTTAAAGTACCTTACCCTCTGCCAGAATGATTTGAATGACATGTCCCAATAAAGTGGCTAGTTAAAGGGGGCTTATTCAGTGATCATGTTTTTACCAGCTCATGGGTGGCGGCTCTGTGCATCCTCTGAGCATGGTCTCATTATTTGGGACCCCTCCTCTGGGCCTGTGCAGAAGACTGTCCATCCTGGCTGGCTTTCAGGAACTGCCTAAGTGCAGATACAACATTGTATGTTCTCAGGGGTGCAGGGGGATGGAATCCTCGAGGAGAGGGACGTAGGGCATTGTCCCAGCTCGACCGCTCCACCCTCGATGGCCTTGGTGGGTCTACCACGGTGTAACAGGGTCCATGCTTATGAGCCTCCTTATCTCTTGAGGGCTGCAGCCTGAACAGTGCAATCACTGGCTACAGGCTTTATAGATGAGCATGACATGCTACTGTGTAATCAGCAAATGCTCTTTTAACTTACATACGTTTTATATACGAAGCACACAATCAGGAATGTGCATGTTTGACTTATCAGATCATCTAGCTCTCACATCATAGCATACACTGCACAACTCAAAAATAATAGTGTAAAAGGTGCATGCCCTTTTCACAAGGAGCACCATGGAGGGCATAGGTTCACCTGTACAGATGGAGGAGTGCCGAGAACCTTTTGCATGAAGAGGGTGCTGGCCATTGTACCAGGCTAGGCAAGTGTATTCGCATGTGCATCTCCAGTTCAAAAGGATACAAACACAGATGTACTCTCCATGGCATTCGCTGTCACTATGCCTGTCTATACAGGTGCCAGCCAGGTATACAGTAAGTATCAGCATAGGTAGTGGTCACATCTGCTACCCTTTCCAATCATACATTGGTCTTCCTAACTACACAGTACACTAAGTGAACACTGTGTTCACCAGAATATCCACAGAGTCACTGAAGCAGTGCAGCAGCTTCATTCCACATACTCTGTCCACACTTATGGCTGAATTAGGAGTCTGGTGGTCCGAGGACCGCCAGACCTATGGTGTTACAGCAGTGGCGGTCCAACCACCCTATTACGACTTGGGCGGTCGGCCCATCATTGGACCGCCAGCTCTGCCATGGAACCACCGTTGCCTGGTGGTGGCGCGGCGGTCAGAGGCTATTTAATATGCAGGTGGTGCCGCTGTGGCACTGCCATGCATAATACCAGTTTCAGTACCGCCAGCGGTTTCATTGAGGTCTTTCCTCAATGTAAAGGCTGGCGGTGCTGAAACATAGCCCCTCACCCTAGGGATACATGCAGGAGGACACAACATGTCCCCCCTGTGTGCATGCACTCTGCTTCCTGCACGGCATGGACATTTGAGTACATGCTGTGCAGGACCGCTGTGTGGCATTCCCATTGCTGTGCCTCTTTCAAAGGCACCGCCAACTCTGAAAGATGCGCCCCAACAGGACCGCCACGGCACCCGCCTGCCCGACCACAAAATTAGTTGTAATCTGGCAGGCGGGTGGCAGCAACCTTCGGCAGAGCAGTGGCGTGGTGGTTCTCACCCCTGCACCACTGCTCCACCAAGAGTCGTAATTAGACCCTTAGTGTCCACTTACCCTGAGGGATCTTACACATGAACAAGGCAGGTCCGGTTTAGAACTGAAACTAGATCATTCATGTGCAAGATTCTCTGTTGAGGCATGAGCAAGATCACTAACACATACAGCCAGTTGAAAAAGCACTATGGAAGCCAGAACATATAGAACAGAGTAAAAGATAGGGCACAGTGGAACATGGATCAGAGAATGAGGGAGTGCAGAACAACATAGGACACAGAAGGTGTCCAAAGGACAGGAGAGTACAGTTGGAAAGTGCTTGGGGTACGGAAGTGTGCTGGGCACAGTGAAGGGTCCATAGGCACTTGGCACAAACAGGGGGGACAGAAACTGGGCAGAGAATAAGGCTGAGGTTTAGAAACACATTGCGTAAGGAGTTTTGTGGAGCACAGAAGCACAAGGGATAGAGTGAGTGTCTAGGGAAGCACATATGGTGATAGAGAACACCTTGAGCATAGACTGAGAGGCACAGAAGGCGAGAGGGAGTACTGGAGCAAAGAAAACAGAGGGCCCAATTCACAGAGGTTTAGTGGTGCGTGAAAACAACATTTACAGTAACAAATGCTGCATCCCGAGTCACAGGATAAGCATATGAGTAATTTTAGGATTGGAAAGTACACTTACAAAAATGGAAAAGTCACCATTAGGCACTACAGTATTTCCCGTCTCCATGAATTGTAAGGTAAGGATTATGGACTAGATAGAAGAGCGTTTTAGGAGATTCCCTGGAAAACCAACAACCCCCTAAATGTGTGTGTGCGTGCACAAATATTTGTCATGGCCATTTCCACCCTGGATGAAATAAATCTGTCTTCATTGTGTGATTGGGAAAGAGCACACGAACACTTCCAAATTTCCTGGGTATGTGGAGAAAGGGTTTCTCCTTTGGAGATGATAGAATCATTGCATCTATATTTAAATGTACATTTTCTCAGAAAAGTAACAAGTGATAAGTGGACGTGTTTGATTTAATCTTAACCACTACAACTGCTTTGGTCACCGTTTCATTGTGACGGAGGAAAAAGGTGTTTGCATATGGCTGGTCACTGTCCATAATGGCACAGGGAGCAAAAACAGATGTAAAGGAATGCTGTTTTGAGCAGGTGCCAGCTGTTAAGAATAATTAAAGCATGCCCATCCGCCACGTTTGTCTGTGATTAGCCCCAGGTGCCAGGGGTCTGATTGGGCACGGTACCGGTAGATCGATACACCACAGGGACTCGTATTTTCATTCCATGCTATGGCTGAACATGACTGAAGGATGTGTGGCATTTCTTGTGTTTTCATTCGCAGGGGGTATGTCTTTGGAGTTTGGATTAACTGCCCTTTTTATGGTGGGTGCATTAATGATGCGCATATGGTCGGTCGCTGACCGTAGTTGCAAAGGGAATAAAAACATAATGGGAAGTTTCTCAGAGCAATCACCAGTACTTAAGAATAATTCAAGCATTCTGTCTATCACTTTTTGTGTGTGTAAGTAAACACTTCTGTCCTAGGCGTTTGACAGCCTGTGTGACAAAGTATAGAAGTGGGGGTGCAGTACTCTTGGAAATCTGCAACTGTCATAGATTTCCAGGAGTACTCCTGGGATGTGGTAAATCTACTCCATATTTAGGAGTAGATTTCCAGCTTTTGAAAAAGTGCAGCAGCTCATCGGCCCAAGCTGAAGACAGAAACACATGATGGGCCTGGGATGGATCTCTGTAGTACATGGGATACTCAGGTGCAGGCAAGCAGTGCAAACTATCCATGTAAGCAAATCCATAGTATTGACATGTCATTCATTCCAATTCCCAGCCCACTATAGGTGACACATTAGCAAATCACCTTGAAGCACCCAACTGAAGCTTGTTGGCGCGTTAGAAGAACCATGAAATATAAAGACAGGACCGAGAGTGAAAACAAAGGAAGGAGTGGCAGCAGGTATCAGGAGACTGATAGTGAGGAGGGGTATAGCCCCCAGGTGATAAGGGTACAGAGGGAGAAGCTCGGGGCACAGTACGTGAGACTAAGTACAGAAATACGGGCAGAGTGTGAAGGGGACTTAAACTCTTATATCTGTGAGTGAGGTGGGTTACAGACCCCCGGGACATAGCATGCAAGAAGGGGTATGGAGCGGGATTAGAGGGGTTCACGAGGAAAAAACACATGGGACTAGAAGAAGACAGTGAAGAGTGAGGAAGTGTGCCCAGGTACAGAAGAGAGTGAGGATAAAATAAACACGACTGACCGTTTGAAGGGAAAAAAAAGGGAGAGTGAGAAAGACAATAACAGGAAGGAGTGGGGTGAAAAGGCGATGGAGGGAAAGAGATATAAGTAGACAAGAGGGCAAGAGGTAAAAGAAGAGTCAGGGCAAGGATGTTCTCCCGGGTGATAATGTGCTCTACAAATCTGCATAACATAAAATAAGAAAGAATAAGAAATTAGATTATACATGATATAAGACCTACTGTAGAGTGAGTGCAAGGGAGAAACTGATGGGCACAACAGGGACACAAGGCACAAAGGAATATTGCAGTATTTCTGATCCCAGAATCCCATCTGCATTCCTAAACACACCAGAATAAGGTCCTACCATGATAGTCAGACATACAGTATTATCAAATGCTTTTTTGTATATTTTTATCACCCTTATAAGTATATTCTATAGATTTTATTACAGAGAGAAAAAGCTAAATAGACTGTAAAAATCCAAGACTTAAGCAACAACGCACCTTTTGGGTTTGGAAAGTAGTATTGATGACAGAATGATTGCCACACTCTTGGAAATGTAGGTAGGTACAGAACTCGTGATCGCAAAACATTATGGTTTAAAAAGCAATTGTACATGATGATGATGATGATATATATATAGTGTGAGCAAGGCAGGGGATCCTGCTGAAACGCGTAGCAGCCTTTCTAACAGAATAAATACTTGGAACACTCCCTTCGATTTGCGGTGTCGTTTTTCGGGCGATTAAATGGTAACCGGAAGTGGCAAAGGATATATATTTATATATATATATCGCACCGGAATTCCCAACCACAAGGCTTCGGCGGGAAAGAATGAGGCACTCTAACTGCTGCGGTGAATACGTTAGCGGTAAATGGCACAAAAAACAGACGCGTTTTGACCTCTCTCTGGGGCATGGTCACATATATATATAATTTATAACTGCATCCAAGGAGTCACATACATCCTCTCACCATTCACCCATTGAATTAGCAAAAATTTGTTCGTGAAAAGTAAATATTTTGTTTACTTTTCTTGAAGAAAATGGCAGTGGTGATGGTCAGTGGATTTATGCAAATTCTCTGGCTGTAGGGTTTACTGCTTAATTCTGGGTCTATTACATTGGCACATAATTTTCAACATAATTTAGAGATTTCACCAAAATGTTGTGCTGCATAGTTTGCATTTTATGGGCATCATTTAGATAACCTTGCTGCATAATTTTGTATTTTTTTATTGCCCAATTCATTGAAGCATTAATTGAAATACAACTTGTTTCATTACTTTTAAGTTTTACTTGGTTTTTTAAACAAGTTTAAAGCTCACATTTTATTAAAAGAAATGTGTTTTCCTTTTCTACTATAAAGCATGGAGTCAAGTTTCTTTGTAAGTCAGAGAGAAGTTTAGTTGGCTTTACTACTTCATACACTCACAAATGTCTTTCTGAATTAGCCCCCAAAATGTCCAATCACCTAGTAGTAAAAGTGAAAAGAGGGCACATTCCTTTCTATTTGTATGAATTTTGTATGAATATTCCGTGAATATTCCCATCTTATTCGGATTTTAGACGTTTTGGGGCCAATTCACAAAGGCATCTAAGAGTATGAAAAGTAGTACTACACTAGCAGAACTTCACATACTCACAAATGCCTGTAGGAAGATTTTGTAAGGCGTTTTTTGGAAACAGTACATTTCAAGTGCTGGAAGCCGTAATTGTCAGGCACAATAACCCTGGGACAGAATGTATAGGATGTATAATAGACTTGTAACAAATATTACAAATACCTTCACTGTATTACTGTATCTGGCAATGATGAATTCCTAAACTTAAAATGCACAGCTATATTTCGTAAAGTTCAAACAAAGTATCAATTTTACACAATATATCAATGAGGAGCTCAGGAACAGCCTTGCAAGATGAATAGTATCCTACCTCAACACAAATAGAGCAAGGAACTCTTGCCACTGGTGATGTCAACATTATTACCACTTTTGATTTATGTTTTCATACTGAAAACTATGTCATCGTCCAATCCACACTATATTGATCATTTTTTGAGTAACCTGCATGGGAGGTGCACTACTAAACTGATGCAGATCATATTTTAGGATATAATGGATCACCTACAACAGAAGTTGATGAATGTTGATTGCCATTCATTTAGTCAAGGAATCAGTGGAATACATGAAAGTTGTAAACTTCTAAGGGAATAGAGGTCTGGTTAAAAATAGTGAATTACGAGGTTTTTTGTCCGTAAAGGGGATGTGGTCTGTTGGGATGGGGGTGGTGTGGTGTATGGAGGGAGTTCAGTGTAGCATGGTGGAGGGTGTCAACTGATGACGGCATATGGTCTAGTGAGGGAAGGGTGACACCTACAGAGGGAGAGCTGTCATCTAGTGAGGAAGATTAGTGGCAAAGTGGTTTGAGCATCGTTAAATTTAAAATTCAAATTGAATCTTCCATCCACAGTTGATTCCACCCCAGCTCCAGTTGGATGTTTTTAAATTCTTTCTCAGACAATTTGAAGATTGTGTCATTTTATTTGCTCTACCATTAACATTTACACTTTACAGGCCCGATTCACAAAAGTAATCTGAGACAAAATCCTAACTTTACGACTTTCGGTATTAACAAAGGGCATTTAGGAGTAGTAAAGTGAGGAATCCTAACTTTACTACTCCTAAATGCCCTTTGTGAATGCCTAAAGTCATAAAGTTAGGTTTTTGTCTCAGATTTTTGTGAATCGGGCCCAAAATGTTTTTTTTAGTATCAGACATCCAAAACTGCAAGAAATTTAACAACCAGACAATCTAGGACACACGTAAGCAATCATTAGAAATCACTGCAGGATAGTAGCATATTATGACCCCTTATGAATGCAAGATACTATATTGTTTATGAAGCCCTCGTGCATGGGAAGGCTTGAGCTCATAGTTGTGAAAGTTTTGCATCATTATGATCAGAATCCTTGAAACATTCCTGGTTAAGAAAACAAACTCACTTCGACCTTCTAGTTCATTCTGTATTTGTTTGCAAAAGCATACAGTGTGTACCCAATCAGAAATTGTTGTTTTCTTCAGTGCTGAATAGAATTGGAAGAACATGTGGGAATAGTATTGTGTATTTACATTTGTGCTTGACATGTACTGTAATATGTTATGTATTTGGACTTTTTTGTAGCTGGTCTAATATTTGTAAAAGCAGCTCCAGAAGAAACTAAATTATAATGTTTATTTAAATGGTTTAAAATGTCCCTTTTACGAGCCTTATAATATTTGTATAGTAAATTAAAAACTTTGTATGTCTACATTCAAAATGTTTTGTATGTTACTATTCTTGAAAGGTCCTTATTAAACATAAACTAAAGTAACCACTTTTTTGCATCAAATGTTTCTGTTCTCTTTGCTACATGTGTTGTTTCTATACAAAGTGGGACTAATTCACTGCTATCCCCTAATTTATCAAAATAATATTGAATTAGTACATACATCTCTCTTGTCAAGGAGTGGCAGAGAGGGAGAAGTAGGGAATGATGAAGTTGAGACTAAGGTCTAAATTCTCTGACATCAGGTTTCTAGCAGAATGAACACTTTTTAAAACTCTTGAGACGTCACCCCCCTCTTCATGCTGATCCCTTTTGTCCGAACTTTGTGGCAGTTTTCACTAAAGCCTTCATAACTATTTTGTACAAAAGGAATCCTAGTCAAACTTACATCCTTTTTTCCCTATCATGGGAGTTGTAAAGGTATGCTCTGTTTGTGGATTCCCTTGAAGGGAAGAGATTAAATGCCCAAATGTTGTAATTTACTTTACATAATTGGAACAATAAGTACTGTGCAAGAAAGTGTATGTTTCTTTTGTAATGGCATCAACAAAATATTTGGTGTAACAGGCATGGTTGTAAAACATCAATTCTTTACACCTTATATCTTGCAATTTTCTAAACGTTGGTAAATATTTCTTATCAGTTTGTACAGACTTGTAGTTTGTGGTGGAAAAGAGGTATAAAACCTATGAGTCAACATTGAGAGCTGTAAATTTCTGGAAGTTAGACAAAATTCTGAATTTAGCAAGGTGTCATCTGTGATTCCACTCATAGTTTACCCTAAGAAACTAATCATTCTAATCAAAAGTCAGTTAAAGTAAGTAATACAATGTTTCCATCTGTTATATTTTACCTTGATGATCGATTTTCAAACGTAACATACTGTTAACGCCTGTCAGTTTCTACTGGTTGCAGGGATTTACAGTGTATGTTGGTTGTCTGAAAACACAAGGGGCCTCATGTAGGAAGCCAAATACCGGTCGGTAACGGCCGAAATTCGGTAAATATCCCGTTACCGACCGGTATTTAGGCATTTGCGATGTAGGGGGCTGATTTCTGGATTCGGTATTTACCGAATCGGAAATTAAGAAATCGGTAAAATACCGATTCGGTAAATACCGAATCCAGAAATGCAATGTAGGGAGCACTCTACAGAGTGAAAATTAGTATTAAGAATTCGTTATTTACCACCAAATACAGGTTGGTGATAAATAACGAATACCTTGCAAACAGCAATATTTTGCAGATTTAAGAGTGCGATGTGGCAGACATACATGCCCTTAGGGCATGTATGTGCACCACATGTGCACACATGCAAGATTCAGGGGTGCAACAGGGTGTCAATGTGACACCCTGCCACCCTTGTATATGCTCCCCCCATTACCGAATCGGTATTTACCGAATCGGTAATGAGGCATACCTTCCCATTGATTCCTATGGGCCTCCAGGCCCATAGGAATCAATGGGAAGGTATGCCTCATTACCGAATCGGTAAATACCGATTCATAATTACCGAATTTTTCCGATTCGGTAATCTTTACCGAATCATTACCTACATCACATTTACCGATTCATAAATACCGAATCGGTAAAATTCGGTATTTATGAATCGGTAAATGTGAGGCTACCTACATATGGCCCAAGATATCTAGAGCCAATGAGGGGTATGAAGGAAAGCTATATTTTTTTCAAATGTGCTGAAGAATTTGAGAGTAGCAATGCTAGTTATTTGTTCGACTCTGAATTTGGGGATATCCACAATGTTAAGTGATTCAGAGGGCATTTTGCAAAAGGTGTCCTTTCCTCCACAATAACTTACATTTGGAAGCTCAAATGGGTTGAAATCCAATAATGTTATTTAACAGTGTATTTATTGGCATTTGACAACAGTAAGCTGTATAACAGAGGTTGTCATGCTGCTGTTAAGAACAGTTGCATATTGCACTAAGAAATCCAATAGTTAATAATAATAAATAATAATATACACTTATAAAGCAAAACGTTCACCTGATAGGTATCTTGGCGATGTCCTATACAGGTAAAAGACACTAAAACCCAATGATAACCCTGCTTCTGCAACAGCTTCCTAGGCCCGAGACCAAATTAGTCCTTTTTTGGAAAGAGGCAGGTTTTTAAGATTTTCCTTAAACAGGTTACTTATTCCACATGTGGGCTGCCCTTACTTGAAAAGTCCTTCGACCAGACCGTACTTTTGTAAATTTCAGAACACATATCAGATTGGCGGAGGATGACTGGAGGGTCCTCTGTGGCTTGCATTGTTTGCATTTCCATTGAGGTAGCACAGGTTCTGTTCTTTTAACTGGCTTATATACCAGGTACATAGATTTATAGATTATTCTCTCCTTTACTGTGACCCAGTGCAGCTCTCTTAAGGCGTTTGAGGAAGAGTCATACCTTGATTTATTCAGCGCCTGTTTTGCTGCTGCAGTTTGTACCCTTAACAGCCTCTTGATGAGATAATCTGGTGCCTCCAGCAACAGAGTATTGCAGTAATCAATTCTGCTCAACAAAGTGCATTGTACTATCAACTTTCTAGCTGGCTGCAGAAGAAAAGAGACATTTTTTTCTAAGGTTTTGAATCAATCCAAAACATGTGGCTGCCACTTTGTTATTGTGGGGTTCCACAGAGAGCTTGAAATCCCTGATTTTGCCCAACCGGTGATACCGTAAGGTTATCTGTGCTGTAACAGGACCAAAAGTCCATTGGTAGTTGGTGTGTATCTTTTGTGTGAGAGCAACACAAAAATTCATTTTTCCCACCATTAAAATGTGAAAAGTGTGTTTTCAGCCAACATGCCATTTCTTTTAGACAGTAATGGAGTACTTCTACAGCACTCTAACTATTTTTCTCCAATGCCAGGATAAGCTGGGTGTTGTCTGTGTAGTTGACAAAAGAAATTCCATGAGATCTGATGAGGGACAAAAATGGAAGTAGATAAATATTGAAAAGGATCAGGCTCAGTGCTGACCCCTGAGGAACCTCATGTTCTATTCTTTTGAACTTTGATAGGAAAGGGGAGTGAGATAGCCTGGGTCCTGTCTGACAGGTAGGATTTGATCCACTCCAGTAGCAGTCTTCCTACACCAATCTCCTGCAGTCTTCCAATCAATATCTGATGGTTGACACTGTCAAACGTGGTTGCTAGATCTAGTAAAAGCAACACTGCTGTTTGACCACTGTCAACCATCATCCTTAGCCCGTCTAAAGCCAGTATCAAAGTTGATTCTGTCCTGTGGGCTGGTATGTAACCTGTTTGTTCATTTTCTAGGAAACTGTGTTCCTCAAAATAACTTGCCAATTTTTTGCTAACAAATTTTTACAAGATTCTAAGAATCCAAGAGAGGAAAGTTGCGAAATTGGTCGATATTTGCTAGAATTATTTAGGTCCGCTGTTAGCTTCTTTGGCAGTGGGGTAACTAGGGCTTTCTTCCACACATTTGGTACTTCTCTTGTTGACATGGATTGATTGCAGAACTTTACTAAGTTTGTATATAATTCATCTGCCCTTTCCTTCCACATACTTGGTGGAATTGGATTAGGTATGGACCCTGACGAGATAGTGAGGGCCAGTGCTTTAAACTCTTCCTCTTCCATAGTTCTTATATTTTATAATCTTGTACTGATCACATCTACTTGGGATCTGCTAGGACTACCCAGAGTTGTGGGTAGATCCTCTGCCAAGGTTTCTTTACTTATATCCTCTAGGATTAGTTACACATTTTTCCAAAGCACTCTGCCAAATTGTCGCACAGTTGTTGCGAGAGTGTCACATTTTGTTTAGTGCATGCTGGATTTGTGAGGACTCTCAATATACTGAATACCTTCCTTGTTTTATTTGTACCTTCTACGATTGTTTTTGTATAATAGTTTGCTTAAGCTTTCATAACTTCATTTTTATAGTTATTTAGTACATTTTCTAGTACTGTTTTATCTGTTCTAAATATGCCTTTCACACAAGATGATGGACGGAATGTTGCACATTGGCAAAACATTCACCCCCAGTCACAGATCTGGGTTTAATCCATCGTTATTTTGCTCACCACGCCACCCCAGTTAAGACATGGCCATATGCAAATCAGTCTTGACCCTGTGCCTCATGGGAACAGTTCAGCCCGAACTGCTAAGCCATGTCTTTCCTGGACCGGAATCAAGCATCCTAGGACCGGTTTCGGGGTTTCACCCCTCTTCAGCCAGGATAGCTTGACTCCAGTGGCGTAGTGAGCACGGGACCCACGTCTGGGCATACCCTTCCCACATAGGGCGAATAGCAAAACACACAAGATGATGGACGGAATGTTGCACATTGGCAAAACATTCACCCCCAGTCACAGATCTGGGTTTAATCCATCGTTATTTTGCTCACCACGCCACCCCAGTTAAGACATGGCCATATGCAAATCAGTCTTGACCCTGTGCCTCGTGGGAACAGTCCAGCCTGAACTGCCAAGCCATGTCTTTCCTGGACCGGAATCAATCATCCTAGGACCGGTTTCGGGGTTTCACCCCTGTTCAGCCAGGATAGCTTGACTTCAGTGGCGTAGTGAGCACGGGACCCACGTCTGGGCATACCCTTCCCACATAGGGTAAACAGCAAAACACACAAGATGATGGACCTGGCTTGGCAGTTCGGGCTGGACTGTTCCCATGACGCACAGGGTCAAGACTGATTTGTATATGGCTGGGTTCCAACTGGAATGGCATGGTGAGCAAAAAAACGATGGATTTAGGCCCAGATCTCTGTACTGGGGTGAATGTATGACATTGTTCTGCATTCTGTCCATCAACTGTTGTTTTTGCATTTGTCACCCCGAGTGGGACGGGTATGCCTAGACGTAGGTCCTGTGCTCTCCATGCCACTGGAATCAAGCTATTCTGGCTGAAGAGGGGTGAAACACCGAAACCGGTCCTAGGAGGCTTGTTTCTAGTCCAGGCAGGACCTGGCTTGGCAGTTCGGGCCGGACTGTTCCCATGAGGTACAGAGTCAAGACTGATTTGCATATGGCTGGGTTCAAACTGGAATGGCATGGTGAGCAAAAAAACGATGGATTTAGGCCCAGATCTCTGTACTGGGGTGAATGTATGACATTGTTCTGCACTCTTCCCATCAACTGTTGTTTTTGCATTTGTCACCCCGAGTGGGACAGGTATGCCTAGACGTAGGTCCCGTGCTCTCCATGCCACTGGAATCAAGCTATCCTGCCTGAAGAGGGGTGAAACCCCAAAACCGGTCCTAGGATGCTTGTTTCCAGTCCAGGGAGGACCTGGCTTGGCAGTTTGGGCTGGACTGTTCCCATGAGGCACAGGGTCAAGACTGATTTGCATATGGCTGGGTTCAAACTGGAATGGCATGGTGAGCAAAAAAACGATGGATTTAGGCCCAGATCTCTGTACTGGGGTGAATGTATGACATTGTTCTGCATTCTGTCCATCAACTGTTGTTTTTGCACTTTTCTAAATATGCCGTTCACCATTGCCTCTGCAATATCCTACAATTTCATTGAATTGTTTTCAAGGTTTCCATAAACAAAAGTGCTGATGGCTTATGTCGCTGTGTTAGATTTTTATTGGTATCATCTTATCTAGGTGCCTTTGATAGAGTCCTGAAAGCAACCATAATTCACATCCACTGTCGTATCATTTTAAAAACAATTTTAGTGTCAAATAATTCTATTCCCTCGGACTTCCTTAATTTATACCAGGCCTTTCCTTAGATTTTCTTCTTGCCCATTTTTTCTTTCCTCACCATCATGAGTTCCTGTATTTCAAAGGCAACTAACACATGATCAGAGCAGCTAAATGGAATTAGATCTTCTACCATTATCTGATCTGCAGGTGCAAAAATCAAATCAAGGGTATGTCCACCTTGGTGTGTAGACCCATTTAACTGCTGTTCCCATCCTATAGTATCACATAGGCCTAGGAGTGCTCTACACTGGGTGACTGATCTACATGTTGAACGGTAAAAAATGTATTTTGCGAAGTTAGCCTCTACTCCTCTTCCATTTTGTCTACCAGCCCCCATTTTTGTGTTTTTGCGGGAACTTTCATAAAGTCAGAAGTTACATGTTCACTGAGAGCTGGTTGTACTGATAATACTTGCGTGCCACAGTAAGGAGTTCTGCCCTGCCGAAGGGCCAAAGTGCACAGATGTCTAATCTATTAGCCCACCAACGCCTGTAACCTCCCTTGCCTATCTACAAAGATGACATGGGTAGGGGTTTATCAGGATTCCACAGTTCAGCATGTAAGCATTTTGGCGGGGGTTGTGTAAGCTTTATATAAACATGCCATAAGAGAGTTATGTAAAGTGTGATGTAACCATGACAAAGGAGTTTTTGGTGAATTCCTTTGGTACCCAAAATGTATAAAAGGCTGGTTTGAAACTGTTCTAGTTCATTCCCTCTTAGGCACTTGTAGTGTCTGTATGACAGAGCCAATCTCATGAGATATAATAAACTTGTGTTTTGTTCCACTCTAGTGTCGATCCTCATATTCTGAACCCATAGACTAAGGGTGTCCTTGCACCAGTGAGACAGATAAGATATCCCACTTCTACATATCCTCCGCCCATATATTAAAATCCAAAGGCATAAAGAGATTGGAATTAGTGAGTGCCCGGTTATTGATCATTTATAGAAATCAGTGAATACAATTATTAGAATTACAATGGTAGACATAGTTCTACTATTCTTTGTTCTCGAATTTCTCTTAATTGCATCAGCTCCCCACTTGAAGACACTTAAATGTTGCATTGGAATTTCAATCTTACTGGCTATGTGTGAAACTCCGGTATTTGGGCCCAGGGTTGGCTGGCATCCATGTAAACTTGCCAGCCCCAGCCAATTCTGAAAACTGGACAGACATGGGAGTCCAGTTTGGTGTGGCTTACGTGGATTCCGCCACTTATTTTCACCCAGAATGGCCTGAAACAACAAATGTTGGTTAAAATTAGAGACGTTTTTCACATTTTTGAGAGGGAAGGGTCCAGAATCTATGGGGAATCAACAAAAGTACTACCGCCCAGCATTCCCACACTTCTCTAGATGAAGACAGTGTCTCACAGGTGTGGCAGGGCGAATCACCACTGCAACAGGAAGACCTCCAAATGCAAGGTGGAGATATAAAAAATGATACCTCACCTGTGTGGCTAGGCCTTTTACACCGGATAGAAACAGATGGAAAATGTGACTGTATGAAGTCAATGTATTATCATTGTGGCTGTCGCATGATTACTGGTTTGGTCCACTCAGTCATGGGATACCATTTTCATCAGCAGTATGGAAATGCATTTTGGTAAGACTTTTTCATTCTTTGTATGTTGTTGAGTTTTTCTATCACATAAACGTATGGAACATTATTTTTTCACCCAGACATTTGAAGTGCAATCTGGATTAAAAAAAACATTCACTGATCTATGCAAGGACATGCTACACCAGACTCCCCTGAGTCCCTTCTTTTTAGAAGTGTCTGGGATTTGTAGGTTTTACTAAATTCTGACTGCCCCAGAGCCTAAATACTTCAGCCACATGCTACATAAAGTCCCCATTGACTGCATATTGGTGCAATGTCAGACCTTCATTTCCCATACACAAAAATATACATACATGCCAGGTGTAATTTTTGTTGTGAGCAGCGTGAGATGGATGAATGATCTAAAAAATTTCTTTAACAAGCAAAAGGAGACTTACAGTACAGATAGCAAATTCCCACTACTGGTTTATGCATGACAATTCCTTCCTTCACTGATGTATGTTGTTTTATTATTTTGACTATCTGGTAGAAGTTGTATAGGAAGCAAGACACTCACCCACAAAGTCTGGTATGTTTCATGATCGGGTTCTTTCATAAATCACTAGATAACTTCCTTTTGTTGTGTTGTCTGGCCTTTGTATAGAGCATAAGTGTCATGAGGACAGAGAATTTACTGGTGGACCTATATGTGTGACTGGAGTGGTGTGTGTCTGTGGTATGACCTATGTGAGTAGTGTTGAGTGTAGTGATCTGTGTGTAACTCCTCCTTTGACCATCTAGCGTCTATGTACATGAGATCCTTATGAAAACAAGTTTAGGCTATGCTCTGAGTATCTCTTCATGTCTCTAAGACAGTTCTAAGCCGGAGGACACCCAATTCCTTGTTATAGATATAAGCACAATAGTTCTCACTATGTTTCCACAAAATGTCTTTATTTGTTATTTTGTTTCTTAGAACACCCAACACATTTCGTTCCATTGAAAATTACTAGCTATAAACAATTAGAACATACAGAGAGTGACCTTTTTGTAAAGAATCCAAATGAACACAATATGTATATACAGTTTAAAATAAATGATTGGTATTTACAAAAGGCGTATTATTAAGTTAAAGGCCCCAACAGAACTGGAATGCCACTTTAGTCAATTTTAAACAACTTTCCTAAGCACTAAATCTAATGAGAGCCTGAATGTTATAATCTTTGATTTAGACCCACATTCCTTAACCAATAAGAACAAAACATATTCAATATAAACAGATACATCATTTAAAAGTTAGTTCATAATTATATATACATATAAATCAAAAAAGTCCCTCCCATATACCAACTTAATGGTACATCAAAATTCAGTTGACTAAATTAATAGGTCCACATAGTATAGAAAAAAGGCTACATTTTTTGGTTATACAAGCAAGGTGTGGTTGATTCAAGGAAGTATACACCCATATTGTGGGTCAAGATTTTGCAGGTGATGGAGCCCATAAAGGAGGCAAGTATAAATGTATTGCGCTTCACAATAAATATGGTTGTAAGTGTAATGTTTAAGCAACAATCACCTTAGTAAAATGTGTTTCACTATGGACACAGTGGTCAGCTTATTGTGTAATCAACATGTGTGCTCAATATATAGCCTTTGGGTATGTCTGTGTCAGTCTTCATTGACATACTGGATGAACCCAAACAAAAAGTTACATAATGAAAGTCAAAGCATAAGAGTACCATTATCTCAACTCTTTTTCAAGTGTCTAAAATTGTAAAAGTTTTATAATTTTGGCCTCCTGTAGTCAAAAAAAGGGGGTGAAAGTCACCAAAGGGCCTTCCCATGGTTATTAACTGATTCATTGCAGGTTGGGTCCCCATGTATATAAAGAGTTGTTTCTGCGCATAGACACAATTTACACTAACAGCTGTAAGATCTGAATCACATAGGTCAATAAGTGAAGATCAAGCCTACCATGTTGGAATTGCCTAAGTTGAATTGTAACGTTCTCACCCATCTTATGCTGTGGGAAATTAAAAAATCAATATCCACTACATGTCTAATAAATAATGAGCAAAACCACAACTATCCCAACACTTACTCCTATAGGTGTTTTTTTTTCTAATTTGGGAAAAGGTTCTTCTCCTATGACTGTTATTGTGCACAAAATACATAATGGAGAAGCTTTGTTAAGGTGGTTTAAATACATATTTTAATTGAAGTAATGAGACAATCATTTTGACCATTCTCATTCTCACTCACAAAAAAATAAAAATATCCCAAAAAATGCACTACAAGAGAGCATCAAGGCACACATTTCAGGCAGCGTCTCTATGTGTATAAAGTCGCATTCTTTTGACGGATGCAGTTTTTGTTGCCATTTATACGATGTTGATCATGTAGGTCCATAAACTGAAAGTATAGTAAAAGGTGACTATCAGGCTTGGCCATATTAGAAGTACTTAAATATGATTGTAGAATGGTTCCAGCCATAATCCACAAAAGTATTAATCTTGAAATTCATATCTATAGTACATTTAGTCCTAGAGGTATTTTTACGTAGTTTGGGATATATTTGCATCTTCATGTCTCTGTCTGGTTCTGAGTTCTGACTAATATTGTGTGGGTGCTTAAGGTTAGGAGGGCTTGTTTTTCTTGTGCCTTTAGGCATTAGCATGCTCACTGTGATTGGGAGCTGCCCTCCATGGGGTCAATCTTGTCTTCTGCCAAAATCCAGTTGACAATTACTAAATTCTAATTTCTCCTACTCCCAACCCAATCCTAAATTGGGGGTGTTTGACCTGTGACCTATTCCTCGGACAGTGTGAGTATATCTACATTTGATCTCTTTAGACGGTTCTAAATTCTCTACAAAGCATTTCCACAAAGACTTATTTAGAGTTTGAAAGACAGGGTACTCCATCACAGCGCTATGGATATCCTGCCCACTGTATATGCATTTCTAATATGGTGGATTATCCACCATGTTTTTACAGAGCATGGAAGTAGTAAACAGGCCACACATATGACCAAAGTGAACTCATTGTTAGAGTAATTGAAGAAGTAGTGACTAAAATTTAATTTTGGAAGAGAAACTGGTATTTGGTCATTCTTTTGGTGAGAACTATTAGAAAGATTGTTTAACTTAGGGGCTGATTACGATGTCGTTCAGAAAGGCTTAAATGTGATTCAGTATTGCAGAATCCGATTCAGAAACCTTGCTTCCAAACGAATGGTCCACATTTCCCAATGACCTATTACGATGCCCAGAAACCATTCAGGCAGTCTGAATTAATTTCGAAAGGCATTCGGACAGCACGAGTCTTTCAGAGCCGAATCGTACAGCTCTATGGACACGGTTTCCGAATGAGCGATTAGGATGACCGATTAGGATACCCGTTCCGATTCGGTTTACCCGACACAAAACGGCTGTCGGAATCTGTCTTTGGGGGCCTGTTGAGGGCCCCCCCTTCACCAGGTGGCGTACGAATGGGGCCCAAACTTGCACAAGGTTTTTTCCCAACCTTTTTTCAATGGGAGCCTGTGTTCTCATTCGGAACACAGACTCCCATTGAAGACAATGCGAGTCCGACCAAACGATGTTGGGTAGCATCATAATCGGTCGTCTGGACTTGCAGAACCCTATTCATTCGGAAACAAGTCTGAGACCGATTTGTTCGGTCAGTTTCCTAACGACATCGGAATCTGCCACTTAGTTGAAACAGTTCAAAAGGCTACATAGGCAAGTCAAGTATTTCCACCTCCAACTCGGAACAATGTCCTCAATGATTTAACGGTACTCTGTGGAGCACGGATATTGGACCGTAACAGGCTCCTGGTTCCCCCTCCGTTTTGTTGACTAAGTCAAGTAATGGGCTATGGAAGGTATGTAGACATACACAGCCATTTAAAGTCACATACTAACTCAAACTGACAGCTCCATTTCAGTCAGTTTCATAGAACTTCACCATTGTATGATATAAAGAGAAGCAAGCTAGAAAGCACAGGTCTAGTTTGGATGGGCTTTGGGGACAGTAGTAACACATTTACTACCTCATTCCTTACTGAATAAAAACTCTGCATCTTTGATATGGTTGAATTTTCTTGTCTGTTGTATGACTGCAGTCTACATAGTGTTGATCATTTCAGTATTCTCCATAACAGATGAAATCGAGCTTACTCTTTCAACAGCAGTGAGACTAATGATCCCAAACAGCCAGCATCGTTGACACATCCCCTGCATCTAATCCCTTTCCTATACCCCATTCTTCTCTCCTATTTATTGCTGTTGGGACTGTCTTCCCACGTTTTCCTTGCAAGTGTAATGACCCCCTTAGTTAGAAATGCTATTAAACAATTGAATAATATTGGGACAGAATGCAGCTACTTGTCTGTTTCTGTGAACTATGATATTGACACTCTGCTAAGATATGTAGAAATTGTTATTGTTGTAAACTAAAAACAAAAAAACAATAAAACATAAGTTAAAAAAAGCAGTGAGACTGATGATAATGGCCAATTCAAAGTCAAACTTCCTGTGCTAGTGTGAGGATAAACAACAAAATGTACATTAAAAAACGGTTTAGGCGGATAGCTCACTTCTTATAGCATGTCAGAGTTTTTGAAGTTGCGTCATATGGATGAAGTAGCTAGCCAGTTTTATCAATTCCATCTGTATACTTATTATAATGAAGTGTACAGATGAGCTTATGCACGTCTGCCAACTGACCCACAACTGGTTGTCATCATGAATTGCAGCGACCATCTGTCTCAGAATTTCACAGTGTTAGAGGAAAAATCTATCAATAAAGTAAGACAGAACAATTTGATACAATAATATGGTTTTAATCAATTAATCAATTGGGAAAATCAGTCAGGCTCAAAAAGAGACCAAAGTCTGAAGTTCAAAGTTCTGAATTACTTGCAGTAGTATATATACTGAAAAGGCACAAAAAATATGAGTTACAAATTCCTTTATGAAGCAAATAGCAAACTGAGCAGAAAAGGTATTACCTAAACACGTAGGTATTTCCAAGAATGTACGTGCCTATGTTTAGCAGAAGCCCCCTCTTGTGCGGTTTTCTTTTACCTCTCAGAATAAGGGTGAGATAATATAGAAACAGTTTTTTTTTGTTTTTCTACATAGCGAGTGATTATCTCTTGTTTTACGTCAATGGGCCCAACCTATCTGACTTTAACATATTCACAAAAGGCTTGAATCCACAATTGATTACACCCTGTGCTCAGTGCTCAATGACAGTGCAAAAACAGTTTCTACTGTTGGCCTCTCGTTGTTTAACAGATAGAAATGTGGTGGTCTTTCCTGTCTGTACTATTGATGATGTCCTGTCAAACTTGAGTCTGCAAAACAAATATTATCTATTTATGTGTTTACAGTGCAGCTGCACTTTGGATTGAGCTCCACTGAAACTGTATCTCCCCACTTGAAGAGGGGTCATTATCTGATGGGACACCAACTGAAAATGTATTTCCAGATTCTGATTCGTGATCCTCTCCCTCAGAAGCAGAAGCAGTCTCAGCATCAGAACCAGACTCAGAGCTCTCCTCCATTATTTGACCCACATGCTAGTCAGCAGGAATCCAATGCTTCGTGCTTTGACAAAATCAATTAGGGCATAACATACCATGTGCTTTCCAATTCGAATTACATTTCATTTCATGGCCAAAATTCAACTGACAGAAGAGTTGGCACACATTTTATATTTACCTAGGGGTGATCGGGAGGGTGCAAGACCCCTGGGTGGAAAGAAGGTGAATCCAAAATGTCACTAGCCATTTTCTCTGGGGGACGCTCATGGAGGGCTGAGGCCCTATCGCCTCCATCCCCAGGGAAGACAAAATACTCTAAATTATAAGTAAGACTCCAAGTTTTCAATTTTTTGCTCATTTTACAGATGAATACGGATATAAATTGATCAAATTTCTTTCCTGTATTTATTTTTAAATATGGATAAAAACTGAAATGATGTTGTTTTGAGTGGTTGTTAATGCTGTCAGTCATGTCTGCCAGGCAAATAGCTGCGCGAATAGACCTGGAAAGAAGTTAAAAAGGAGAGAAAGTAATCTAATGAGACTTAAACACTTTTAGATGTGCACAAGGTTGATACTGAAATGTGCTTGTTTTCATCCGAATATATGAATTTATTATTTGATCTATTGACATTCAAGTACAAGTATACAAGTGAAAATAAAGTGGTTTCAGCCTAAATTATTTGTAAAACGCACAATAGATATGGATAAACATAGATAAAATTATCAAAAATGAAATATCGATAAGTACAGATGGGAATGTCAAAAAAGAAACAGCATAAAACTGGGAGCTCTAATTGAATTGAAAATGGTGGCTGTTATTTTACCTTCCCTGGGGGGCCGATCAGTAAATTGAGGTCCAAACAAGCCCCCAAGGAAGAGGAAATTCTCAAAATTAAATTGCCCCCAAGGGGATCGGTCACTCTGCCAGGGGCCTGACTTTCACCTCGACTAAGTCATTGGAATTAATAATGATGTCAGTATGTTAAACTATCAATCAGTTGTGGGAGAGTCTTCCACATTAAAGGGGTTAACTATTTCCAACAAGCATTGAAAATGCAATAGGTCTCGCCTTTGATTAAGTTGAAGCCATTTGCTTTGCTAATGGTATTGTATAGCAAAGCAAATGGCTTTGTTAATAAAAGGCGAGACCTATTGCATTTTTAATGCTTGTTATCACTTCATGTATGGCAGGGACCATGTCCAAGCTACATAATATGGGTCGGCTATTCTCTCTTCTTTTGAAATCTATTAAATTACATGTACATAACTGGGATAAAGTGTCAATCCAAGTATCACACATTACATATTGAAATGTGACACATACACTCACTAAAATGATGAAAATGTCACACATCAGGAGGATGAAGTGCCATTTTTACGTCCTAACCCTTATTTTTTATTCAATACAGCCTGCCATCTAACTCCCCTTGGACATAAGCTCTAGTTGCAACCAAAAAAAGCATTGGAAATGCAATAGGTCTCGCAGTTGTTAGTGTTGGAGCTATGGGCATTGTAAATGGTAATGTTTTTTTACTTATGTAATAGGCCTTATATTTGTTGGAGCTATTGACATTGTAAATGGCAATGTTTTTTACTTATGTAATAGGTCTTACATTTGTTGGAGCTATTGACATTGTAAATGGCACTGTTTTTTACTTGTGTGTTATGGAGTGTATTTATGTGGTGTTGTGGAATTATGTGGGTTGGACTGGATTAGTGGTGTAACTGTGTGGCGTAGAATTGTGTGTAGTGGATTTGTGTATTGGAATGATGCGGCATGGTGTGCTGTGGAATTATGTGGATAGTAATTATGTGGTATTGAGTGTACTGGAATTATATGGAGTAAGATTGTGTGTTTTGAAGTGTAATAATGTGAAATGGTATTTTGTGTTGTGGAGTGGTAGGTGTTTGAGTTTAATGCCTTCCATGGCACAAAAACGCCTATAAATAATACTTTTGAGATTACATAATACATAATGTAAGCGTCCAAACATTAATGTACTTGTACTCACCAACTTAATGAAACAAAGAGCTCCATTGTGTGTCTTATTGTGTAGAAACTTGCACAGCATGCTCATTGCTTAGCAAGTCGAGGGGTGCAGCTGCAAGCATTTTATAAAAGTTAGATGGACTAGGTTTAGGTTAGAGGTAACAATGCACTATTATGTTTTTTACTTCCCACCTCTCAGTCTTGCTTTCTTCACAAGGAATAAAAAAAAATCCTGGGAAAAACAACCCTTACTCTAAACCTCTTTAAACCACTGAAGTGTTTTGCTGTCCCTCCACCTAAATTTGCACAGCCAGAATTTGTGAGCACTAATTTTAGCTCAATCTCTGAGTGGGCTTGACTCATTAAGTCATGTCTGGGTCCACATCCCCAAGGAATACACATGTGCATGCCCCTGCCACTATATACAGCTCTGTGGAAAAGCATTCACATTGTACTAAACTGCTGAAAATACAGAATATGTGACTATCGAGATCTTGGTTGACAAACTTAAAAATGACTTTTTTTGCTCACTCAAATAAAGATTTCATGCACAACAGGTTTCTGAATTGGGCTCCTGTCCTACAATCTAAACTGGTATTCGTTCTTGTCACAGTTTATATGGGTGTGCATGTGAGCTGCAGCTACGTCAAGAATATTCCACAGCTGCATTCTCTCCCATGACAGCCCAAGATAAACGATAAAGGGAGCAGTTATGCAAATTCAGAAGACAGGCACATACCTCACAACAGCCAGAACTAAACAAACTAAAGTATTCAACTAACTTTTTTGGACCTGGCCGTCTGGTGATACAGCCCTACAATATAAATGTGTACTCCCTTATATACACAACAGTATTCAGAGGCTTTGTGGTTGCACATATCTACTCTACAGCTGAGAATATGTATGATGGTTAAAAACTTCCCTCAAATAGAATAGTACTCAAAATATACCCATCACGTTTGTATGAATTTCAGGGCCCTCCTAAAAAAAAATACTAATGGACTGCGCCATGCCGTCTCAAACATGTGTATTTAGCTTGCACCGGACACAGCGTTCCCATGCCGAACATTGATGCAAAGGTCGCAGGGAACAGCGTTCCCATGGAGAACATGGATGCCATTATTCATGCAGTCAAAATGAGAACTGCGAAAAGGCAGCAAGTGTTGCATTCGGCATGGGTTTCCATAGACAGGGATCCGTTGCCATGTAGCATTTAGGCAGCACACCAGAAACAAGCAACTCGTCACCGGCCTTTTTGAGTACGTGTGCTGCGAGGCCTTACACGCGACAGGAAAGCGCTACACAAACGCTGGTAAAATAACATGACATAACAAATCTACAAGTTGGTATTCTGTTGATTACAGGCACCAAAATCTAAACATAAAGGGCCATATGTAGGTGGGCTAATACCGGTCGGCAAACGGCCTAAAATCGGTAAATTTTCCGTTACCGACCGGTATTTAGCCCTATGAGATGTAGAAGGCTGGATTGAAGGATTCGGCAATTTACCGATTCGGTATTTTAAGAAATCGGAAAAATACCGATTCGGTAAATTACCGAATCCTTAAATCCTATGTAGGGAGCACTCAAGTGAGTGCATTTTTGGTTTAAGGATTCGTTATTTACCACCAACTACAAGTTGATGGTAAATACCGAATACCTTTTCAAAAGCAATTTTGTGCTTTTTTAAAAGTGCCATGTGGCAGACATACATGCCCTTAGGGCATGTATGTGCACCACATGTGCACACATGCACGATTTAGGGGTGCAACAGGGTGTCAATGTGACACCCTGCCACCCTTGAATATGCTCCCCCTATTACCGATTCAGTATTTACCGAATCGGTAATAGTGAATGGCTTCCCATTCATTCCTATGGGCCTCCAGGCCCATAGGAATGAATGGGAAGGTATGTCTTATTAACCGATTCGGTAAATACCAAATCGATAATAACGAATATTACCGAATCGGTAAAATTTACCGATTTTTTTACCTACATTCTATTTACCGATTCTTAAATACCGAATCGGTAAAATTCGGTATTTAGGAATCGGTAAATAGAAATTACCTACATATGGCCCCTTGTGAGCAATAAACCATGATTTAGAACTGCCCTGTGCCAGGCGAGTTTGGACAGTTTTGCCCTGTACATGCTGCTCGGGAAGCTCTCGAACACACAAGGCCAGTCCGGTTCCTATGGTACCGGTCAGTGTTCTGAAAACAATCTCAGACAATATTGGAAAGAGGTCCTTCGGCTCACCCTACTCCCACAAAGCAGGGGCTGGCATTCCTGGGATGCCATGGCTCTGACTGGGGGCAGGAGGGGCGACCATATTAACAAAATAAGGACAAAATGCAAAGGCCTGTTTCAGAAGGAGCACTCGTGGAGGAAAACGTGAAACGGCTTTGCTCCTTTGGCGGGACAAACTCCCCCTGGCCAGCATGAAACAAATAAAGCCAGCAAATAGAACAACATAAAATGTTGGCTACAAACCACAAATTCAATTGTAAGCAACGGGCGGGCATTTCCAGAAAAGCTTTCAGAATGTCCCAAAGATGTATTTAGCAAACCAGAGAGCTGCCTGGTGGCTTCCACCTAAAGCATCACTTGTTTCAATAAACACCTCTGAATGTCCTGACAGAATCAGATGTAATAAAGTGAAACAATTCCGCGTGTTAAACACTTTATTTAATTTTAAAGAGACTTTACAATAGGTTTGTACGAGGCTTGTTGCATGATTAGAGAAAAGCCAGGTCCTTAGCTCGGCTCTCCCTGTCAATCTGCCCACTTGTAATGAAAAGCTAGGTGAGATTCATACGGCGTGTAAATCGTAAAAATGCAGTGAAATCCTGGGAAGCGAACCTGGCATGTTCCTAGAGCCTTCTTTCCTTTTCACTCATCCTCATTCACTTCTTACGGAACAAAACCACATGAGAAGTGGCTGCACCACCGCCCCTCCCCCATTATGATGCCCTAAAACCTGCAAATATATTCATTCTCCTCACAAGGGCTGCGTGTAACCACCGTCAGAGGCAGTTGCTTAGGTATGCAGGTCTTAAGAGTACATAGCGTTGATATGGAAGTAGTAACTTAACTGTAAGTACATTTTTACTCAGATACTAGTCGTACATGCTGCTCACTTCCCCGCCCAGTGTCTCTCTGTAGTGGTCCACTCTGAGTGCCCCTCTGTCGGGGCTGCCTCCTCTCTTTGGGCAGGAATAGCGACCCTTGTCTGCATCCAGTGCTGGCCTGGCTGAGACGAAGCCCGAGTTTATCGGGATTCAACAGGTGAAGCAGAGCTTCGGGGCCACTACGCTCTTCCGCTCCCTTCGAGTCTGGATCTTCTGAAGGGAAAGTGAAACCTGCCGAAGTCTACACAGCCAGGACCCGCCAGTATTTACCGCAGTTACTTGTTTTGCTTCAGAGAATGAAACGTAGAGGTAGCAATGAACCCACGCACAAGACAGGCAGTTCTGGACTTTTCTGTAGGGTGCCCAGGCATGTATAAATGGTCGTGGGGATCCTCAGAGAGGGGCAGGGTGGCCTGCTAAAAGGTTTCTTATCTTTATGGGGCCATGTGTTTGGCTCCATAAAGATAAGAAACCTTTTACCACACACATAAGTCGAGCGAGCCAGTCCAACTGGGACAGCTCTAAAAGAGAAAAGTGTACGTCACTGGAAGCTCTTTTTCAATGGCTGGCCACCGTTTAGCATAAACGGTGACGCCAGCCAATGGAAAAGAGGGGCAGGGCTTAAACCCCGCTAGTGAAAGCTACCCTAAATCCTTAAATCTCGCCAGCGAGACAGCGCATGTCTGCGCAGCCTACGCCAGGCGAGACCTAAAAAAGGGCACACAAAGATAACACAATGTCACCGAATGTCGCTGTCCTCGAAGTGTCAGTTTAAATTGTGGTTCTTGGTTCAGGGGCTTGCAGTATCCTCTATTTCACATTATCCCACTCCATTATCTTAAATAATATTATAAATAGCGAAAGGTTTCTCTGCAGTGCCAGCACTGAATAGGATGTGGAAGGCCTCAGAAAGCATGTCGGAGGCCAATGGCTAAAATTGGAACAACACAATTAGTCAGCGGTTCTCAATCTGTGAGCCACAGCACCCCGTGCACTGTCAAAACTAGCTAGGGGCTCCGCAAACAGATGTCCACCAAGCACACAGCAAGCCAGGTACAGCAATTTCAATCACACTGCATCATACATTAGACTTACACTCATAGCCCCTTCTCTGTTTCTAGCATGCCTGTAAATGTTCATTTCCTATTTTGATGGAAAGCTTGCCTCCATTGCTGTCACTTCAGTGCCCTCCGTAAGATGGCAGCCCCTCTCTGCTCGTGGGCCCAGGGGAGCCTAGTCACCATGCACCAGGCCCTCTCGCTGCTCCTCTGCAGCAGCACACCAGCGTGTGCCTTCCTGCGTCCACTCAGCGACCCCAGCCTGCTTTTTGTGAATGAGGGCCTGAACCAGGTTAGTGTGCTGGCTGGAAGGGGCGTGGCTTCTGCTGTAGTGGGTGAGTTGTCAGGTATGCATATTCACTATATACCCATGACCCTACAAACCCTGTCTCTCTGCATGCCCTAGCACATCTTCAGCTGTCAACTACACTTTGTGCTGCACTACATCCGTCATGAGTTCCAAAGCACTGATTGACCGGGCACCCACAGTGTTGCTCAACACCAACAGTGCCACTTTGTGAACAATAACAATGCCACCGAAAGAGCTGAGATGGGCCAGGTGGTGCATGCTGGTGTGCAATGAGACACAGTTGTGGGTAATTATCCATAGTGACTAAATATTTGTCTTCGCTTGTAGGATGGAAGATACAGCCTGAATATCATTGAAGCTTCTGGCTCATAAATTGCTTTTCATTTGTGATTTTAAAATGTCCAACTTGGATTGGCTTGTGCCGACACACAACAGTGGAGTGCACCACAAATGAACTAATACTTCATGATCATATTGCCACACACAGCATCATGACGAGATCAGAAAAGGAATGAAGAGAGAGACAGACAATAAGTGGAAAAGAAGAGAGAAAAGAGCACAGAATGAATTAAAGGAAAGCTAGAGAAGCAGATCGATGAAGGCAGAGAAAAAAGAAAAGATGGAGTAAGAATGAATGGGCAGGAGAAAGGGAGCAATTGACTGGTAAAGTGAAAGAGAGCAGAGTGAGAAGTAAAATTCTAGACCAGGGAGCCAAAGTAGGCATAGAAGAGTAAATGGCAAAGTGAAGACTTAAGGAAGGAGAGAGTGTCTCCAGGGAAGGATGGATAGTGTATCCCACACACCAGCTTGCTTGTGGTCCAACAGTCGAGGGGCCTAATTTGGAGGTGTATGGTAAAGAAGAATCCCCTGATTTATGAAGCAAGTGCTAACTCTAGAGGAGAGTCCACCGGCTGAAGTTCTTTAGCATTTTGTACACCCATGATTCCATATACCGACCCCAGGGCTGAAGAGTTTCCCTTGTAATGTTTCTTACATAACCAATTAAAGGTTTTTAGTAATCAACAGTTTGATTTTGATTTTGTTACATCCATTATTATAAAACCTTCACCAGCTTCATCCCAATTAATTTCAGGGAGAAAAACTGGAATTATTCCTGAGTCCGGGCTTACAACACCTCCAACTGCAAAAAAAGCAACATAAATGGTGGGGAGAGCGGCCAAAAGGCTGTAAGTCTAAAACGTTTAGGACCCACTGCAATAAGTGAAGGTATGCAGTGGACTAACTCAAAGCCTACTCTAGGTATGTGTTGAAATACATTAAATAATATAGGGGCATATCAACAACAACCGGCGATAATTATCTCTAAGCGCACTTAACGCTAGGATAATTATCGCCGGCTAGCGTGAATTTTTATCGCTGAGATAGCGTGCTATTAGCAACGCTTATCTCAATAGCGATAAAAATCCTCACGCTAACAGGCTAACGTGAGATTATCGCTGGAAACCCAGCGATAATCTCACGTTACCTTGTTGATAGGGACAGGCAAACTTAGCCATGATATCCTCCTTCCATAGGATATCATGGCTAAGTCAGAAAAACACCAGACGTAAAAAAGCAGCGTTAACCGCGGTTAGCGCTGCTTTTTTTGTCTCTAACAGGGTTAGCGACATTCTTGATAATAGGAGAAATGTCGCTTAGCGACATTTCTCCTATTATTTTACTCTGGAACGCCCCCTTTGCATCTCATTAGAGATGCAAGGGGAAGCGTAGAGTAAAAGGGTGCTAACATGCAAATGTGCATGTTAGCACCCTGTTGTTGATAGGGCGCTAGTTTTATCTCTGCTTTTTTGGCTTTTAAAGCCCTTGTTGATATGCCCCATAGGTCTTTCAGTGATGGATAAAAAATGTTGTGTGTAGGTTCCTGTTGCCTGTTGAGCCGCATAATAACAAGAAATTGAGGGAGGGCACATACAAGAATCGTGAGAATTACACAGTCATATGCCTACCATCAAGATGGATGTGTATTAAGAAACACAGGTCAACAAAACAAAGTGGCAAATTATTTGCGCATACTTCAGATTGTAGGTGATGTGTGACAAGGTCATGGATGGAAGGGTAAGAAAAGTCCCATATGATAAGTGGACACAAGGCAAGGCAGGAGCGCATCAGAGCCTGCTGATAAGAAAGGTACTTAAGAGCAGGGTATCCTCAGACAGTAGAACAACAGAGCATGTTCACAAAACAGGCATGTTCACAGACAAGACACGCTCATGTAGCGTAATACAGAGTGTGATCACATGTGATATGAGGTAGCAGATTAGCATGATATTCTTAGAAAGAACAATGCAGAAATAGTTTATGGGAGAGACAGATCAGCAGAATATGCTCAGACATTAGCAACAGAAAGTGTTAAAATGCTAGAAACTAATCATTAGAATAGCCTCAGATAGCACAAAGGGCAGTAAATGAAGTTCTTTATGTATGTTGCAGAATGCATTGGGTTAGGTATTCAGACTAGTGAATAAATGAAACTCCTGTCACCACTTAAGGGCTGACTGAATATTGTACAATTTTCTACTCAGATACAGAGTTCTGATTTTTGGTTCAGTGTGTGTTCCTTGGCTCAAAGTATCCTGTATTCATAACTAGAGCATGAATTACCAGTCAGCAGGACAGGCTCCGTGCGAAGCCCTGTACAGTCCTCACTGTTCAGCAGGATATAGCAAGCAACATTACAGCCTTACTCACTGGTGAGACACTGATCGGCAGAATATGCTCACGCTGTTTGCAAGACCTCATTTGGAGGAGGCACAGAGCAGAAAGGGTTTTTTGGGCCTCAAACATGGTGGTTAAGGTTGTTTGCCACTGGTGTTCTGAGCTCCATCCTACTATGGGTCTGCAAGCCACCCACGTACAACCCTTTCTGCACTTTAGTTGCAGGGCAGCATGTGTGAGAGCGAGCAATCTCAGCCTTTTCAGGGAGGTAGCATGTGGAACAAGAGCTCAGAACTCAATTGTAAACCAACAGATACAATAACCTAATGTTCAGCCTAGTGCTTACCTTAATGGGAAACGAAAGTACTTGAATATCACAGCAGGTCTTCATACTACACAATTGGATGGGTATGACATAATGGACTGTACGATGCTGCATTCTAACAGTGAGGCATTACATCCTGCCCCACCTTCTGATAATCTCTCTCCCTCCCAGTATGGTCATGCTCATGCTATAAATATTGGCAAACATCTATGGCCTCAGGCAAGATTAAGCTCAGATGCTGATGTGCTCTCATTGTCTTGAGGAGCAACCCAGTCTAATGTTTTTAGTGCACCTTTTGCAAATAGCCTCAAGCGAAGGTGTCATACTTGCCAATGAGCTTCAGTCTCGAAATGCAGGCTAAGCCAGATGATTTTCATGCTTGTTGCTTGCGGTAGTCCAGATTGTCTGGCAATGTGGGTTGCACTCCTACCCTCACAGCTAGACTCTTCATTTGCAGGGGGACTGTGGCAGTGGCCTTGCTCAGGACATGTTTTGAGGGACAGACATTAGAAGGTGGGTCTGAAACAACATCCAACTCCAGCTGTGGTAGCCCTCCTGGTCAGTTGCAGTCAAGTGCTCAGCAATGGCAGCTTGGCTTACAGATTGAGTTCCTCTCAATGCTGTTTTTAAGGGCAGTTGTGATCTCCAGGCCAATCAGGCTTCTTTACTTTGGTAGTAATATGGTTTTCCCCTCCTCATTGGCAGTCTCTATGCCAGATTTTCTAATCTGCTGTAAACTATTGGGCTTCACAGGTATAAACCCTCTGGTACAATCTTGATATGGTTCACATTTGAATTGCACCCTTAGACTGTGGGACCATTTTAAAGCATGGCTAACTCCTGAATTACTCTCTTTGGTCATCAACTTCCTCAGGGGTCCTCATGACAGAAAGATTCATGCATCTCCTCTGGGACAATCTCTCTTCCTGCACGACCAGGCACATGTCTTCCCTCTCTCAGCAGGCAAGCACGCTTCTAGACTCTTTAGGCGGACCCTCACCTCCTGGAGCAGAAAATGATGGCCTAGGTGATGTACCCTCATCCCTGTAAGACTGGCTGTCAAGCAAACACCAGCTGTGGTTGCACAACAGCTCTTCGAGTACTTCGTGAAACACCTACTTCCTTGGCCAAGAAGAATGTGGGACTGGATCAAATTGTGGTGGTTTGGACCACATTTTTATACACATTTTGTAGACAGGGGATCTGAGGGTTCGAAACTGGTTTGTGTTTATTCTCTTTCAAATGTTATTTTTAGGCTGCTCTCTCGACACAACTGTTGTGAAATGTGATGTCTCTCACTACAGGTAACAGTGGGGCTGGCAGCCAGCAGGTGTATAATCAACATGGACACAAAGAAGTGTGAGTGTCAGGATTCCTGCCACAGCTCACCTCTCTTGACAATCACAATATACCGGCATGGCTCATATTACTCCTCCCAACACTTATGAATGAGCAAACATCTTGTACCCTGACTTTTGACCATATTACATGTTGTTGGCAATAGGTAGCTATAGCTGGTGTTGCCCGGTTTGTTTGAAAAGTTTTAATAGCTTTTACAAATGTTTTACCATGCATATGCAAGGCCAGGTTTCAGGCGCAATGGAAACATCCAGAAAATCCACTAGAATAAGCATCAAGCAACTGGCATAGATGACCTCAATGTGAACCTTCCGGAAGACAGCCCCCATCAAATTAATCCCCTGCACCTGTTCCTTGCTATAAGCAATTAGACTGTGGCCTTTGTGAACATTCTGAAAACACTGTCTAGCAGACGGGCTAGTCAAATGATTCATCTGCACCTGTTCTGTTGCTATAAGAAATTAGAGAGCAAACTTTGTGAACATTATTAAACACCTTCTAGAAGACAGACTCATCAAATTAATCATCTGCACCTGTTCCTTGCTATATGCAATTAGAACACAAGCTTTGTGAACATTCTAAAGCACCTTCTGGAGGGCAGCCTCATCAAGTTAATTATCTGCATCCGTTCCTTGTTACAAACAATTAGAATGTGACCATTATGAGTGTTCTAAAGCTGTCTTATTTAAAGACTGTCCACACTCCTCCCCTTCGCTTAGCCTCTTTACGAGCCACTTATCTGTTTCCCGGCTTCCAGGACTCTGGCTTGCCAGCTCTCTTGTTTCTTCCACTTTGACCTCACCGCAGAGGACATCCCCGATCAGTCTCTCACCTGAATGGAAAAAACAAGAAGAGAAGGAGAGATGCATTAACAGACTTGATTTTGCTACGCAGACAAGGTAACCAGTGCTTTTGTTCAACTTGTACATTCTGTTGGCAGGGCTCTGCCAGAAAGGACTTGGGTGAAGCTAACCCAGTCCAAATTAGCTTGTGGGTTTGCTGCTGGAATCATGCTCACTGCAGTTTTGAAACTTTGGTGAAGGAACCTCTCTGGACTATGTAAAAACAACTGACAACAAAACTAAAGGTTGGTTGAGATATAAAAAGCATTTGTGAGGTGATACCTTGAAAGATATAGCTAATAATAGACTAAAGCCTTATTATTTGTTTGTTTATAGATAACATATCTGCCGGTACCATTCATCAGACTGGTGTGAATGCCTGCTACAGTGTTGCGGTTGAGTAGACTAGCCACAGCATTCCGAAGGCAAGTCTCGAGATGATTCGGGAACCAGCATCGCCTCCCCATTGGAATCATTTGGGACTTAGGTAGGTGGCTTATGACAGAAGGCTAAGTCAAAACACTTAAAATTCTTTCAGTCGGCGCCATGACCAATCAAGACCAAATATTCACGGGCGATCTAGCACATGCCTTATCAGGGGACCTCAATGATGCTAACAATCTGCCTGAGTTGAAACAACAGTTGCAACTAGATCTGAATAGGTTAAAAGCTGAAAATGAAACACTTAGGGAAGAGTTGCAACGAGAGAGGACACATTTCATGCAATGAAAGGATACTAAACCCAAGGATAGTCACCTAGTCTTGACCCAGCCTGTGTTTGGTGAACCATTTCAGATAGGGACCTTTACAACTACTGGCCAGAACCTGTATGTATCTGTCTCTACACCCAGTTCTCTGCCCTTAGCAGCTCCTGAATGGTTTCATGAAAACAGTACTAAATTTGCAGCCTTTATGAGTCAATGCAAATTCCATATCCTATGTAAACCTCAGGAATTCCCCAATGACACTGCTAAAGTAGCGTTTGCAATCTCTTACTTGGGGGGTGTATCCGCGAACTGGGCAATTCCTTTAATAGGAACAACGATCTCCTTTTGTACAACTATTCTGCTTTTAAGGCTGCCGTGACTAAGTTATTTGCAAAACATGTTTTTATCCAAGCACGTGTTATTAAACCTATGACAAGGCTCTAAGGACCTGCTGACCTATATCACTACTTTCAATTGACTGGTTGCAGAAAAGCACTTGCCGGAAGAGAAAAGATCATCCTTATTTTATTGTGGGTTAAGAGATGACCTTAAAGATTCCCTCTCGCATGTCGCTGATCTGCCTGACAATCGTGCAGAATTTGTTGATCTTGTGGTTAAGTTTGATTATCGATTGGGTGAGTGAAAGTGTGACCGATCTCATAGTGACCCAAGAGTAACAGTTCTCAAAAGCGAGGAGAAGGACTTGGACATTAAGACTCTTGATAACTAATCTATGCAGATTAGAGATATAAAGGGTCCACTATGTAATGAGGAAAAGAAATGTTGCCACAAATTAAACCTCTGTCTTTATTGTGGCAAAGCTGGTCATTTTGCTAGGGAGTGTTCTGCAAAATCAAAAAAGACTAAGGCTGTGGCTAGTGTAGAGGTTGATTAAGGACAGGGAGAACCAAGTCTCTCGACTAGAAGAGAGATCGTCTCGTCAAGAGAAGCTGTACAGAACTCACAATATTTGACCAATGTTGAAACACGAATCCCGCGGCATTTGACTATCCTAGTCACTGTAATCTGTTCCCCACAGCAGAGGCACATAATATCCATGCTTATTGACTATGGGGCCACAGGCAATTTCTTTGATTTTACCATAGCTACTAAACTCGGGCTCACAAAAGCTCCCAAAGAAAAGCCTGAACCTGTGCTAGCAGTAGACGTTTCAGAGTTGTCTTCTGGATTAATTTGCTATCAGATAGACGCTCTAAACCTAGTGTGCGATATTGGGCATACTGAATGACTTGTCTTTAATCTAATAGACAATCCAATCTTTGGGATAGTTTTGAGAGTATCTTGGCTAGAGCACCATAATCCAAAAAACAATTGGATACACTGAACCATAACCTTGGACTTACCTTTCTGTACTACTACCTGCTACCAAGAGGCTCTGGGGGAGGGATTTTTTTGACCCAGTCAAAGCGGCCCACCTTCCCCCACACAGAGCCTTTCATTGCTGCATAGATCTCCTCCCGCTGACAACTCTGCCCTGCAGTAGAGTATATGCATTAACAGAACATGAAACTCAATATCTACGCAAATATCTGGACAAACTACTAGAGATAGGTTTTATACGCCACTCCACATGGCCAGTGTCTTCCACACTCTTCTTTTTACCCAAGAAGAATAGGGAGTTGAGGGCTTGTGTGGATTACAGGGTGGTCAATAAGATGACTATTAAGAACCGCTATCCTCTCCCGTTAATTCCGGTGCTCCTTGATCAGGTCAGAAATTCCACCATTTATACGAAACTAGATTTACAGGGCACTTAACACCTAATCCATGTGTGAGAAGGTGATGAATGGAAACCGCTTTTAGGATTAAGTTCAGGTTGTTTGAGTATACCGTTATGTAATGCTCTGGCAGCATTTCGATATTTCATTAAAGAGTTCTTGAGGGAGTTTTTGGATGTATGTGTAATCGTCTACATAGACGACATTCTGATTTACTCAAACTCAGAACAAAAACATTTACAGAATGTACACACCATCTTGCAATGCCTTAGGGAAAACGCTCTCTTTGCTAAACTAGAAAAATGTTCCTTCCATGTATAGTCGGTAGAGTGGTGCACATACATAATATTGAGTTGTTTTTATCGACCTACAGAAATTTTGAGTTTGAAATATCGTAGGGACAGAATATCGACATCAAGAATATCGGTGACCAGAATATCGACTAGAAGGTAAGAAATATAGTTTTTGTTAATATCGAAGTTAGTAATATCGTTAGCAGAAATATTGTTGTTAATAATATCGATGTTTATGTTAGTGTTATGTATTTTGCTATGTATTTTATATGTATATGTTCCACATTTTTTGTTATGTTTTGTATTATTTTTCAAATATATATATTAAATGTTTAGAAGTTAGTAAATGTTTTTAAGTAAATTTTGCGTTTTAGTACCGTAGTGGGTTGTGGGTTTATAGGGGAATAGGGTGGGAAGTAATTATAGTAAATGAAATCATAATTTTTTGAAATTATTAATTATTTCTAAATAAATTTTGCATTTTAGTTCTGTAGCAGGTAGTGGGTTTATAGGGGAATAGGGTGGGAAGTAATTTAATTGTAATAAATTAATTATTAATTTTATTTATTGGTATTGATAATTAATGTATTGTTAATTAATTATTCATTGGAAATTAAGTTTTATTAATTGATTAATTGATAATTATATTAATTGTGTTAATTTTTTATTGAAGCGGGTTGTGAGTTTATAGGGCAATAGGGTGGGAAGTAAATTAATTATAATAAATTAATTAATAATTAGTATTTTTTGGTATTGATAATTAATTGATTGTTTATTATTAATTGGTAATTCATTTTTCTTATTTGATTAATTGATAAATATATTAATTGTGTTAATTTAGTTTAGGAGCGGGTTGTGTGTTTATAGGCGAGTAGGGTGAGAAGTAATTTATTATAATTAAGTAATTATTACTTTTTATTTATTGGTATTGATAATTATGTTATTGTTAATTAATTATTAATTGGTAATTAATTTTTATTAATTGATTAATTGATAATTATATTAATTGTGTTAATTTTTATGCGGAGCGGGTTGTGGGTTTATAGGGGAATAGGGTGGGAAGTAATTTAATGTTATTGAAGGAATTATTAATTTTAATGTATTGGTAATTATAATTAAATTATTGTTAATTTATTAATAATTCATCATTTAATTAAAAAATAAATAATTGATAAGTATGTAATTTTTAACCCCTACGCTATCTAACACTTTCCCCACTGCTGCACTCTCTGGAGTGTGAATAGTAATTTTTACCCCTACGCTATCCAACACTTGCCCTACTTTTGCACTCCCTGGAGTTGGAATAGTAATTTTTACCCCTACGCTATCCAACACTTTCCCTAATGTTGCACTCACTGAGTGGGAATAGTAATTTTAAACCCTATGCTATCCAACACTTTCCCTACTGTTGCACTCTCTGGAGTTGAAATAGTAATTTTAACCCCTAAGCTATCCAACACTTTCCATACTGTTGTTCTCTCTGGAGTTGGAATAGTAATTTTTACCCCTACGCTATCCAACACTTTCCCTACTGTTGCACTCCCAGGAGTTGGAATAGCAATTTTTACCCCTACGCTATCCAACACTTTCCCTACTGTTGCACTCACTGGAGTGGGAATAGTAATTTTAACCCTTTCGCTATCCAAAACTTTCCCTACTGTTGCACTCTCCGGAGTGGGAATAGTAATTTTTACCCCTATAATATCCAACACTTTCCCTACTGTTGCACTCTCTGGAGTTGGAATAGTAATTTTAATCCCTACACTATCCAACACTTTCCCTACTGTTGCACTCTCTGGAGTTGGAATAGTTATTTTAACCCCTACCCTATCCAACACTTTCCCTACTGTTGCACTCTTTGGAGTGGGAATAGTAATTTTTACCCCTACGCTATCCAACGCTTTCCCTACTGTTGCACTCTCTGGAGTTTCAATAGTTATTTTAACCCCTACGCTAGCCAATACTTTCTCTACTGTTGCACTCTTTGGAGTGGGAATAGTACTTTTTACCCCTACGCTATCCAACACTTTCCCTACTGTTGCACTCACTGGAGTGGGAATAGTAATTTTTACCCTTCCGCTATCCAACACTTTCCCTACTTTTGTACTAAATTATTACTAAAAGTAATTAATATTTTATATATTAAAATTATAATATATATTTTTTTATTTATAATATTTATGTTACAGGTGTTTGTGTATATATATTTAATTGTATTTTTTGATATATTTCTAATATGTTATAATTAAATAAAAATATTATTTATTACTTATTTTGAAGTAAATATATTAATATTTTAAATTGTACATAGGTATGTTTTTTTAAAATAAATGTAATATTTATAAATTTTTTCATTTACAAATAAAATAAAATAATTTATTTTTAAGTTAATAAAAAAATTTTAACATAAAAAAACGATATATTTAACTTCGATATTTTAAACAACAATATTTTTTTTCGATATTTTTGTACTTACCATGTTGTAGATAGCATGTCAATATTCTGGACATCGATATTCTTGACACGATATTCTGGTAGGTCAATATTGTTGTCGTTGATATTATGTCAGTGACCCGATAGAGTTTCCGAGGTATCACTTATCTATGACAGGCATCACTATGGACCCCAAAAAGCCATTACCAATTGGCCAACTCCAACAAACGTCAAGGAAATTCAACAGGTACTTGGCTTCACCAATTTCTATCATCGTTTCATCCCGCACTTTAGTTAGTGGCGCCCATAATTCAGCTGCTAAAAAAGGGGCAGTCCTTCAAATGGTCTCCAGAAGCCAATCAGCCGTTGCAACTGTTGAAAACTAAATTCACCACTGCATCCATCCTTCAGCATCCAGACCAGCCCTATTACGTCGAAGCTGATGCCTCGCAGGATGAATTTTATCTCAAAAGAACCCAAGAACTGGACACATGCATCCCATAGACTTTTATTCCAAAACATTTCTACCACTGGAGCAAAACTATACGGTGGAAGAAAGAGAACTTCTGGACATCAAACTGGTTTTCACTGAATGGAGACATTACCAACAGGGGGCTAAACATACATTCATAGTCTCAGATCATACAAACTGTACAATTGCTTAGCTCCGTTAGAGCTCTCACCCCCGTCAAATGCGATGGCTGCGTTTCTTTAGTAGGTTTGATTTAATCATCGCCTATCATCCAGCGGCCAAGCAGCTGCAGTCTGATGTTTGTTTAAGCCTGGGGTATGCTCACTCTTCCCATTCCACATCAGACTCCCTTACTATCATTCCACCGGAAAAGATAGTCGCAGTCACAGAGGGTGGCACCTTTATGGTGGCCCTGCATGAAGAATATAAAAAATTAAAAGTCAGAAGAATGGATGAAAACACCTAATCATACTATACCAGACAAGATGTTCCTAAAAGCTCAGAAACTGTAGATTCCTACTATAGAATTAAGACGTCAGGTAATTCAATGGAGTCACAACACAGCATTAGCAGGACATCCAGGTATAACGAAAACCTTAAGGAATTGTCAAAAAACCTTCTGGTGGAACAACATGTGGAAGGTTGTGGAAGGTTATACAAGAATATGTAAGTGGCTGCCCAACTTATGCACGAAGCAATAACACTCACACTGCACCTGCAGGCCTATTACAACCTCTGCCTATACCCCCAGTTCTTTGGCACAACATTAGTCTGGATGTTATTACTAATCTTCCAGCAAGTAATACCTTCACTACCATTTTAGTAGTCATTAACATGTTATCAAAAAGGGCACGTTTCATCCCCCTCAAAAAGATACCCACCGTTGTAGAATTTAGTCAAATATTCATTGATCATGTTGTAAGACCACATGGTCTACCGACTAAAATCATCTCAGATTGTGATGTTCAGTTCACATCTAAATTTTGGAGAACGCTCTGTGATATGTTAGGAAGAAAGGTAGCATTGTCATCTGCTTTCCACCCGCACACCAACAGGCACACTGAATGGGGCAAACAATCCCTTGAAACTACACTAAGATGCTTATTATCCCTGTACACAGGACAATGGGATCAGGTCTTACCCCTATCTGAATCTAATTGTAATAACATCACCAATTCAGCTGCAGGTTACACACCCTTCTTCTTTATGTCAGGACAACATCCTTGGGCCCTTGCCATTGATATATCAGGAGTTTCTACTACGCTACCTTCAGTCACAGAAAGATTAGAACAACTGAATGAGATTCACAAACACGCTAGGACAAGTTTAGCAAAAGCCAAATTGGTCATGAAGGCACAGGCTGACAAGCATAGAAAACCAACACCTATATACAAAGAAAGAGACAGGTTATAGTTATCAACATGCACCCTACAACTAGAAGGCCCAAAGAAACTACGACCACAGTTTATAGGCCCTTATGACATTATCAAGACAATTAATCAGTTGACCGTCAAGCTACAGCTTCCTCCTGAATACACTATCCACCTAGTGTTTCACGGTTCACTGATCAAGCCATACCACCCCGCCGAACTAAATGATACCCCACCCCCACCCTTTCTGATTAATGGCCAACAAGATTACGAAGTTCACCGTATCCTGGACTCTAAACTATCTCAGGGAAACTATATTACTTTATAGATTGGAAGGGTTATGACCCTTCAGAGCGTTCCTGGGAACTGGCCTCGTCCGTTCATGCCCCCGTCTGGTGAAATGCTTTCATGCGCTCCACCCCACTAAACCACAACCTGTAAGACTGCCTTTGGGAGGGGTGACTGTCAGGATAACTGCCACAGCTCACCTCTCTTGACTATCAAAATATACCGACATGACTCATATTATTCCTCCGAAAACTTATGAATGAAGAAAAGTTTTGTACCCTGACTTTTGACCAAATTACATGCTGTTGGTAATAGCTAGCTGCCGCTGGGGTCCCCGGTTTGTTTGAAAGGGCTTAATAGATTTTACAAATGTTTTACCATGAATATGCAAGGTCAGGTTTCAGGCACCACAGAGACATCCAGAAAATCCACCAGAATACACATCAAGCAACTGGCATAGATGACCTCAATGTGAACCTCTGTATGAGAGCCCTCATCAAATGAATCCCCAGCACCTGTTCCTTGGTATAAGCAATTAGAACGTGACCTTTGTGAACATTCTAAAACACCTTCTAGAATACAGTCTCATCAAATTAATCATCTGCACCTGTTCCTTGCTATGAGCAATTAGAACGCGACCTTTGTGAACATTCTAAAACACCTTCTAGAAGACAACTTCATCAAATTAATCATCTGCACCTGTTCCTTGCTATAAGTAATTAGAAGGCGACCTTTATGAAAGTTCTAAAGCACTTTCTGGAAGGCAGCCTAATTAACTTAATTATCTGCACCTGTTCCTTGTTACAAACAATTAGAATGTGACCTTTATGAACGTTCTAATGCAGTCTTATTTAAAGACTGTCCACACTCTTCCCCTTCGCTTAGCCTCTTTGCCTGCCACTTACCTGTTTTCCGGCTTCAAGGACTCTGTCTTGCCAGCTCTCTTGTTCCTTTCACTTCGACCCCACCGACCTCACCACAAAGGATGTCCCACATCAGTCTCACACCTGGATGGAAAAACAAGAAGAAACGAAGAGACTCATTAACAGACTTGATTTCGCTACACACTGAGCTCAGTTGCAACATCGTGCTTGCAGACAAGGTAACCAGTGTTTTTGTTCAACTTACACATTCTGTTGGCAGGGTTCTGCCTGAAAGGACTTGGCTGAAGCTAACCCTGTCCAAATTAGCTCATGGGTTTTATGCTGGAATCATACTCACTACAGTTTCAAAACTTTAATGGAGGAACCTCTATGGACTATCTAAGAACAACTGACAACAAAACTAAAGGTTGGTTGATATATGAAAAGCGTTTGTGAGGTGATACCTTGAAAGGTATAGCTACTAATAGACTAAAGCCTTATTATTTGTTTACTTATAGACAACATATCTGCCGGCACCATTCATTTGACTGGTGTGAATACCTTCTGCAGTGTTGCAGTTGAGTAGCAGAGCCACAGCATCTTTTTGACTCCACCAGTTCTCTCCATCCCAACCCCATTTCCCCAGGGATTTGCCACCAGAGCAGTGTCTCCTTCTGTAAACCGAGGATAAGCAGCGAAAAGATTCAGTAACTAGGGTCGCCGCCCCATTGGAATCACCTGGTATCCAGGTAGGTGGCTGATAACAGTGAGTTCTCTGTACTTGGCTGTGAATAACCTCTCCATTCACTCTAGATTAGTGCAGACCGAAAAACTGTTTCACTTGCAGTCGGGCACACAGGGCAGGGGTACATGCCCATTTATTATGTAGAGATTGATACTGGCCAAAAAAAAAATACTTTCCCAGGTCAGACTACCTGGAACCTACTCCACTAATGAAGAAGTCTGGTTGTCAAATCAACAAAACCGACAGGGTAGTGTTCATGGCTGGATGCCTAATCTGTAATTCAAAACGGGTTCTTCTGCTGTCCAAGGTAAGGCCAACTGTTTTTGGAATCCACAATGTCACCACACATTGGAACATGTGGTAGGCAAGTGCCCTTGGGAAGCTACCACCTTCTCAGGAGGAAAAAGCCACAGGCATAAAAAATCTCCTTACTGATGAAGTCTTCCCAAGATTGGAGAAAAACAGCAGCCAGGAATCTAGATGAGGAAGTCCCAAGAGCAAACATTCAGAACCAGCAGGTGAAGGGAGTGAGGAAGCAAGCGAAGGAACATGGCTTTGTTGTGTCACACCCTCCAACTAGACTGAGGCCTTTAAATAATGAAAGTACAGGAAAAGTAAATGAAATCAAACACCACATGATGGCAAACATAATGGATTGGGAAAGTAGGAAGAAGCCAAGGAAAGAACAGCGATGATGAAAAGGGAAAGGAAAAGAGAATGAAAACCTGAAGTGGACGAGCTACAAGGTCACCTTAAAAGGTAGCTGCAAACCCTTAAGCAGGTGATTGCTATTTTGGACTTGAAGAGAGAAGAAGCGGCAGCCAGGAGCTCTGGATCAAGAGATGAAAGAGGCCTAGGTGACCCTCCCCGTCCACAGCTGTGGACTTCGTATGGAGCCTTCTGAGGCCCCGGGAACCACAGCACTTGGCAAAGTACCACAGTTCTCGGCACTCAGGCCGAGAAGCTGTGGATGCAACACAAAGTCCATCTGAATTCCAATGCTTCATTCTGGATTTGTGCTCCATTCTAAAATCTAAAACTTGTAATGAGATAAAACATCTCAGCAACTTTGGGTTCTCACCCTTCATTTTATTAGCCACCTAAGACGTTTGTGATTATTTGGGACCATAAATTGGTACTGAACACATAAGGCTGGTACGTACTTAAAGCCCATACCCTCGCAAAGCATTCTTTTTCACTGTCAGCCCAGTTCTGGTCCCTAGGAAACAGTCTGCAGCTAATAATGTCTCTGTACCTTTGTCATCAAGTTGAGCAAGTATTACCAAAGTCTTTATCCGGAGTGTCAGTCTGTACAAAGAAGGTCTGACTATAGTCAGGTACATCACATTGTGCTACCTTCAGGATCTCAAAGCCTTCTGACACTCTACCTTCCAAATTACATTCTTAGGCTGCTTCTTGGAAGTTAGGGCTGTCAAGAGCACAACTATTGTCTCTTAGTTGGCTGCAACATGTATGTAGGAGCCAGTGATTCTTAAAAAGGCTCTCAGTTAAATGGGGCTGGTGGGAACCTCCAAATCCAACAAGCACTGTATATTGGTATTTAACACCCACTTATGCCCATGGTAGATTACAGACCACTGGCCCACATAGAACCTTGTAGGCGTGATGGTCAGTTTCACTCCCTGTATTGGACCAATATCAGTCCTAGTTGTCTCTGCTGGTCCTTCCATGAATTAATGAAGAAGACAATATTGTCAAGGTAAACCACATCAAACTCTTCCAGCCCTAAGGAAACAGAGTTCACCCAGTGCTGAAAAGTGGAAAGAGAATTCTTAAGCCCAAAATGCATCACCCTAAGCTGGTACAAATGCTATGGCAGAGAGAATGCAGTTCTCTACTTGGTACTAGGTGCTAAGGTTATCTGCCAGTAACCATTGATGAGATCAAAGGTACTCAAGAAGCCAGCAGCACCCAGCTGGTCCACTAGCTTGTCACCTTTGGGAAATGGGTAAACATCAATCTTCATCACTTTATTGAGTGCCCGGTAGTGCGCTCAAAAGCACAAATCTGTAGATTGCTTGGCTACCAATATGACTGGACTGGCCCAAGAACTACAGGAATGCTCAATCAACCCCCGAATCCAACATCTTGGCAACGTCTACCTGATGCACTCCTGGACTCAGCCATACATCTTGTTAACTTTTCTTTTCAGTGGCAGGCTGTCCTCTCTGTTTAAGACATGCACCCAAAGAAGCATCAACCGTGAAGCAAGTGAATAGAAATGGCAAAATCATCCCAGCACCTCTAAATACTATTTTTGCCGCTCAAGCATTAGCTCAGGGGAAAGCAGGGCCCCATCCACAGAGCAGTCTTTCACATTATTATGCAGAAGGTCAGTAAGTTGCTCACTGTCTTCCTCAACCTCCGCTGTCATTGCCATGATACTTATTGTGTAATCTCACCAGAGACATGTGTTAACCTCCCTTGTGGCTCGCTTGTCACCAAGTAGTTTATCTCAGAATCCTTCTGCATTACCTTGCTAGGCCCACACCAATTATCTCCCAAAGCTCTTAGACAAATAGGATTCAGGACCAATACTTCCTGATGCTCTTGGTACCCAATCGTCATTCCTTTCTAGCCATATCATTCCTTCATTAGTTCTTGACTTGCCTAACGTTTTTCTTCTCCTGATTCACTTATTGTACTATTGCTTCCTGAGGCCAATTACATAGTCCACCGCAGCCTTCTGAGATGACTCTAAAGCTCCTTTCCTCCCTTCTTTGTCTAAGGTGGGAAGCCATGCACTGAGTGCCTAAACAGAAGTTCAAAGGGACTTTAACCATTTTCCTTCCATGGAATTTCTTTGTTGGCGAGCAAAAGAAATGACTTTCTTCAGAGATTCCCTGGCAGAGTTTATTATGTATTTCAAGGTGTAGGACTTGCATAGCCCGGTGCCACAAACCTTCTGCATCATATTCCAACAGTGCATTTTATGTTACAATCTTCCTTAAAAGTAGGTGACTCCAATAAATGTACTACAGAATCGATGTCCAAAGATGTTGTACTCCAATATTTATTTTTCATTCAGTTTATTAAGATTCCTTTCATCATAGACATCAGACAGCCAACACATGGTACGGTAAAAAAAAAAAACACTCTTTATCAAGGCTGTAATAAGTATATTTACACAATCATTAAATTCATATTAAAACTCCATTAAGAAATCATACATTGCAAGAGAACGAAATCCTCCTTTTTTCTTATACTATGTATGAACTATTACCAACCACCCTATTTCAAGATTAATTAAAATGTGGGAGCACACCACTTAGGGGTAGATTACGGGTTTGGAGGTCAATCGGACTGCCAAACTCGCAGTGGAGGTGCGGTGGCTGGCGGGGACCGCCGCACCGGTGGTCCGTCCACCATGTTACGAGTACACAGTTGGACCACCATAGCACCGCTACAACCGCTGGAGATACGCGTACCCTGGCCGTGACGCGTCGATCTGAGTGCCTCAATATGCTGGCATTGCCACTGCGACACCACCAAGATTCCTCATCATTAGCGGTCTCATGGCGGTGATCATGCCATGAAAAGACCGGCGGTGAGGCAACTGCCCCCTTTTCCCTCAGGGCCATAGAATGCATGCATGGTGGCACATGGTGTGCCCCACTCTCTGTATGCACCAGAATTCTTGCACAGCATAGACTTTACAGTCCATGCCATGATGGAACATGATGTGGTGGTCCCACGGCGCTGCCGTTCTAAGGCTCTCCTATGAGCCTTTGAAATGCAGCGCCATGGACCCACTGCCACAGGGCTACCGGCCCAGATTACAACTTGTAATCCTTGTGGGCAGTCAGCTTTGGCGATCTGGGAGCGGAGCGGTGGTGTGACGGCCCTCTCCCATACTACCAAAGTCATAATCAGGCCCTTAATCTTTACATAAATACATCCTCACGTATCATAGGGAGCCTTTTCTATTTGTACACACACTTCCAAAAAAACACTTTACTTAAGCAACAAAATGTTTAAACCCTCTTTAGATGTTTTTAAGGCACACAATTTAGATCACCACACTTTCCAAAGTAATCTTTGTACACATTTTAATTCATTTATTGAATATACCAATTATTCAATGTACTTACACTCTACTTCGTTATTATCAATACTCAATTAGGTGTTTCCCAGTTTAGAAATATTAACACCTTGTACTTTAAATAATTTCATATATGCACATATCACGAAATATACCCTGTGAAGTCAATCCCACATTGTAGATTCACCCCTTTAAACAATACCTTCCCACATAAAGAGATCTTAGCAACATTTTTTCCTTATGTAGGTAACGTGAGTTCACCTATATTCTACTGGTAGAACAGAGAAATCCCTATGCAGATCATAATTAGTTGTATTTGAGTCTCTGTCTCAACAAATAAGCACATAGGGATCCATTACGATGGCGGGCGGATTTTGTCCGCCCGCCACTGTAACGGCACTGTAACGGTACACGGGACCGTCCGCCATAGGTGCCGCGGTCCCGCTATTGCAATCAGGATGCACCCGCCACCCTGGCGGTCGCATTCCGCATATATTACATTATGGCAGGCAGTGCTGTAAGCAGCACAATCCACAATGCAATATATGCATGTTGTGCATTGGAATGCACAACGTGATACCCCCCCCCCCAGTGCAACCACCCACCACCCTCGGGGACCCACAACGGGCCCCCAATGCCCATCTCCGCATGCCTTTCAACGGCGGAGTCTCCGCCATGGAAAGGCAAGCACCGACGTCACCCTGCACGGATTATAATTTCTGACTGCCAAAAACTGCCGGGAAATCAGGACGACGCGCACAAGGAGCACCTGTACGCGACGGACAGCCATGGACCCGAACCTACGTGTCATCCCAGCCCTCATAGCAGTCCACCTGCTCTACAGGAACCAACACAGATGCCGCAGAAGGTCAGAACAACACCCAGGGGCAAAGGGGGGGGGGGCAGGGGCAGGGGCAGGACACACGACCCCCACCCAAGTCACAAATCATACATGCCCTGGACATACCTGACCTTCAGGGCCTGGTCACTTCGAGGGGGTGGGGGCGTGTCCAGCAACGCATGCGTCCGCCACAACGGAAGTGGGTGATGACGCGAACCAGCAACACAACAAGTCCGGTACGTACCGTACCCACGCCTTAAGAGCGTGGGTACGGGTCGTAACACGCCCACCCCTACGTCACCCCAACAATGGCGGTACGGCCCGTACACACGTTCCAAAGGCCTGGGTACGGGCCGTACCAGCATTGTTGGGGTGACGTAGGGGTACGCATGGTACGACTCGTACCCACGCTCTGAAGGCCTGGGTACGGCGCGTACCAACACCCCACCCGTGTATGTACGGCGCGTACCAACACCCCACCCGTGTATGGACGGCGCGTACCCCCACCCGCGTATGTATGGCACGTACCAACACCCCACCCGCGTATGTACGGCGCGTACCAACACCCCACCCGTGTATGTACGGCACGTACCCCCACCCGCGTATGTACGGCGCGTACCCCCACCCCCGTATGTACAGCACGTACCAACACCCCACCCGTGTATGGATGGCGCGTATCCCCACCCGCGTATGTACGGCGCGTACCCCCACCCCCGTATGTACGGCGCGTACCAACACCCCCGTATGTACGGCACGTACCCCCACCCCTGTATGTACAGTGCGTACCCCCACACCCGTATGTACGGCGCGTACCAACACCCCCGTATGTAGGGCACGTACCCCCACCCCCGTATGAACGGCGCGTACCCCCACCCCCTTATGTATGGCGCGTACCCCCACCGTGTATGAATGGAGCGTACCCACACCCCACCAGTGTATGTACGGCGCGTACCCCCACCCGTGTATGAATGGAGCATACCCACACCCCACCAGTGTATGTACAGCGCGTACCCCCACCCGTGTATGAATGGAGCGTACCCACACCCCACCAGTGTATGTACGGCGCGTACCCCCACCCGTGTATGAATGGAGCATACCCACACCCCACCAGTGTATGTACGGCACATATCCCCACCAGTGCATGTACGGAGCGTACCCCCACCGGTGTATGTCCCCAGCGTACATGGCCAGACACAGGAGGGGTGGGTGCAGAGTCCTCCCAGCAGTGCCCAGACACAGGAGGGGTGGGTGCAGAGTCCTCCCAGCAGTGCCCAGACACAGGAGGGGTGGGTGCAGAGTCCTCTCAGCAGTGCCCAGACATAGGAGGGGTGGGTGCAGAGTCCTCCCAGCAGGGCCCAGACATAGGAGGGGTGGGTGCCTATCACTCCCAGCAGTGCCCAGACACAGGAGGGGTGGGTGCAGAGTCCTCCCAGCAGTGCCCAGACATAGGAGGGGTGGGTGCCTATCACTCCCAGCAGTGCCCTGACACAGGAGGGGTGGGTGCAGAGTCCTCCCAGCAGTGCCCAGACATAGGAGGGGTGGGTGCAGAGTCCTCCCAGCAGTGCCCAGACATAGGAGGGGTGGGTGCCTATCACTTCCAGCAGTGCCCAGACACAGGAGGGGTGGGTGCAGAGTCCTCCCAGCAGTGCCCAGACATAGGAGGGGTGGGTGCCTATCACTCCCAGCAGTGCCCAGACACAGGAGGGGTGGGTGCAGAGTCCTCCCAGCAGTGCCCAGACAAAGGAGGGGTGGGTGCCTATCACTCCCAGCAGTGCCCAGACACAGGAGGGGTGGATGCAGAGTCCTCCCAGCAGTGCCCAGACATAGGAGGGGTGCGTGCAGAGTCCTCCCAGCAGTGCCCAGACATAGGAGGGGTGGGTGCAGAGTCCTCCCAGCGGTGCCCAGACACAGGAGGGGTGGGTGCAGAGTCCTCCCAGCAGTGCCCAGACACAGGAGGGGTGGGTGCAGAGTCCTCCCAGCAGTGCCCAGACACAGGAGGGGTGGGTGCAGAGTCCTCCCAGCAGTGCCCAGACATAGGAGGGGTGGGTGCAGAGTCCTCCCAGCAGTGCCCAGACATAGGAGGGGTGGGTCCAGAGTCCTCCCAGCAGTGCCCAGACACAGGAGGGGTGGGTGCAGAGTCCTCCCAGCAGTGCCCAGACATAGGAGGGGTGGGTGCAGAGTCCTCCCAGCAGTGCCCAGACACAGGAGGGGTGGGTGCAGAGTCCTCCCAGCAGTGCCCAGACATAGGAGGGGTGGGTGCAGAGTCCTCCCAGCAGTGCCCAGACACAGGAGGGGTGGGTGCAGAGTCCTCCCAGCAGTGCCCAGACATAGGAGGGGTGGGTGCAGAGCCCTCCCAGCAGTGCCCAGACACAGGAGGGGTGGGTGCAGAGTCCTCCCAGCAGTGCCCATGGAAAGAAAAGGGTGCAGTACCCACAGATACAATACCTACAACTGTCAGTCAGGTGCTCCAAGACCCTGCAGAACACGAAACACATGTGTGCGAGGCTGGGAGTACACACATGCAGAGTGTGTGAAAGGGAACATGTCCACATGAAGTCACGTAAATATACTCGATACTCAAGTACAGTGACCACCAAGGATGCCACTAATGATGCATGTGGAGACATCGCCCAGCATGCATGGGCAAAGTTGAACGGATCCGTCACACACCAAGGATATGTAGACACAGCTCAGCACAACATTTAGGAATCACCCTGCAGGGAAGATGTCAGGGTCCACAGAGGAAGGAACACAACTTTGGACAATGTCACCATGCAGCAAGAGCTGAACATGAACAAAGTCATTTTGCAAATACCTTGTGATGGCACACAGATACCAGGGCCCACCCCATGAGCAGCACACTACTACATTTCCCAGACACCTAACACATTATCCCCACCCCAAACCATTGAGCAGCACCACCAACAGCAAGTCCAGGAAAGCATAAGTGTGCAAAAGAAAAACAAAAAGCTTTATTCAGCATTCAAATTGTCATTTTTTTAAATGTCCATTATTTACAAGGCCCATGGGCCAGGCCATCAGCAAAGTCCTGGGGGGGTACACATCGGGACGTGTGTCCCCTAGCTTGCCTGCACAGTTCACATGTCCATTTCATCCACAGAAGGGGGGGCATCATGTGGGGGGGGAAGGACCAGGCACCGCAGGGACAGGAGGGGCAAGGGTAGGTGTTGTGGGTGCAGGGATGGAGGACTCCACCACAGGGGGTTGGGCAGCGCCAAAGGTGGATGTGAGAAGGGTGCTGCACACGGTTGCAAGGTCCTCCAGCATCCCCCCTGCACCCAAAAGAACCACAGGCCCCAAGGAGGGGGGGGGTCGGAGGGATGGGTCGCAGCGCTACTGGGGGAGGGTGTGGACAGGGGGGGGACTCAACCACCCTGACCAGGGACTCCTTTGACCGCTTGCGGAGTGGTGTCACACTGGGGCTCAGGGACAGAGCGGCCAGGAAGGATTCTTTGGTTGAATCAATGCCAGGAGAGCTGAGGGGAGTGGATTTGGAGGCAGGGGGTTTTGATGAATGTGGACTCCCACTGTGGCTGCGTGTCTTGCGTTTGCCCCCCGACCCAGTGGGTGTGCCTACTTCACCCTGTGTGTGCGTGACAGGAGGTGTGCGCTTGGCTTTCCCTGGTGGTGTGGTGCCTGTGTCTGGTGGGGTGCGTGCATGGGTACGTCTGGGTGTGCTTGGGACAGGCATGGGAGTGGGAAGTGTGGATGGTGCAGGGGTAGTGGGGGGGACGTAGCGCTGCAGGAGACCCACTGCTGCAGTCTGTGTCGAGTCTATGGACCTCAGCAACTGGCGTTGGTCAGACTGCGCAGCTGAGATGCCCTCCATGTATGCCTCCATCTGGGTGAGCACACGGGTGTGGCCATGGAGGACATTAAGCATCGCAGTCTGACCAACCTGCAACTGGCGCAGGATGTCCACAGACTCGGCATTCACGGCAGCAGTGGAGACAGGGGCAGGGGGTGCGGTGCCTGGCAAGAAGGAGACACGTGGTGACCTAGCACGGCGGGAAGGGACCAGAGCAAGTGGGAGGCCGGTGATGGGAACGGAGGGAGCAGGTAGAGATTGTGTGCTGCTCTCAGCTGTGGGAGCAGCCTCCGCCCCCTCTGGGAGCTCAGCCTCGGACCCGTTTGCGTCATAGTCGGTGGTGTAACTGGACAGGTCCTCCGCCTCACTCCCCTCGGCCTCCGTGCCACTCGATGTGCCAGACAAGATAGCACTGCTGCCACTGGTGCTTGGTCCCTCCTCACGCTCCGTGCCAGTGTCTCCCTCGGAGACCCCCGACGATGCTGTCGGCAAGGTGAAGAGACAGAAAATAATCAGACACCTGTATACATAGGTCACATGAGTCAGATCTACATAGGTCACAGTGCATAGCCTAAAAAGCAACATGAGTAACATCTACAATACAAGGTACATATGTAGGCCCTGCAACACACAGCTGGTTGACCCACCATGCCACTGAGAAACAATGGAGTGCATGACACAACAGCAAATTACTTGATATCAAATTGGACAGAGGAGCCAGGCTCTGGGGACAATCGTGCATTGCATCTGTACCACACAGCGTTGCCAAAAAAGGGATGAGCAGGAACCATGTCTATTGACTTTTTGCACATGCTGCAAAGCTAACGCATTGAAACATGCCCAACATGACTGGGTCACTGCACCTTGAGTGTATGTCCAGACAAACATCCCACACAGGCCAGACCTAGCAAGGAGAATACAGATTTGGACATGTAGGCCTTGCCCGCACAAACCACCCCCTACCTGAGACAATGTGATTGAGACAGAGGAAGTACTGACACCTCTTACTCTGGGATGAAAACACATGGGCTGCACTAAATCCTGATTGTACACAAACCACCACTGTTGTGCCTGTCCACATACATCATTGACAATCAACCATCATCAGATTGTCATACCAAGACACACAGGCACTGCCCACCGTGAGTATGCACAAGCAAAATTGGGTCACACTGTAACGTGGACACATGTAGCACAGTTTACGCAAATACAGATGAGGCCAGGGTACAATGCCACAGAGCCCAACCTATGCCGAAGACACTGAGAATGTCCACATTGTTGGATGACACACATGATACCTAGGAAAAGGTGCCCCAGGGCACGGTAGTGGCCACACACCTCCATGGTCCTGGATGGATATGACTGCAACTGAAGCAACCGTCCCAGCACTATGCATTACTCCCACTCATGCACATCATGTCAGAGGGCACAACATTTTACATGCATGCTGTAAGGCAGTACACTTCTAAGACACACTCCTATGTCGGGACTCAGCATCAGTGCCAACTGACATGGACCCCACAATGACTGACCTGGCCAAGGCACAGGCAAGGTCCCAAAACCGCTTACACACCACCCCCACACATGATGCTGCAAGCATTGGGCACTTGGATTAACTGCCAGCCTAGATTACCTTGTGCAAGAGTGACTACCCACAGACCCGGGAACACATGGCAAGGAGGGGAAGGGAGGAAGAACAGCAGGTGTTTACTTTGGGGAACTAGTTATGCGTTGCACATTTAAACCCTGGCAGTGTATCCATGCAACTGCGCACTTCCAAAAGCTGGGGACACACAACAAACACACATGTACCTACCCCCTTCCTGCTGCTGCTTCTCCAGTAAGCGCCTATCCAAGTCGGGGAAGACCACCGCCAGCACACGCTTATGGATGATGGTCAGACGCCGGCGCCCACGGTTCTTGTTGCTCTCAGGTGAGTCCCCCAGCAGGACCCGTGCAATCCTCCTCGTCCAGCACCGGATATCCTGCCAGTGTTTCCTCACCTGGGCTAGGCGCCGCTTCCGACCCTCCGTCTTCCGCACGGCACTGACGGCTCGCCTCCATATCTCCCCCTTGGCATGGACGCCTACCTGTGAGGATGCAAAAGTGAGGATACTTTAATACACCTGAGCAATGACACAGAGACACACATATTAATAATTTGTCTTGTTTGAACAGGCCATGGTATGCAGAAAATTCATTGCACCTTTGTCATAGGGACATTATCCTCTGGGGAAGGCAAAATGCACTACGTGGCAGTGAAAGTACACAGGTGGCATGAGGGGTGCCACACAATTAAGGATCCTGGATCACACTGTGCATCACAAGCAACACCAGGATTATGTACAGCACCTCAAAGCAGTCACATGCCCCAGCCCACTGACCCAACCTCAGCAGGGTACACAGACACACACAGGTACAGGACAATCACCTGCTATTGCCAACTGCGGGTACAAACCTCACTCTGCCCATGTGCCACTAGACTGGGGGGTGTCACAGGTGTGGGGCTGGCTCAGCACGGCAGTCACACAGCACTGCCCCCTGCTCACATCACATGGCCAGGGTATATCCATCCCTCATGCAGCTGGTGTGCAACACTCCCCATATGCACTCACCCACATGACAGGGGACTTACACACACACACCAATGTCCAGGGGACGAACACATCATTTGGACACTCACAGCACAGGTACACTAAATAAACACACATCTATGGGTACTGTCACCTGTCACACTGGGGGGAACACAGAATCACATCAGGACTGTAGCAACAACATTCCCAGGAGTAGCCAGGCAGAATGTGGTTTTTCACAGTAAGCACTATGCAAGTGAGGAGTGCACACAGGAACTACAGCATGCGCTGCATGGGAGATATGAGGCCTTCCCCACCCTGGGACCCACTCCAAACAACATTGCATGTCTTTCACACAGGGACACAATGCCCGAAGTCACAGTCACAAAAAAGGGGCACAGTCTAAGCTAGTGGAGTCAGCACTCTCCTGCTCCCCTGGTCGACCATACAGCATGGTGTACTGTGGGAGGATCACATCCAGCAGGGCAAGGTTCTCCTCCTGTGTGAATGGCTGGGCCCTCTCCACAGACCTGGACATGGTGCCAGAGGAATCACGAGCAGCAGCAGTGTTGTGGAATGAAAGGATGTGCAGGCAAGTGCTCTCTCATTGGACCTGGCTGCCTTATATCTGCCTTGCTGGCCTGTTACATTTACAGGAGTACAGAGAGATTGGTCAGTCAAATTAGCATCCTACGTTTCCTCCAATCCCTTTAAACCTACCCCAGTGAGGGGCTTTGCATGGTTTAAATATTGAGCATGATGTCAAGTCAACAACCACTTTGCAACAAAGTATATTGTTTCAAACCGACTTCTGCTGGCCACCTGATGCAAAAATTCAAACTGTAAACTCTGTCTCCATGACAACCAGCATGCATTTAGGCCATTATACTTGTCCCTCATGTGTCCCCTATGTTATTTCAACATTTTCACACAGGTACGGTGCATTCCACGGCCCTAGGGCACCCCAAATGCAGTAATACGGACCGTACACGTGTATGTACGGTCCGTATCACTATGGCGTACGCATACGCCAGCACACCCATAGTGATAGGGACCCTACACACGCGTGTACGGTCCGTATTACTATGGCGTACGCATACGCCAGCACACCCATAGTGATAGGGACCCTGCACACGCGTGTACGGTCCGTATTACTATGGCGTACGCATACGCCAGCACACCCATAGTGATAGGGACCCTACACACGCGTGTACGGTCCGTATTACTATGGCGTACGCATACGCCAGCACACCCATAGTAATACGGGCCGTACACGCATGTGTAGGGTCCCTATCACTATGGGTGTGCTGGCGTATGCGTACACCATAGTGATACGGACCGTACATACGCGTGTACGGTCCGTATTACAATGGCGTACGCATACGCCAGCACACCCATAGGGATAGGGACCCTACACACGCCCTCAGAGCGTATGTACGGTGTGTTTCACACCTGACAGTGGTGACAGGCGGCACACAGACAGGAATAGAGCTGTCATACTTGGCCAAGGCTGGACATCAAGGCATTGTCTGTGCAGTAATATGTGTGTCGGGCACAGGTGTGTCAGGCCGTGATGTGGCACATTACTCCTGAGGTGTGAAGCTAATTTAAGTATGATGAGCTGTGTACACATGTCATGTGTGATGGTGCACTATGTGCCACACATCCCCTTCACTCCATTGACATGTGTGCATGTAGTACAGACTTGTTGAGCCATGCGTCACTGGCATGGCACAGTCACCGACACCCGCAACTGTCCCCTGATGCCAGGTGCACGGAAAATTACCCCTGAGATGTGAATGCCCGCGTTGCACGCTATAACTATGTCATGTGTGTGTCATGTGTTCCCATAGGTTTGCTGTAGGTGTTTGGTAAAATGCATCTGCAGTTGCTGCAACCAACATGTGTCTGTGTGTAGATGGGCATGCCACACTGTTACGCACACCAGCCCACATGTGTAATCTGACGTAAGGTGTGTATGTATGCATGGACGCGGAGTTTCATAACAAGGACATATCTGCATACTCTCAATGTATGTGTGATCAGTCTTGACATGTACTCCCTCATGGCAAGGTGTGTGGTCTGTCCTTTTTCTATGACATGTGACCTGTGCATCTAGTGTTCCGCAACCTGTCTGTACAATAAACATCCTTCTTCTGCACATATGTGGATGTCTGTAACTCCTGTAATGCGTCTGCCTGTTCACTTACACTGGCCCACAGCTAGTTTCATGGCATGGCATATTGAGGTTGAGAATCAACGTTTGTAGCTGGCTCTTGGTAGGAGTGTCCCCTGCCTGGCATACGTGTCCAGGGCTCATTGCACAGACCTGACTCTGTATGTAGCATATGTGTATTGCCTGTTGAACATGTGCTCAGTACATTGACATTGGTGGTGTACTGTACTCACTCTTCGTTGTCCCTTCAAATTCACTGCAGGGCTCCGCCTCTCCCTCGACCAATTCCGGACTTGGCTGACCTGAGGGAACATGACTGTATACGCCGCTACCGCTTCCCCCAATGTTTGATTGAGGACTTGACGACACGGCTGGCAGCACACCTCCAACCGCTACACAGGTATCCTGGTGCACTGACACCCAAGATGAAGGTGATGGCAGCCCTACATTTCTTTGCCACGGGTACCTTTCAACATACCATTGCTCACGTTGGTGGCATGTCCCAAACCATGTTCAGCCGTGTGCTGCATGATTTTTTAGAGGCCATATTGGTTCACCTAGATGAGTTCATTAAATTCCCAACTCCTGAGCAGTTGACAGGTCTCAAGCGTGAGTTCTATGCCCTGGGAGGGATGCCCCATGTCATTGGGTCCATAGATGGAACACATGTGGCTTTGGTACCACCACAGGCACAGGAGGTAGCGTATAGGAACCGCAAGCATTGCCACTCCATTAATGCCCTTGTGGTGTGTCTTGCCAACATGGTGATTTCACATGTCTGTGCTCGTTTTCCAGGATCACCACACGATGCCTACATCATGAGGCGTAGCAGGGTGCCTGAAATGATGCTGCCGCTGCGCAACGAACGGGCATGTCTTGTTGGTGGGTATACTCTGTCAGTCCTGTATTTAGCGTCATCTTCCTGTCTCACTGCTTCTCCTGACCCACTTTTGTCCATGATGTTTCCATGTAGGGGACGCTGGCTATCCCAACATGCCATGGCTGATCACGCCTCTCCGTAACCCCAGCACGGCTGCCGAGCACCGCTACAACAACGCCCATGGGCGGACCAGGCGAGTGATAGAGAGGACGTTTGGCCTCCTGAAGAGCCGATTCCGTTGCCTCCACAAGACTGGTGGCGCACTCCCATATGCACCGGTGAAGGTATGCAAGATCTTCCTCGTGTGCTGCATGTTGCACAACATGGCAGTGGAGAAAGCTGTGCCACTCATCCTGGATCTGGATGAGCAGGACCATCCACCCGTGGAGGATGAAGGGCTTGGTCACGAGGCAAGTGATGTGGAGGAGGAGGAGGCGGAAGAGGACATCCGGAGTCGGCTCATTCGCAACTTCTTTGCTTAGTGGTGAGTTCCAGTGTCTGAGTATGCACGCATTGGGCCGTGTGTGGTATGTGTTGCAATGTGTGTGTCCATCTGCATGTCTGCCAGGTGAGTCAGAGGTGTGTTTGGATGTGTCACTCGAGTGATGGTGCAATAGATGAATGTTTTTCCAGAGTCATCCTTGTCACCTAGCATGTTGACAACCTTATACGTGTCGAGTACATGCACATGCAGGCGGATGTGCTACTAATGGCTGACTTCTGGTGTGTCTCTCATCCACAGGTACTTGCGCATGCTGTCTGCTGGTGGCATTGTTGTGCTCCTGCTATTCCTCATGAACACGGCAACATGTGCTGAATCAGCGTTACATGCACGGACACGTTTGGAAATCGCCTTAGGGTAAGGGATGCAGCACGGCTTTTTGGGTGTGGTATTTGTTTTGATTGTGTGTGCACTGCTCCTGTTCATGTTTGGATACTTAGCATACATGTAGATTCACCATGGGGCACATGACATGGAGCTGAATTCACCTGAATTGATTGTCAGACTTGCTGACAGTCATCTGTAATGGGATTGTGGATTGTGATGGAGCCATCAATGTGTCTAACACTGCCCTCGAAAACATACGGGTTGCACCGGTTTGACATGGTGTGTGAATTCCCCATTGGAGGCTCAATGGTGTATGGCAGCCTCTCCGTGAGCAGCAGGGGGTGTTTAGCTGTAACCCGTCACTTGTGTGCCAGTTCTATGGATTTCCAGCATATGTGGTGCAAAGGGGGGTGCCAGTGTCGGTCCCACATGTTCATCCACATGACCTGTGTATGTGTTGACAGAGTTGCATTAGCATTTGGACACACATGACTAATAAAGGTGTCCCTCTGCCTCCAAGGTGCCTCATCTCTGTCAATGGTGGTCTGTTGCCACTGTGCATGCGGCATGTCTGGCATAGTAATCAGAGATGGTGCATATGGGTCTATGTATAGAGTAGCAAGATGCCAGCTGTTTGTCAGGGATTAGAATCTGTATTGTGCATGATGTCCATGGCTGTATAGGTATTGTGGCATGTCAGTCTCCACGACGGCCACTGTGCTGCATGTGCATCCATTGTGTGTGTGTGTGGCATGTTGAACTAGACATTCCTTCCTTGACATACACCTTTTGCATAGTTCCTTCCTGAGATCCTTGTCTTTGTGTGCAACTTGGGGCATTGTTTTCTTGACATGGCGCATGCTGCTGCAGGGCCTGCAGCAAGGGCACCCAGTGTCAACGGAAACGAGCTAGTGTTCATCATGGATTGCTTGCTGACATGTGCTATGCTGATCAGCAGCATCTGTGCCTCATGCTGCAGCACACTCTGCATTATGCACAAGTTCCCCAGTTCCATCCACCTCAAGGCAAGAGACACCATCCCCCAGGTCAACTACGACATCCGTGTCTAATCCTACCCTGCACTCTACGGACATGTGCGTTACAACTCCCATGATACTTGTCCATATCCAGGGTGCATCTGCACAGCTCTGCTTCTACATCCGGCGACCAGGCCACATCAACGTCCAACAGCGATGGGGGGGAATGGATCACTGCCAGCTGCAGGATGGCCTTCTCAATCCACGCACACACTCAGGATGCAGCCCACAACCACAACACAACCTTGTGGCACTGTGATCCAAGACCCCATTGTGCCATCTCCAGGCATCCAACCTTGGCCGGCCCACCATTCTCCACATCCACCTGACTCAAGCATGCAGGCCATGGTTCTGCCACCTGTCTACACATACCTGGGAGTAGCACCCCAGGACACTCCACATGATCCCTGACCTCTGCGCATGACTGTTGCTCTTCTAAATAGGTCTGTGGGCACAGTTGTGCGGGCACCCCCTCAGCTGGTTGGGCCTATCACGGGTGAGTATGGTGCTCCATGTCTGTATTGGATGCTACATTGTGACCCATGTGTGTCCTGTGCCAGACTCAGACCCCAGGGTATGCATGTTTGGAGTTACTTCAAAACTCAGGCATGGTTTGACTTTACAACACACACATGTAGTGGAATAATGCAAAATGACGGCATCATCTCGTGATTGTGAAGATATTTATTTGTGGTGGGGTACGTGTTTGGGGGGATGACAAGAGGTGCTTGGCGGGAGTGTAGAATCCAAAGTTCACTGGGGGGGTTGGTATCCTTGCCAATGGAAGTCATCAGAGTCTTTGCCACAGTCTTTGTCAACATTGGTCAGACAGTGACCAGCAAGTCCATGTGGCAGAGAATGTCATTTGCTGTAGTGCTGCTGTTGGGCCAGAGGGCCAGGTGCCAGGCCAGGTGACCTGGGAGATGGTGATGTTCCGCTGACTCTCACGGTCTTTTGCGTGGACGACCCACCTTCCTGCGGGGACCCTCAGATGCAGGCCGTGACGATGCTTGGGATGCTCCGTCGGATGAATCCTCCTCCTCCTGATCCCTCCCTGTGGGTGGTGATGTTCTTCGCCTGGTGGCACAGGGAGGGTTGCCCATGTTGTCGGCAATCCGACGGAGTACACGGGTCATTTCCGTTTGCACCGCCACGAGCTCAGCCTGTCTTGCCTCCATCCGTCCTTGGTGTCGCTGTTGACTGGCATATTGCTCGGCCTGCATGTTCTTGATCTCTCTGAGGGTCTCCACTACCTGGCTGAGGCCCCTGGGTTCACACCGGTATGAGTCGAGGATGTTGCTGACGTGTGACATTACCGGTTCCTGAGCCAACTGGTCAGGTTCGCGCCTCCGCCGTCCTCCACTCCCATCACCCCTGCCCACTTGCACCTGGCCTGCCGTTGTGGGCACATCGGGTCTCCGGGACCCCTGAGGGATGGCATTTGCGGTGTCGCCTGCCTCCTCCTGGGTGCCCGGAGAACCTTGTCCCTCCTGGACAGACTGGCTGTGTTGTTGTGTGCGGGCAGGGCTCCTGGGTGTCTCCTGGGATGTGGCAGGAATGGGGGTGGTGGTTGGCACAGTTGTACCTGACGCAGGTGCTGCAGGTGGTTGGACACCAGAGGGGCCAGGTTGGTCTGGGTCGTCCACGGAGTGGTGAGAGTCGTCGCTGCCGGTTGGGTCCTCTTCACGCAGACCCTGGTCCTGTGAGTCTTCCCCCCCAGTGTTGGGGGGAGATCGACGACGTTGACCTGTGTGTGAGAGAGACAATGTTAATTGTGTTACATGCGACATCCATGTTTCATTCATTTTTGAGTTGGCACAGTTCCTCTGGGTGGTTGGATATGGCTTGCATTCCTCTCGCAGTGCACTTGTGCATGGGTATGTCCCTTGGCCACAGCTTTCGACACTTTACCCATGTGTGACACAATCTTAGTTGATGCATCTTTTTGGAACGCAGTCAGCAGTGTAGTGAGCAGGCGTAGCAAGCCATGCAGAGCCGCCTTACGTGTTGCACTGTACTTTGCCAAATGGTGTTTTCACCATGCTATTTGAGAATGCAGGTAGGTAACTTGAGCATTTGTGACAGGGTTCTACCAAACACAGTGGGTAGGTTTACTGGGTGTAAGGTTAGGTTTGTGCCTGCAGCACGGATGTACTCGTGCACAGATTGACACATGTCCCAGTGTTTATCACAGGAAAAAGGGGGGGTTCAGGCACTGCCAAACCTTGTCTACATGCACACAGTCCACCTGCTGACGAGCGGACATGGCCACACCACCCAAGGGTGATTTGGTCTCCCTCTGTCTCCCTTTCTCCCTCCCTCTGTCAGCCTCCTCCCTCTGTCCATCTCCCTCTGTCTCCCTTTCTCCCTCTCTCTGTCAGCCTCCTACCTCTGTCCGTCTCCCTCTGTCTCCCTTTCTCCCTCCCTCTGTCAGCCTCCTCCCTCTGTCCGTCTCCCTCTGTCTCCCTTTCTCCCTCCCTCTGTCAGCCTCCTCCCTCCCTCTGTGTGTCACCCTCTGTCACCTCAGCCCAGCTTCCTGGGGACACACAGTCTGCAGGTCTTTCAAAGGCCATTGGCTTGTTCATGTGGGTTTGTTTGTAGTCTCCGGGCACCCATTGGGCGGAGTTTCTGAGTCTGCTCTGCTGCTGTGGCGGTGTGTGCTGACACTCTTCCAGAGTGATGCGTCTTGATTAGCTGCTGTTATGTGCAAATTGTGCCTTCATACCCATGTCATCCGGCAACGCGGCCAACATTTGCAGGCAACACAGTACTGTGTGGGGACACACTGTTTGTATGGCTGTGCCCTAGGCCATATGGGCTGAGGGCATTGTTGTGTGCTTCAGAGTTGCTCTATGTTAGTTTTGGGGCCCACCCTCCCGGCATCGGGGACATCCTGTCTTGTGTTGGTGTCTTGTGTGGCCTGTGACTTGGCATGGCCTTGCTTGGTGCATGGGACATGGAGGCGCTAGTGGCATGTGTGTGTTTTTGGAGTGTGGTTGTGTCCGGTGCTGGCTTTGGGGGGGTTGGGTGCATGATTGGGATTTTGGTTGTGTATGGCGTTCCCCCCATGTGAGGTGAGTTGTTTGTGTACTCACCAGGGTCTGGGACTCCTTGTACTCCATCTACTCCCACCGGCGGCAGCGTGGCCATCACCTTCTCCTCCCAGGGATGGTACTGTACCAGTCTGCGGGGCGGCCCTCCTCCAGTGATGTTCCCCTGGTTGTGATCGTCCGTCATTTTGTGGCAGACCGTCCTCCGCAGATCGTACCACCTGGCTTGGCACTCATGCCTGGTCCTTCTGGTGGCCCCAACAGCATTCACAGCATCGACAATCCTCTGCCACATGGCTGATTTTGCTGATATGCTGGTCCGTCTGACCAATGTTCCAAAGAGCTGTGGCTCGACTCTGATGATTTCGTCGACAAGGACCTCCAGCTCATCCTTTGTGAACTTTGGATTCTTGTTAGTGGGCATGGTGTGGGGTGTGGGTGTGGATGGTTGTGGGGGTGTGGGTGTGGATGGCTGTGGGTGTGTGAGTGTGGTTGTGAAGGTGTGTGTGTGTGTGAATGTGATGAGGGGGTGTTTGTGATGGTGGTTGTGTGAAGGAGTGCAAGTGTAAGGTGTATTGATGGCTGTAGTATGGTGCAGTGCGTTGTCTCTGTGGTCTGGCAGTGGTGGATCTGTTGCAAAGGATCATGGTTTGTGTGTGTTGGGCCTTTTTATTGGTCCATTTGTGGGTGTGGCTGTGTTTGAACTTTGGGTGGGTGTGTTATAAGGAGTTGTTGTGTTTTGGGCCTCTGTTTAGCTGTTTGGCAGTTGCAGGTCAGTGTATGGGGTGTATTTGTGCTTGTTGGACATGTTTTGTGGTGTTGTGTGAATCGAATTCACTCTCCTTGTGTTGTTTGGGGTTGTCCTGGTTCAGTATGTGTGTTTTTGGCGTCTGTACGGTACGTACATGCACTGGTGGGGTGTTGTTACGCGCCGTATATACACTGGTGGGGTGTTGGTACGCGCTGTACATACATGGGTGGGGGTTCGGCGCGTACATGCACTGGTGGGGTGTTGGTACGCGCCGTACATACACTGGTGGGGTGTTGGTATGCGCCGTACATGCACGGGTGGGGGTTCGGCGCGTACATGCACTGGTGGGGTGTTGGTACGTGCCGTACATACACTGGTGGGGTGTTGGTACGCGCCGTACATACACGGGTTGGGGGTTCGGCGCGTACATCCACTGGTGGGGTGTTGGTACGCGCCGTACATACACGGGTGGGGGTTCGGCGCGTACATGCACTGGTGGGGTGTTGGTACGCGCCGTACATCCACTGGTGGGGTGTTGGTACGCGCCGTACATACACGGGTGGGGGTTCGGCGCGTACATGCACTGGTGGGGTGTTGGTACGCGCCGTACATCCACTGGTGGGGTGTTGGTACGCGCCGTACATCCACTGGCGGGGTGTTGGTCCGCGCCGTATATACACGGGTGGGGGTTCGGCGCGTACATGCACTGGTGGGGTGTTGGTACGCGCCGTACATACACTGGTGGGGTGTTGGTACGTGCCGTACATACACGGGTGGGGGTTCGGCACGTACATCCGCTGCGGGGGGCGTTTGGCACGTACATACGGGGGCTGGGGGGGGGTGTTCAGCATGTATGCGGGCACATGTCTCGATGGTTGCTATGGGAGTTCGGTCCGTACGGTGTATTTTCCATACGGTTGTAAAATTGGAAGGACGGGACGGATCGTACTTGCACGGTCGGACTTCATTTTTCCGATTCGTAGGGTAAATCGTCCGAGGATTTGTCGGACACATTTTCCGACCCGAGGACGTGTGGGGAAATTTTCCCAATGTGATTCGTATGGACTTTTTCCCATACGAATCATACTTGGCAGTTTGTACGCTACTTGTACGATTCGTACGGTAAAAATACCGGATACCATTCGTACGGGGAAACATTTTCCAGGATCGGAATCGGCACCTAAATATTGCAGAGTTTCCATCAGTCTTTCTCCCTCCCCCATCTGTCTCATGTGAGAGTAGATAAGCTTTGTTTCTTGGATGGAACAACATCCAAACCTAGAGAAGATCCATAAGAGTGCTCTAGCTACTACTTTGCTAATTGTGCTCCTCTAAGCTACTTCCTCTGCATATCTGATGGCATTATCCACCACAACAAAGACTACTTGTTCCTGATGCTTGAGGATAGGGGACCAACAGAACAGACCACATACTACTGGTAGTGGCACTAATGGTACATTGTCTTACATCCAGACGGGGAACTCAACTGACATGTAGGAAATGCTCTATGGCATGTCTCTGTGTATCCCTGTACAGCAGAACGAATATCCCAACTATTCTGGGTCTGTTTTAATGCCTAAGGGCATCTTGTTGGCTAGTGATAGAAGAACATTTCTATGAACTAGGCAAACCACTATCCTCTTGCTAGCTCCTTGCTCAGGATTCACTGTTTCACTGGAAAGCAGTCCACACTCTCAGTCAGCATAATGCTTTTCAACCAGTTCCTTCATGACTTTTTCCTTGACTTCCGAAGTTCTACAAGTGTAGATCACTCAACGTGTACTTGGCAGAATTCCTCCCAAGTAGATCCTCTTGGAGCTATCGAACCCTGCAGTTTTGGTAGCTGAGAAATGGGGGAACAGTGGGTGAGGACCGGGCAAAGGTTTAACAATGTCGTTAAGACTTCGACTTTTCCATCTTCTTTTTGCACCCACTGCTTTTTTTTATGTCTCCTATGATCCTATGGTTGAATTCCATTTGTTAACGTCATGTTGAAATGTTATTTTACATTGATTGAAATGCATTCCTCCTTATGCTACATTGAGAGCTATCATGCATCCTATAAGTGTTCTTAATTCTTACTGAAGAAGTAAATTCAAATGTGTGTGTTTTTTTAAATGTTTGCCCAATCTCGTAGTGCAGGGGACCTCAAAAAGCTTTTAAGCACTACATTAAACAGGTACTGTACCTGCCTACTGCAAAGCGGAACAGAGGCAATGACATTCCAGATGGGCTTTTCATCCTAAACTTTAAAGTTCTAGTGTTAGGTTTGGACAGTGTACCATGAGTACAGACTCAATGGTGTTGGTGAGCGGGTACTACTAATTAGTACTGCTAGAGGTGGTAGATCAGTGGTGTGAATTGCAAACAAGTCTGACTTCCAAGAAATTAGTGGTATTTTCAATTCCAGATAGTTTTAAATAGTGACCAACAGCACTTCTGACTTAGAAGAAAAATTAGGGGGAGCTCACGGACAAATGAGATTGACAACAAGAAAAACTTGGCCCTAGCAAGGTTGGCCTTTAATATAATTGGCACTTGCAGTGTTTAAAAATGTTTTTAATATATGTGAAGTCAATTAATTTTGTTATGTTATTTTGTGTTATTTTATTTATTATTTATGTTGTGGGTTATGTTTTATATGGTATTGGATGAGTAATGTTTTAAAATGTCAAAATAAATTAGGCCTGTGTTATATTTTTGGTTAATATTTTTAACACATTTTGCACTATTTTAATCAAAATGAAGTCTTGTTTTGGTTAATTTGTTTTATTTATAAGTAGTGCTCCCGGTTTTATGGAATTTTATTTTTTTAACATTTCCGTCTGTATTTATCTATATTTATTATTGGGCCATTTTATCTGTATTTATCCATATTTATTTTGTGTTTTGCACATAAATGTAGGTGTAAAACTGTGCATTTCCATATTTATTTAAATGATAGGCGTGCAATCATAATTTGATGTCTGTTGTATTTTAGCTATTTAAATTGCCAAATATCACATAACAGTACATACACTGGCAAATATTAGCATTATACCTCAAATGTATGTTGGAAAATGCAGTTATTTAAGTAAATTTCATCCTGTTTTTTAATTTTCCATGCTGTCCAGCTGCTCAGCTGTTGGGCTATGATTCATGTAAGACAGCACGAAGAGTCACTTAAAAAAACCACATTTTCTGTATTTATTAATTTAAAAAAAATAAATGCAGACAGAAAGCGCATTGTTTTCTGTCTGTATTTATCTGTAAAAATCCGTAAAAGTGGAAAACAGGGTGCCTTACTTATAAGAAACATATTATTAATTGTTTTAACTAAAGAAATTACATTTTGTGAATTAAATTATTGTATGAATGTAAATGTATGTCAGATATTATTACATTCATGTTTTTTAAAAATATTTATATAGGTTTTGCAGGTTTTATTTTTTAAAATATTATTTTCTTGTTTTTTAAAACTTATATTTATTTATCTAATCTTTTCCTTTGGTTTTTTGTTTGTTGTTGATTAGCTTGAAGTGTGAATAGTAAGTGTGACTCCTCCAGGGTCCAACGCTTTCCCCAATGTTGCTTACTATGAGTGGGAATAGTAAATATGACTGCTCTAGTGTTAAATGCTTTCCAAAATGTTGTTATGTTTGGAGTGGGAATAGCAAATCTGACTCTTCTGGAGTCTAACTATTTCCCCAGTTGTGTTATGTTTGAAGTGGGAGTAATACATTTGACCCCTCAACATCCAATGCTTTCCGTAGTGTTGTTTCGTTTGGAGTGGGCATGCTATGTATGACCTTCGGAGTTGGAATAGTGTATTTGACCACCCCAGACTCCAACACTTTACCCTGTGTGGCTTAGCTTGGAGTGGAAATAGTAAATAAGACCCCTCAAGAGTCCAGGGATTTCCCTATTGTTGCTTAATTTGAAGGTAGAATAGTAAACCTCACCCCTCCAGATTTCAACGTTTTCCCTAATTTTGTGATTTTTAGTGTGGGAATAGTAAATTGGACTCCCCTCAAGCATCCAATGCTTTTGTCAAAGTTGCTTAGTTGAGAGTGGGAATAGTATTATATGAACCCACCAGAGTCCAGCAATTTTACAAATTTTAATATGTTTGGAGTGCGAATGGCAAATTTATGCTCCTCCCTCCCCCTATCCTCCAGGCATCTAGTGCATTTTCCAATATTGCTTAGTTTGGGGTCTGAATAGTAAACCTGACCCCCTCCAGAGTCCAAAGCTTCAGGGGATCCATTGTCCTATTCCATTCTCACGTTGTGAGCGGCAACATTTATGAAATGTCCCACACTGAACATGGGAATGAGATTGTCATTGCTCAACCAAGCCATGGAATAAGACTGCTGAATAGGACTCTTCAGTTAACGTCCTGGCTCTCCATGATCGTTGGTCAAGGTCTTCTCTTCAGGCTCTTTCTACCTCGCTAGTAAAGTGTTGTACCTATTCTCAAACTAACAATATATGTGAACGCACCTGCAATGGAAAAGTCAGGCAAGCAGAAATGGAAAACAGTATTGTTTTTTACAGAATTGAAAACAGGCCGATTAAGGGCAATTTTAGAATATTAAGTCAATAGCGCACATTTAATATGCATGTGCACTTTCAAACACAAGTTAATATAACTTGTCAGTACATTAGATTCAAATTGCATGTGGCATACAGTTAAATCTTTAATACGCATGTGTAAGTATGGCTAAGAACTACATTTTAAATTAAATATACTTGACACATTACATAATTCAATTGTCGTGTCAAAAGTAAACACATTCTAAATAAATACGTTTATTCATCAAGGGCCATATGTAGGTAGCCTAATACCGGTGGGTAACGGCCGATTTTCGGTAAATATACCGTTACCGACCGGTATTTAGGCATTTGCTATGTAGGGGGCATATTTCAGGATTCGGTAATTTACCGAATCGGTAAAATTACCGATTCGGTAAATACCGAATCCTGAAATGAGATGTAGGAAACACTCTAATGAGTGTTGTGTAGGAATTAGAATTCGGTATTTACCACCAAATATAGGTTGGTGATAAATACCGAATACATTGCAAAAAGCAATATTTTGGTGAAATAAGAGTGCCATGTGGCAGACATACATGCCCTTAGGGCATGTATGTCCGCCACATGTGCACACATGCAGGAATCAGGGGTGCAACAGGGTGTCAATGTGACACCCTGCCACCCTTGAATGTGCTCCCCCCATTACCGAATCGGTATTTACCGATTCGGTAATGAGGCATACCTTCCCATTGATTCGAGGCCCATAGGAATCAATGGGAAGGTATGCCTCATTACCGAATCGGTAAATACCGATTCGGTAATTACCGAATTTCTCCGATTCGGTAACATTTACCGAATTATTACCTACATACAATTTACCCATTCTTAAACACCGAATCGGTAAAATTCGGTATTTAAGAATCGGTAAATTGTATGCCACCTACATATGGCCCATAATATGGTCAAGGCACACAGTATGTATAAACGTATAAATTCTCTAATTCTACAGTGAAATCACTTCAATAATGATTTCAAGTGCAATACCTTTATTTTAATTTGTCGCTAGGTCTCACAGGAAACGTGCTAAGTGCACGAATTGGTGATGTGTAAAGATTGAGTCGAAATGATGCGGCTCCATAGGGAAGGCGCCGTTTATAAAATTTAGGGGAGTGCAACTCCCCTCCCGCGCCATTGGGCCCGGCTTAATGACAGTGTCCCAGGAAGCCCAACCCCTCGGACACCATTGTTTCCCTGCCCGCTAGAGCATGGGCAGGGAAAAACATTTGTGCTCCTACCCCTTGGCAGCAAAAAGGCTCAGCAATGGAAGCTACGTACCATACACATTCACAGAAAGAACACTCGCCTCATTCCCAGTCTCACAGAACTATTACAAAAATTAATTCATTCAGATTATACAAACGATTTCCCCTATAAATAAGAGCAGATCTATTAACTTAAACAATGTCTAACTTAAAAAGTTTACCTGGAGGATTTTGACACATGCCGTGTATACATATATACATATATCTATATCTATATATAATTTTAATATTGAACTTGGGCAGGTTATGATTTTGCAAACAGTTTTTTTTTTCTTCACAAGACTGCTTCCTTTTCCTCAGATTTTTTTGCTAATCATGCCTATGTTCTAAGTGGTATTTTGAGAGCAATCTATTGAGCGATGGTATTTCTTGCACATTACATTAGATGTTACCTAGGCTATGGATCTATGAAGCCGTAAAAGCACAATCCTAAAATGAACAAAATGAATGACGATTTTGAACAGCAGTTATAATTACACGGATACTAAGGCAAGAGGGATTTCCAGTCTAACGTGTGTACGGGATTAGTACGGGTTGACTTGTCTTGAGCGGTCTAGCTATGCCGTTTACACAACGTTTCCTGGCCGCTAACCTGATTCCTGTTTATAGCTGTATATTACTATTTTAAAATTAATACCAATACATGTCAGAGTTAAACACCAGAGGGGGACATCCTTCTCTGGCAATTTCACGAGAAGAGGGCATGAAATCCCATAACTAACATTTGAGTCTAGTAGCAGTTGCTGTAGGAAACAGAGCAACACTGCCCTCTAGAGACATTTCCGAAGATCGTTTTAGAAAATTTAAACTGGCTTCTTTCTGCAGGAGTTCCGTTTTCGTGTCGGACATTCAACCACAACCTTACACTCCAGCCATAAATCTCCAGGAACCACAATCTCAAATTCCAAATAAAAATCTGAGAAATATGTGTGAGTTTATGTACCTCATCATACCGATTTGCTGGATCTTCTTGGAACTTTGATAAAATGATGTGTAAATGCGTATAGGACAGTTTGTGTCCATGGCACATGCACCAGACTCCCCCCAGTTAATTCAGAGGAAATTTCAAAACTGTCCCTGTTCTAACTTCTGAATCCATTGCAACTCGTCTTTCCTTACCCTCAGCCCCTTTCATTTCTTTTTATTTGTTGCCCCTTTCTTCCATCTTTCTCTGTATTTTTTCAAATTACTCATATCCCTGGGTTTCTCTAGTAAATCTTTAGTATAAGCTCTTAGAGTAATAAACCCATTTGTTTGATTTCATCATGTGTCAAGTGCATTTTTTTGTTTTGTTTCACGTTTTTCATTTTACTGATGCCAATCTCTAATTTATCAGCTAAGTCTTCTAATTTATTGTGTGATTCATTTGTACATCTGGCTGCCTCTTTAATCAAATATCTAATTTCATCAGTATTGTAGGTTAATTAAGTATTCAAATTCACATTGCCCTGAAGCATCTCACCAAATCCTATACTTAAAATGGCAGTTATAATGTCTTAAGGAGGCTTCTCAACCATCACTATTCCTATAGGTGTGGCAGCTTGAATATGGGTTTCAGATTGCATATCTCTGCTCGTACCAAGTAATACTGTCATCGGTTATTCTGCTGGTGCACTCTGTACTACTCCAGTAGAAGCTTGCACCACTGAACTATCTCCCTTAGCACATGTGTCGACTCCCACAGTAGCAGGAGTTGTATTTGCCACTCTATCTGTATATGGAGGAGGTCTGGTATTCAAAAGCTCACTCATAAATTTATCGTCAGAATCATCTACTTGTTTTTATTTTTTATTTGTGTATCTTTGTCATCATTGTAAGTAATTATTGCAGGGAATGTCTTTACACATTCATTCATATCCTCGGTCCAACTTTTTTCCTGCCAATCCATTTTGCTCTCAAGTCAATGCTTAAATAAATTTTCACCTGCTTTGTTGCTTTCATTCTCTCTTTCTCTGTCGCCATGCAATCACATTCATTAAGCGCCTCAAATTGTGTAGGTCTTTGCATCTGATTAATATCATACATAGTTTGTGTCAAGAAATCAAACTTTCTATCATTAAATGTACCCTTCAAAGGACATTTTAAAACTTCATCATGTGCATTATAATTATTCCAATCTGAAATCCAGGTACACGTGCAGCACCCAATTCGTTCTATCATCTCGTAGGCTGGAGTTCCTTCTGCTGTTAATTTCTGATCCTCCCTAGGTAACAGAGCAACCCTATGCTTCACTAAAAAACTTCCTCCTATTTCTGCTAAACAGAAAAATCAACTTAAGATCACAACAAACGAACTTGTGAACAATAACCAATTGCAACGCAGTTCTGTCAAACGTCAACCTATCACAATGCAGATTCACCAGTAACCAACCAATCAGAGCAGTGCTTTGTGATGATGTATCACTAATCCCAATCTAGCTCCCTGGCTGACCAACCAATCATAGCATGGTTTATCACAAAACCTCTTTAAAGCCAATAAAATAATTAAACCCTTGTCTGTTTATCCCAGAAAGGAAAGAAAAGTAAATGTTCAAGTATTATAACTCAACTTATTCACAATATTTTTCAGTTCACACTAGACTGACTCCAGTCTAGCTGTAATCTACCCTAGTCAGTGTGCTTGCTTCCAAATAAAACACATACCCTGGAAAAGGAAAACTCGTTAGTTCGGAATTCCTATCAATATGTAAGCAGTGCATTGATCTGTACACCACTATTACAGACATGTAAAATCAATATATCTCAAGATCTTGGATTTCTACGAATCCAACAACCAAACCAACCAATAAAATTCAAATAATCCTCAAATGCGTTTACAAAAATACAAATAATACATCAGTACCACAGTGATCAATCCACCAACTGAACCCAAAATCATCATTGCATACCCAAACAACACAACAGAAACAGAAATCCATCTCACAAAACACATACGTTATTGTGCACTCACAAATAATTTCTCCCTATTCATACTTACTCTCCAAATCGTTCAGAAACACACGGCTAGTCACTTATATGGAGTATCCAGCGTCTGACTTTTGGCAGAATTCCAAAACTCTCTCTTCTCCCTCGGACTGGGAATTACAGACCAGTAAATCATGGAAAGATGTTTTAAGGGACTCGTACCAAAAATAGGTGCTCTTACAAAACCATCCTCTGCTACTAAATTTGTGAGAGCCTGAACCCCAATATTTCACTGAGCCCGGCTATTTTGATTACCTCAAAATGTAATTCCGGCGGCTCTGCTCCTGCACCCTTGATCTTGCGATAAGAGTCACCACAGTGCTTGACGTGAAGTCCAGTAAATTAGCAGATTAAATCAAATAGTGACAGGAACCATTCAATGCCTGAGTTCTAGATCAATAAAAGTTAAAACGTTGTATTACAAAATTCTCAAAATAGGTAGTATAGAGAAATGCAGTCAATGCCATGAAGGCTCAGAGTACACAGTCAGAAATCTAAATTATTCTAAGTCTTATTAGGCAATACAATCATTAGAGGTACGAATAGATATGCTAGAAGGGAAAAGGAAAGACTCTTCACTAAATGGACAAAGTCCTATGAGGAAAAGGAAAAGTCTAAATAATCGGACAGAGTCCCCAAATGAACAAAAATCATCTTCTGGTCAACCCCCAACACCAGGGGATTTTGTACACATTTTACGAATAAGAAATAAGAAAAAACTGCAAATTCAGCATGGCATGACTAGTGATAACACATGTTGGACAAATTAAAATCATGATTGTCATTAAAATTATTTTAGCACTAACCAAATTGAAAGGTAGAGAAAATCTTCCATTAGCTAAAACAGCAACAGCAGTACGGAAATGTTCAGCACAAAACAAATTCTTCTGAAACAAAGACTCAAACGCTAGAGTGCTAGCATGTCTGTATCGAAGCTTCCACAGAAAGTGTCCTTCAGAAAGTTACATTAGGATCACGACGAAAAAACTTTATTCACAATATATGCTCTTGTACGAAAATAACCAATTGCATCACAGTGTCCTGTGCTCTGCGAAAACTGTTGGGAGAGAAGACTTGCAGGGGGACATTGATTGGGCGGGGTAGTCACAAGTTACTTGTCACCTGCAATTGCACATTTTAGAAAAAGCTTTAACAGACTCTTATTTTCACTTCCAGCTGGGCCCAACATACGTTCCTCACTTAAACTGTCATCAGCACTACTTTTGTTTGAGTCGCGTTGTGGCTGGGATCTGCCTGGAGCCTAACAGCTTGATGCCAATGGAGTTGGGAATACAAAGACATTCAACTTTTCACTTTACAAATGCTCAAGAGAACATCTATGATTTATAGTCAGGTTTTTAATATTTCCAAAATCTTTATGTTAGAGATAAGCATGCAATAGAAATGTCAATTTATATATGTTTATAGGCGTAATTACACTAATGATAATCATCTATATAGCGCTTAATAATAGGATCATTTTGGAAGCATTAAAATGATTGTAAGTTGGGACATGTATGTAACATAAGTATCTCTGCAACAAAAGCAGTAAGACACTGACATCAATCAATCAATCAATCAGGCATTTATATAGCGCACGACTCACCCAGAGGGTCTCAAGGCGCTGGGGGAGGGGGGGGTCCGCTACTGCTCGAACAGCCAGGTCTTGAGCTGCTTCCTGAAGGCGAGGTGGTCCTGGGTCAGGCGGAGGTGGGTCGGGAGGGAGTTCCATGTCTTGGCGGCGAGGTAGGACATTTCAGCTGCATTATGGAACCAGGCTGCTTGCTTATTTGCGCACTCGCATGCATACTTTTTATAATTTACCTAGTGAAAATGGTGGTCAACTAACTTCAAACAGTCAATTTAACTTACATTTCATTCCAAAATGGCCACTGGTGCTTCACAACTCATACATGTGCAACAGTGCTCTTATTGGAATGCATTTTCTTTGAGAAAAACATCATTTGAATATTGAGATGGTATTTTCTAAAATAAATCCTTTAGATAATCATCACTATGGCATGCACATTCCTTATAGCGTTAGGACGCATGCGCAACTGACAAATCTTCATCTTCAAATTGTGTTTTGTTTGAGATGCTACTGAAAGGTGGATACTGTGGTGTGCTCAGGCTTCATAATGTCATGACATATGCACCCACAAAGGCGACTTTTTTAGTTTCATTTTTTCCCTCTGTCTAATGGAACAAGCATTGGCAAAGCAAATAGCTGGCCACTCGTTTTAAAAGGCAAGAGTGATTGACTTTGCCAATGCATGTTATGATAAGTCACTCCTATATAACTGGAATTAATAGAATGCTCTCCAGCAAGTATATTAACGACCAGAGTTATCTTACCACCGTTTTACCATGCAACTTCCTAGGCATATAAAGATCTCTGCAGCAATGCCTTAATCCAGTAAAATGTCGTAAAATGCATTATGTACGTGACAAATACATGTATAAGTGAACTGACAGACTTTGCTCTTCAGGAACCCGCCTGCTTTCTGCTGCCACCTCTTGACCTCCAATGTATGGGCTCCTGGAGCTAAATCTTCCATTACCAGTCCTGCGCCAACCCCGCCAATCCCTTGTTGACTATATCTTTACCTTTGGCCCTTTACAACCCTAATCTGCCTTCCGAGCTCCAAAAATATCACATGGAGCCACCCAGGGGCCATATTACACATGGGACTAATTTTTCTGGATTGCGCTAGGCGCACCTTTCTAAAGGTACGCCCGACGCAAACTAGGAAAATGTGCCCCATTATAGTGAATGCGCTGCCCCGAGGGCAGCAGCGAACTTGCACTGCCCTTGGGGCAGCGCATTCAAGTGAAAAACTAAGCGGCTGCTTTAAAGCCGCTCTATGTTTTCAGACACTAGCACTTTTAAAGGTGAATAGAGATCTCTTTGCAGGCTGGTGCAGTCTGTGACTGCACCCGCCTGCAAGGGGATGCTGGGGTCCCCGGGACTCCTTTTCCCCCCACCAGAGGGCTGCCATCAAGGGGCACACTGACAGTGCGCCTCCTGAGAGCTTTTTTGCCTCTACGACTGACTCGGTAATACGACATGGGCACAGAGGCAAAAGGATTCCCTCATTTGCATGGGTCTCGCCCGCATACAAATGAGGGAACACCCCCTGCATGTAGCGCTGGCACTTTATGTGCGCCTGCGCCAGCGCTAGCAGTATTACAGAAGGGGCTGCACAAGCATCTGCGGCCCCTTCTGTAATATCAAAGTGCCCTGGGGGCACCTTGTGTAATACGGCCCAGTTACACAATCATACTACTACAGCACAAAGAAACATTTTGTTGTGGTGAGCACACAGCTTAAAATTGTCAATACCAATGCGCCACATAGTCATTCCTAAGTATTCAAAGAAACAGAGAAGAATTAAGAGAATTAAGAAAGCACGTTGCACGCTATTTTTCTGTTTCTACGTCTGACACACACCCATGCACGCACGCACGCACGCGCACACAAACACATACACACTTCTCTTTCCCTCAGGGTCCCTTTCAGGGACCCTATCACTTTGTATCCCCTATTTGCATGTTTGAAAAGCGCTATTCTTGACCCTTAAATCGCTTGCTGTACGTGTACGACAAGCTTTCACTTTGAATGGAATCACCAATAAGATTTTTTTCAAATTTTGCCGTCGTAAAGGTATCTTTTTCAGAAACGCAGAACGTACTTAAAATCGGTACACTGTAATGCTGCCACGACAAGCAGTGAGCCTGTAGCGCCATGAGTTGCTGCGTGTCAGCGTGGTTGTCATGGTGTCTAAGTAAGCTTGCCCAACTTCCGGAGACATGCTCCAGGCTCCTTCATTGCTGCATGGTAGCCATACCAACACATGCAACAGTCCGTAACTTCCGGTTTCCTTAGCCCTGCTTCTGAGTGGCCAGGATGGTTACTATGGTCACTGTGTATGCTTTCTAACCTTCCACCGAATTGACGTGCTCGATTTTGCTTGCAGACTTTGGAGCACTTTTTGTGAAGGCACAGGAACTGCTGTGATCATCACACCTGGAGTTTGTCCTGGCTCAAAACATTGATGCACTGGGGTAACGTACGACTCCTCACATAAATATATTTTTGTCAGTAACATCGCTACGTAGTATTGCTTGCTTGATTATGCTGCTATGCTCCAGGGGCACAGCACCTGCTTGACTGCACCTGATGGGGTGGATCACCAAACGCATTTGAAGACGATCTAATAAAGTCGTGAATTCAATAAATAACAAATAGACGATTGCAGATTATGAAATGTATTGGAACGCACTTAGATGCTTTTTTTAACACTTGTTGCGTTTGAGTAGATTTTATTTAAATAAAATAAAAAAGGAAAGCATTTTATGATGCGAGAGAGAGAGACAAATATGCTAAAACATGCAGATAATAAGATGGCAAAAACATGCCAGCCTTTTGTAAATGGTCACAGTGGAAGAACTCACTCATTAAATAAATACATCTCTTTTTCAATTTTATTGTGAATGAAACATGACATTTGATATACATTATATACATTGCTATGCTTTACTGTCTGCAAAATAAGTTGTGTCAATTATATTTGCACCCCCCTCATTCATTACTATCATCACGACCATTAAGTCAGAGAGGACTAGAATTTTTTTCTTAGTTTTGGCAAAGTAATGGGATGGCATCACTAGGGAACCGCTGTGTTGGTTGGTTCCCATCAGAAAAAACGTAGGGTGTGATTAGTCTGTAAGAAGGGATTGATATACGGATATGTTGTCAACTGATGCTGCACTTTATACCTTTAATTTTGCTGCAGTGATCTGGGTCCTACATATAACTAATAGGTTAATCATGCACATAACAGTCTAGTTTATGTATCTAGGCCCCAAGCTAAATGCTTAAGCATCCTTCTCGAAAACCACATTGAATCTGATGAAAACACGCCCTGTATTAGGTGTCATGACCACAGCCTTTTATTAAGCGTTGAATGTGTAGGGATCAGGCATACAGGGCCATATTATCAAGAACGGCGATGACATTATAGCCGCTTTAGCGGCAGGAAACTGCTGCTAAAGCGGCGTTAAGGGGCTTGATAATATGCCCTTGTGAATTCCAATAGAAGCCCAGGTTCTGGTGTGAAGGACATCAAACCTGGGCTTCCATTGGAATTCTTAAGGGCATATTATCAAGCCCCTTATCACCGCTTTAGCTGCAGTTTCCTGCCGCTAAAGCAGCGATAATGTTATCGCCGTTCTTGATAATATGGCCCTTAGTCTTTCCCAGGCTACCCAATGCCCATGTCTCCTGTATGAATCCAGTATGACCCATCAGGATTGACAGAAACTTCTCTAATTTAGATGCCAGCATCTTATTGAATAGCCTTTCGCCTACATTATTAGACGCACAACCAGAAGGGTCTTCATTGGTAGTGTGTATGATTGGGTGTGCATATGATTGTGATTGTTGTCTCTTACGTGTATTTGTGATCTTCACAAAGCCGGGATCATATTAAATATGGAAGATGAGTGGTGTAAATAGTTGTGGAAAGAAGGTTTCATAGGGTTATTAGCCATGCCATCTGTATCAGGATTTGCAGCATCTGTGTTTCTATTGATTTAAAGATTTATTCTGTCAGATCATGGGCCTCCAAATGTTTGCTTCTTCACACGTCAGGCATGGGAATACCTATCAAGTACTTATCCTTCTTCTGTATCGATCTTGTACTTTAAGGATATCAATTTGGTTATGTTCTATTTTAAGCTGGTTTATCCTACTTTTGTGGGACATTCTTGATTTCTAGAGGCCAGAACCCAGCTACCAGCTTTTATCTCTACCTTTATACACAATGTCCACAATAGCAGGATCTGGTCATCTAAGATAATATTGCTGTGGAAGGCGCCTTGCTCCCACTGCATTGGCATCTGTTGTGACTACGCACAGAACCGGGGAGCTATCTTCTTTCCCAGGTGTAAAGGACGCAGGCACAAATTTAATTTAGTCTGAAGAAAGTGGAAAACCTTAAAAAAAGGTTGAAGTACTCTGAAGTCGGATCCCTTGACCCTTATAGGTGATGCATCAGAGGTTGCAAAAGAATCCGAACACAAGGAACCAGGAACTCTGTTGAGGCCATATGACCCTCAACCAATCCCAGATCAAAGCCTTGTTGGCGGTCAAGAGAGGTGACAATCTGGACTGCAGCACCTTTATTCTGCTTTCTGGTATGAAGACCCACCCAGATAAGTGCATAATTCCCTTCCAATGCATTGTAATGAGTGGGAGGACAATAACTAAGATTTCAGCTAGCTGATTATAAATCTGTGCTGCAGTAATACTGAGCAGACCCTCTGCTTGTGAACTGCTATTGACAGGATGGGTCATGTATTAACCATTCATTCAAATAAGTGTGTACCATAATGCCCTCTGTGTGTAACAGTCACACCAATTGAGCCATGAATTCTGGGAGCCGGAAAATCTGTGAAATGAAAATGTCCTCCACACAGGGCACACTGGAGAAAGCTCAGGTGAGGCTACCAAATAGTCACATATAGTGCACACGTATGAGTCCTGCCGATCCAGTGATATCATGTAGAACAGGGAAGGGAACATTTGTATAATCTGTTGTAGAGTTTCCATTTTGAATTTGATATCAGGAATCCAGAGATTCAAGTCCTTAAACTCTAATACTAAGCTGAATGTAACCTGACAATTTCGGAACCATAAATATTATCAAGTAGAACTCTGAGCCCGTTCTTTCTTTGGTATGGATAGTATGGCCTTGAGCTTAATAGAAGCATGAGACCTGCAGGCATCGCCAACCTCCTGGCTAGATCTATGGAAACTGGAGCCACCCCAAGTGTCACTTGGCCTCTTACCTCTGAAATGTGTTTCTGGTAATACCTGGAGACCACCAGGAGTATCCAAAGATCTTGGAAAGATGGTGCCAAAAAATTCTGAACATAGGAGGATGACTCCCTTCTGGGGCATTCAGCAGTGGGGTCAACAAGCTGTCAGCACCTTGACTGATTTTTCTAGGCAGATGTCTGAAAGCTAGCCTTTTCCCTTTTAGGACAAGAAAGCTTTTAGTTGTGACCATATGATTTGGCTGAATATTCACCCCAATTCAAACACCAAATTCCTTGGTTTTGCTAGATTTGCATCTTTTTGGTTCTCTAATGTTTTTCACACCAAATGCTCCAGCTCATGGCCAAATAACTGTAGTCCCAGAAAACGCATAACAAGAAGCAATCATGTGTGAACATAATCTATATGCCAGTACCTGATGCATCTATTCCACACTGCAGCTTCAGTCACGCTTCCAGTAAATGTTGCAGACCTGATAGCATCAAAAGGTATGTCTGCCATATGATCCACTTGCTGTTCCATCATTGGAAGAATCGCAGGAAATACCTGCTTGTTCTGCATTTGATAAAAAAGGACTGGAACTCAAGATTCAAAGATTTAGCAAACTAGATGGAGTACAGTTCTCGAGCAGGTTGGATTCTGCCTACATCTGCTTCAACATTGCATTCATCTTGTGGTCGAAGGAATCTTGTGGTGCCGTATCCTCTGCACACATGGACAACCTCCCAGACAAATTTAGACGCATGGAATCATTAGGTTCTTGATCAGCCAAATGCAGATTTTCCCATTAGCTGGACACATCCTAGTAATAAACTTGGACTAGGAGATAGGTGAGTAGTTTCTTTTGGAAATTCCCATTCCATTATTACCACATTCTTCATTGACTTGTACAAAAGGAACCCAAAAGTCGATGGGAAATCAAAGCGATCAACATGCCTTTTGCCTCATCATGATACACATGCACAGGCAACAGACCCCCTTTGTTTCTCACGTGAGCCAGAAACTCCTGCACTAATTCCTTTACCATGAAGTGGGACTGTTTCACTACTTTAGGAACTTCTATTTCAAAAATCTGAGGAAGTGACATCACTTATCTTTCTATCTTTAGCCATAACCTTTTATATTGCTTTGTAAATCAATGACTGTACCCGAGTCCTGTAGTGTGGCAACGACTCTCTTTGGGCAGACAACAGGATGTGGGAGCACACCGCTGACCTCTCAGGCAAAGTTCGCCCCATACAAGACTGTATTCTCTACTGATGACAGTTAATAAACCAGAAACACGTGTCTAGAGATCATCACTATCTGCGCCAACCTTGGCGAAATATTTGAAAATATCGGAGCGAGCTACAAGAGACTGCATTTACCAGATTTCCTGGGGCGAACCTTGCCTGAGAGGTCAGCGGTGTGCTCCCACATCCTGTTGTCTATTCAAAAGTACTCCCGTGAGTCATGGAGCTGACGAGCTCGTGGATGAAGCACCTGCGTGCCAGTGAGAGGTACTGGACCTGATATAATGTTTGGCAGCCTATTCAGCAAACCCCAAAATACAAGACTGTATTCTCTTCTGATGACGGTTAATAAACCAGAAACACATGTCTAGAGATCAGCACTATCTGCGCCAACCTTGGCGAAATACTCGAAAATATCGGAGCGAGCTACAAGAGACTGCATTTACCAGAATTCCAGGGGTGAACCTTGCCTGAGAGTTCAGCAGTGTGCTCCCACATCCTGTTGTCTATTCAAAAGTACTCCTGTGAGTCATAGAGCTGACGAGCTCGTGGAGGAAGCACCTGCGCGCCAGTGAGAGGTACTGGACCTGATATAATGTTTGGCAGCCTATTCAGCAAACCCCAAAATACAAGACTGTATCCTCTACTGATGACGGTTAATAAACCAGAAACACGTGTCTAGAGATCAGCACTATCTGCGCCAACCTTGGCGAAATACTCGAAAATATCGGAGCGAGCTGCAAGAGACTGCATTTACCAGAATCCCTGGGGCGAACCTAGCCTGAGAGGTCAGCGGTGTGCTCTAACATCCTGTTGTCTATTCAAAAGTACTCCAGTGAGTCATAGAGCTGACGAGCTCGTGAATGAAGCACCTGCGCACCAGTGAGAGGTAATGGACCTGATAAAATGTTTGGCAGCCTATTCAGCACACCCCAAAATACAAGACTGTATTCTCTACTAATGACGGTTAATAAATCAGAAACACGTGTCTAGATATCAGCACTATCTGCGCCAACCTTGGCGAAATACTCGGAAATATCGTAGCGAGCTACAAGAGACTGCATTTACCAGAATGCCAGGGGCGAACCATGCCTGAGAGGTCAGCGGTGTGCTCCCACATCCTGTTGTCGACTCTCTTTGGGCAGGTCTGAGCTCCTGTGCTGCTTGGAAGAAAGTAAAGGGTATGTTGAGTGAGAGTGGGACATGCGGCATCCCCTCAGTCCAACGGATGGTTTTCTGGATCACTTTCTCATAGACATGATCCTACACCAAAGTGGCACTTACCTGTCTCCCTTGAGAGTTTGATGTACTGAGTAACCTCCTGTCAGACTCATCCTGCTTCTGCTTCACATTACCCATTCTGACATCAGCAGGCTGTCCCTGTCTGATCCAGTAGTGTAGGAAAATTGTGACTCCTTCATGTAGGCCCTTAAGATTAAAATTAACATTGAGGAGAAACCTGCAGAGGCCTCCTGGGCACAAGGCTCTAAGTGAGGATGCCTAGCCCAGACTTGTAGATGCATCTGTCAGAGACCAACAAACAAAAAAGTAGGTTTTTGTAGCCCCCACCTCTTATGTAAACAGAGGAAGTGGAGCATGACAAGGTCAGTCATGGAAAGAAAAAAGGGTTTCTGAAATGAAACCAAGAGCTCCAAACATTTGTGGAGAGGCAGCCTGCTTCATCATGTATGGAATGAAACAAAGAAGAATCAGATGCAGCTGTAATTTATATTCAAATATGTAAAACAAATAGCCCATTGGCGTCTGAACTCTTTAAGGTTGATTAAAATGTTTCTCGGAAAGACTGAAATAAGTACCTTTTCTCTAATCTCTGCGTGGAAAGGAACAAAAGTACTATTAAAAGGTAGGCCTGTGTTAACTATTTATTAGTTACTTTTCTATGTATCAGACAAGATAGCAATGCAAAAGAAAGCCCCGTACTGTACTGAAATGTAGGTATAAGGACTGATTTGATGCAAAAGGAAATAAAATATGTTTACAAAACTATTAGCTGCTTTTGTTTAGCCTTCCAAGGGCATTGACACAAAGTAGTGTGATAGACATAATTTAAACTGTATGACTTTTCTTTATTGCTTCTTGTAATAACGAGGCAGAGGCGAAGGTAAGGGTTAAGAAAGATTTATTCTATAACAGCCCCCTACGTGAAGGTGTTGATCAGGCAGGCACCCTGGCGTAAGACCGTTAAACCGTTCTAGGGTGACCGTGTCAGGGGACATTCTCATGTGGAACGTTGGGGTCCAATAGGGAGGCAGGGACAACAATTGGGTGCTCACGTGCAGGAGATAATGGTTAACATGTTGTCACGCGCCAGGTGCTGGCGCGTGACCATAACAGTAATTACAACACATCTTCCGCTCTTGAGTGTTTGACAACAATTAAGTTATTCACAAACAAAATCATTAAAACGTCTGGGTTTGTTAATGGTTCTACCAAACCTTCCCCTGAGACCAAGATTGTCAGATTCAACCTCAGAATCCGAGTGTGGATCGCTAATGGTTCGACCAAACCTTTCCCTGAGATCACGATTGTCGGACATGGCTTCGGAATCAGAATGTGCATCTCCTTTATCGCTCTGATAGGGCACGGGAGCGTGAAGGATAACTTCATCATTCTGGTCCGGAGTGCGACAATCAGTGGATTCAGAGGTGGGTGGAGGACCACTACCTTGGACGTCAGCATTTCTTGAATACATTCTGTTATTAAAAGGCATAGAACTGTGACCACTTTGAGGTTCATCGTAATCAACCCACAAATCATTATTGGCACTACTGGGTTGGCATTGACTAGACATATCTTTATCACTACTATAACGTTGGGGATGACTAGACTCTTTTCCCACTGAATGGCACTTGGCCAACCTGTTCATATGCTATACTTTGCCATCACTGAGTTGGGCAGCATTGGTTAACAGTTTGCTGATGCAAAGGGGAGTGGTGGATCTACTTTCTCCCTTCTTGACTTTCCTTTCGAGGCGAACTCTGACCAGATCACCTATTTTGAAGGAATGTTCTTTGGCACTATGTCTGGTGTCATACCAGTTTTTATAGCACCTTTGTGCGTTCTTATTGTTATCTCTGATGGCTTCTGGTGCCCACTCAATCTATTTGGATGAGGACATCCAACCTAAGTCTCTGCTCAGGGGTTGTAGGGTGACCGTGTCAGTGGACATTCTCATGTGGAACGTTGGGGACCAATAGGGAGGCAGGGACAACAATTGGGTGCTCTTGCACAGGAGATAATGGTTAACATGTTGTCATGCATGCAGGTGCTGGTGCGTGACCATAACAGTAATTACAACACTTCTCAACATGGAAAATACATCTTTTTCTACACCCTAAAAATATGGATTTTTTTGGGGTCAATTTCACTGTATGTCTTATGTTGTCCAGGGGTTTTCTAGAGCCGCCAGTTTGGATTTCTCGCCCCTGGCATTAAGGACTCAATAAATGTGCCAATCTGAATCAGAAAACCAGTTGAACTGCAAACTATAATTAACCCACTGAGCGAATATTGTGATTTTATGTGTTTCAGGCTACGTGCAGTCACATGAGACACGCGACAGGGACAATTCGTTTAACACCGAATCCTCTCTCATAAATGAACCACACACTCAAGGATTGCTCCACTACTGTATATTTGTTTTAATAACCTTTACTAAAACACTAGTCTAGTGCACACAAATACATTGTTACAATAATAAATAAAAGCAGTAGGGCAGCGAGGAAGTTTATCTTTAACATGAACAATAAAAAACATACTGTAAAAATTTTACCATGAAATCTCTAGCATTGGCACCCTGATTCACTACTCGAAGCGCTGTACTAGTTCTAATTTTTGCACATTAATAGCAGGATATAATAAAAGTCTGTTTTGAGTTTCAAAGATGGTTCATACCCTCATACCTTATTCCAGAACATTAAGTTCTATTTTCAGCTCAGAAAGGCAGCTGTGCCTTGTGATAAGGCACAGTCTTCAGCACACCAGACCAAGCAGTCAGTGAAGGTCACAAGTTTGGCAGCTTCAGTTAAGGTGGACACGCAATCCAGGAGTCCATGTGTCCTCCCGTCACCTGGCATAAAGTCCCCGCTGGCTTTTGGCTATGTCTGGTCTTTATAGATTTTCCATCCAGGTTTTGTTGAAGATTTTCAGGATAAATATTTAACAGTGGCTTAATACACTTTCAGCTATTTTGAATCTTTCAAATAATGCTCTCTTGGAATCACAACAAATCTAACAAATATCAACTGTCTTGGAACTCAATTATTTCACAATAATTATAAAACATGTAAATGATCAAAATCAATGATTAAATACTACAAATATATTTGTTTAAGCTTGATTATCATAAGTACAAGAACATCATCATGAAAAATTATGTATGTATTCACTTTTGATTAATTAAATGACACGCAATTGTCACTTGCAGTATTGGTATTCAAAGAAGGGGAATTCCAACCCTAGTCAGGGAAATACTAAGCATGATATTTATGATAGGCATGCCTCTGCATTTGTGGGACTCAAGCAATGTGTGCAAATAGGGTGGAAAAAGCCTTTGGAATGACAGAGATATTGCCATGGTTTTAAGTCTACCCTAGCTGGCAGTAAAAGAAAAGCTACCATTTTGTTGACACAAAACTGATATAGATATCCTGAATACCATAAAGTGCTTCTGACAGACAAAGAGTTTGAGGAAGTGCTATCTGAAAACTGCATAGTTAGCTATGGTACTTTGGTATATTTGCTCTTTTGTCCTACAAAATTGCATGAAATCAGGGAAGGAAACTGATTGAGAAAATGTATAGAAGGAAAAGAAAGTTCTGATGCGTCATTCCCTAAATTCCCATATGCCTTTTCCACCACAAAGAATTGTTGCAATGTATAGCAGAAACCATATTGCAAGCTGATAGGATAGAGAATGTTCACTCATGATACCATTTTCTAGTTCTTTTGGAAAATGTTAAAAAATATTTACTGCAATAAAATGGAAGTGAACATATCAGCTTAATATGAACGGAAACAATTGTTGAATAAGTCAAATATTTCCCAAACTAGTATAACAATTGCATACTAATAAAACATGTGTTCTGACTTTCTTTGCAGATGGACAAGCCAAGGGAAATATCAAGGGATAAGCTTCAATCAGAAGATGGAATTGATTTAGATACACCCCGCACACAAAATCTAAAATTTTTGCGGTCCAAGCGTTTGGCATTCTTCACTGGTGAAAAGGCCACAAGAACACCTCGCAGCAAGAACGGGAAGCAAAGCTTACTTGATGATAAGATTTCAAAGGACAAGGTGATTGAGAGCGGTAACAAACAAAACCAAACTCTCAGGTTATGTGAACCTCAACCAATTAGGTACAAACAAGACAATGCTGTGCAGGAGGCCCCATGCTCACATTCCTCCAACCTAAAGCAAGAAACAAATCTTGAACAATCTGATACAAACAGAAGTTTTGTTGCAAATGTGGACAGTGTCTTAGTAGAGGACACATGTGTCCCAGAAATAGAGAAAATTGGTCATGTGGTGGAGAAGTCTCTGAACACTACTGCACATAAAGACAGCTTCACGATATGTGAACTTACAAAACATAATCATGAAACCGAAAGTGGAATTCAAGAAACACCTAGGCCCATTGTGCAGGAGAAGGATGCATGTTTTTTGCTGAGAAGTTTTGTTTCAGACCTAGAGGGTACTTCACTTGAGGATCCGTATGTCTCAGAGAAGCACAAATCTAAGGGTAGCGCAGAGAAGTCTACAGAGAGCACCGATGACCAGAAAGAAACTCCCAGGCTATCTGAACCTCGACAAGATAACCATGAACTTGGTCACTGTACTCAGGAGGCATCCATGCCTTGTTTACAAAAGTTAAAGAAAGAAACAATGTTCACCCAGCCTGAAACTAACATAAGTGTAATGAGGAGAAGTTTTGTTTCTGATCTGGATGATGGTTTACTTGATGATGTGGGTGTCCCAGAAGCACAGAAACTAAAGCATGTTATGGGCTGGGCGCAGAAGTTTCTCAAGAAGCGTGAATGTGAAGATGACATTGAAACTAGCTCAATAGTGTCTGAATCAGATGGGGTTTCACCAATTACTGGGGACAGAAGAACACCAAACATCAGGAAGGAGGACACCAAAAGATTGCAACCTTCAATGCCTCAGTGGTCACAGGATTACAAATCTAGTCCATCAGAAGTTTGTCATAGCTCTTATTTGGATAAAAACCAAAAAATCAATGAAAGAGCCGTACCTTTTTATTTTAGTAAGGATAATATATTAGCCTCTAAAAAGGGGTCTCTGTATGACATCAAGGAAAAGGGCTGGAAAGAGGAGGCAAATATTAACATTTCTAGGGTTGAGTCAGATTCAGAAGACATCTTAGTACACCTTGGTGGACTCAATGGGTATGGAAATAACAGATGGTCAACACATTCTTTAACTGTGGATAGGGACAATGTACACAGACAGCCTATAGGTGGAGCTTTTAGCATACATGACAAGTCAATAAGTAGAAATCAAACTCCAGCTCATGATTCTAATTATTTTTGGGTCCCACTTGATGATAGCTCAGATGATGAATATGAGTCAAGAAAGTCAAATATTAAATTCAATACTGATAACAAAGATTTTTATGGACTTTCTTCCAGCACTTTGTCCCAAAATCATGAAAATTCGTCTTATTTGCCTTGTAGTACCCCTGAAAGCAGTTCTTCATCCATCACAGAGACTGGTAACATCCCAAGAGAGGAGTGGAACACAAAACAAAAGTGGATGCCTGGTAATATGCACCAATATAAGCATAAGGATTATCCGTCACTGTATAAGAATAGTTCTTTTTTTGTGGAACACTACTTGCAAAAAGATGATGCTAAAACTCTTGCACAGGACTTTATGTCACCTCATAACTTTATAAGTAAGAGCAGTAAATCAACAACTGATTATGGCGATATGACTGACAGAACCTTCATTGTAAATAGCATGAGAGCTGGAAAGACTGGAGCAAGAGAATTCAACTTTGACAAGTACATTGATACCGACATTTACAGCAAAAAAGAACATAAGCATGTAGGCCCCGTGATATGCACGAAAGAGCCAGTCATTACAGGCAGCAGTTCACCATTGAGAGTAGCAGTGAAACATGTTGAAGATATTTCAGACAAGGAATGTCCCATCTGTTCCAGTGCAAACCCATCGGATTCCAATTGGTGCTCTGAGTGTGGTTCTATTTTAGTTGGTCCTTCAACTGGAACTGACAAAAGTCATAGAAACTGTTTAACAAACGGAACCATGCCAGGTGATGAGCTGTCATCAAGGACGGACTCTGAATCCATTGAAAGCTCAGAATCCAGCTCAGAGGAAATCTTCAGACTGAAGAAGGGAACACCTGACCACAGGAAGCTCTGTTGGGACAATGATTCAGATGTTTCTTCAAATCTTGGCTCTAGTGTGATCGATAAATATTATTACTGCATGAACAAACTAAGCAGGGATGAGAAACAAGCATCTTCATCATCAAAAGAATTCCCCATAGAGAGTTATTCTAAAAGTCAACTTATGAAAACTGATTTGGAAGAAACTGGGACTGAGAAAGATCTGACTTTTGAAATTGAAGCTAGTGATTGTGGAGATGAAGAAGTGCATACTTATTATGGTAATACCGAAATGGAGCGCTTTGAGGCACTTCATCCAAGAACAGCTGGAAGCCATCTTGAGAAACCTTTGGGAGAAAGCAAGATTTTCCAAGGAAAATCTGCAATAGGTAAAGATTTATTTGAAATCTGATGGATAATATGCTGACCTTAAATGCATGTTTATACACAGACTACACCATAAATAAACCCTCTCCTTTCAAACAACAAATATGCAAATGTATACCACCTTTAGGAACCAGCTTGTAAAAAGGGGATCACATGTGAGGGCCTTGACCTTTTTTAATCAAATTGGTCACTTTCTGCATTGCTCAATTTTGAATAAGATGTCTCGTTTTATTTGTTAAATGCTTGTAGGTTGTTTTTATGGACTAAAAGCACAATTGTGACAGAACATAGACATATGTCAGTGGAAACCCTAAATACTTCTAAAACACTGGGGCCATTAGACTCAGCTGTGTATTACATCATCCCATATACTACCTCTTACATCTTTTTGAGTTGCTCCCCCAGTGTCTTCATACAACAATGCTGAAACATTTGCCAGCGGGAAAGATGAAATATGAGCATGTGTTGCTTGTCACATGATATAATTTGCAGAGTAGAGGACAGAGAGTGGGCAGCAGTAATGTGATGGACAGAGTGGGTGTGCATAAATATCTTTTTGTGTCTTTGAAGAAAGAAAATGTAATTCTTCCGTTAGAGGAACATCCACAAAAGATCTCAGCCAGTTTTACGCTAGCATGTAGTGCTAGAGGTGTGCCAAGTAGCAACAAGTGTTTACTCTCTGACTGGACAAAGAAAGCACATAATGTAATGGACTGAGTATAACTTGAATTCATAGGATACATTATAATATTGGGCTAATATTGTACTGCTTCTGTATTTGTCCTTTACCAGAGCAGTGCAAATCTAGAAGCAGATTCCAGGGCAGGACTCTGTGAGTGTTTTCTATTGCTGGAGCTCCAAAGGTTTAGAATGATAAACTGATAAGGAGGTGAGGCTGCAGCTGACTGTTCAATACATCAGAATAGACTTCAGAAAGGTATTTGTTTAGCTCTTTCTATCAGAAGCAATGGCGTATAAAACAGACCAAAGAACAATTGTTTAAGTCACAGGAAATACTGCAAAACTATCCAGTCATGGCTAATCACAGACATTTAGTTTGCCTGTAACGCTCTTCATAAAGCCAAAAGGTGCTGTGAAATGTCCCATTCGCCAACAAACGCAGCTACCTTTTTTGTGTTGATACATGCTGTCTATGATTCTGCACTTTTTTTAGCAATTTATCTTTTGTTAGCATGAAGTTAGAAAAGTACATAGCCTTAATATGTGGGCTCACAAATTTATTGATTCTGGACAATTCCATATTACTTCTTTGACCCCCTACACTTGATGAATGAATGTTTCCCCCTAGGTCTGTGATCCTTCCATGTTCTCTTCTTTTCAGTTTCTACCCCCACTTGTTTATACCTCCCAAAGGCCACTTATCCTGTTTTGCAATGAATTCACAGATGGACCTCTTGTCTTTTTGTAGCAAATACTAAAATTGTTCCATCTGATTCTTCCTTTCCTCTTATTTTTTTCCCTATGCAGCCTATCTTACTTGCCATCTCATACCTTTCTTTACAATTAAACTTTCCACAGGCATCTTTCCTCATTCCTTAAAAGACATTACTAATTAAAAAATGTTTATGTTGCAATTACATTATTACTTATTATTTAAGAGAAAATATTGAATTCCTCTTCTCCCTTCAATTTCTTCCCTAAGTCACTTCTTTCTTTCCTCTTTTTGGGTGACTTGTCCACATCTATTCCTCTACTTACTCTTATCCCACTTCAACATGTTTGTCCCACGACTCCAATTAAACTTCTTTTGTCTGTCATTATCTTATCTTAATTGACTTCCTTGTTAGGCTTTCCTTTCACCCTGTTGTCAATGGCATATAGAGTAGGTCAAGTAATCCACTTTGGTAAAATTCTTTACATTGCATCGCTTTTGGCATCTGCAGATTGGTTCTATACCAGTTAATATTTACTTCTTTAATCACACCCTTTGAATTTCCTGGTCTTGCCAAACACTTTGATCTCTTCCTCCTGGATTCTGGATGATTACCTGTGCCGATGATACGCAACTGGTGGTTGGGTTAAACCAAGCAGACCAAAAAACCCACGCCCTCTACACCTTTTTAGAGGACATTTCAAAATGGATGGATGCGTCCCAGCTCAAGCTTAACGGTGGTAAAGCCGAGATCATGATACTGGGCAACCACCTAAATTTCAAGCCCAGCTCCATGTGGCCCTCTAGCATGGGTCCAGTCCCAGTCCCGAAGTCAGAAATTAAGAGCTTGGGTATATGGTTGGACCAGGACTTGAGCTTTAGGACGCAGGCCAGGAAGACGGCAGACGTCTGCTATGGTCTACTCAGAATGGCTCATAAGGTTCTGCCCATCCTCCCCCCATGCAAAAAAAGTACTGGTCCAATCACTCATACTCTCTAGATTGGACTATGGGAATGTGCTGTATTTAGGCGCCCCCACTTCAGTAGTCTCTAAACTCCAGTCAGTTCAAAACAGCGCCGCCAGACTTCTGACTGGAACCGCCAACAGACAATCTGCAAAACCCGCTCTACGCTCCCTCCATTTGCTCCCAGTGCAGGAACGTATTAGATTCAAGGCTCTATGTCTGGCACATAAATCAATGCAGGGGTTCGGTCCGCCCATTAATTCAGACATGATACGCCCTTATAAAGCAAATAGGAAACTCCGGTCAGACGACCTGTATTTAGCAGAGATCCCCAGGATCAAGAGGTCCAGAAGCGGCGTCCGGCTGTTTTCTTATAACACCTCCAAACTCTGGAACGCTCTGCCTCTACATCTTGCACAGTCCCCAATCATCTGGCATTTCGTGAGCAATTGAAGACCGCTCTGTTTCCCTAGTCCTCTGTCCCCTCCGTGTCAGTTCCTAGCGCTGGGACGCTTCCGGGTAGCCATGCACTCTACAAATGTCCTCCAATCCAATCAAATCCTCCTGCATATGAGATCCACGAGGTTCTGTTCTTGTTCCTCCTCTCCTTTTATGCTACTTGATTTGGCGTCTCTTGTCATTTCTATGCAGAAACCAGTAAAATCTTGCTTTTCTTTTTTCCCTTTTTCATGTGACGTCAAAGGGCCATTTCTTCCTTTCTTTTATTAACATATGTATGTTGGTGGTTTCTATGCACCTTGAGAATGTTCTATGCCATCTTTTACCTCCCCTTTCTTCCCAGTGTCAGCTTATAATCTTTGTCGCATTTGAATCCCTTGTTTACTTTTTGTCTCATATTTATGCAATCTCTCATACTTGTAGGTACCACCTAAAATAACTTTACAGCTCGCAGCAGAGAGATAAACTAGCCCTTAAAGGCCTGTTCTAGCCTTATATACCAATAAAACGTAAGGGCCACTAACATGGGAATGAGCCTTTGATGTTTGCTATAGCCCGCTGCAGCAGAGTGGGAGACTATTAGAACATTCTGACCAATGAGGGTGGAGTCTTCTAATAGTCAGTCAGTCAATTAACCTTTATTGTGCAGCATTCCATAAAAAAACATTCAAGAAATTGAATCCATAAAACAACAATAAATAAAACAATTACATCAATATGGTGGAGAGCTTTTTATCATCCAAAGTAAAGATCTTACCAAAGATGGGGAACTGTCTCATACCTATAATATTATATGCAGATTATGCTGCCCTCATTGCTAGGAGAGCTAATGGGCTTCAATTGCTTTTAGATTTATTTTTAGCATTCATGGAAGACCTGGATTTAAAAGTTAACTTTGTAAAAATCTTTTATTATGACTTGTGGCCCTCGTAAATCAAAATCCCAAACCTACAATAAAATGAAGAATCACGATGGATAAAATAAAATCGTTTTATTATCTTGGCATTCTTTTTAATTCAGAACTAAAATGAGAATTAAAATGGGAACTACTCTTACACTTAAAATTACCGGGGCCAAACCTGTGAGTTAGTACAGATTTACAAAAGCAAATGTTTATCGGTGGGGCTTTTTGGCACATGCAACAGGGGATACAGCAATTCAGCATCACTGCACAGGCAACTGGGGGTATAGCAGCATCACTGCACAGACAACTGGGGGTATAGCAATTCAGCATCACTGCACAGGCAACTCGAGGTATAGCAGCATCACTGCACAGGCATCTGGGGATACAGCAATTAAGCTTCACTGCACAGGCATCTGGGGATACAGCATATCAGCATTACTGCACAGGCATCTGGGGATACAGCAATTAACTATCACTGCAAAGAATGGATAACAGTTGTATCTGTAGGCTCCTCTCAGCCCAGCAAAGTACTGCTGCCCATATCGAATCTTCGAATAAAAAAGCCTGCTGCAAAACCCAAGGAGTTAACCAACCCTACTAGTCTCAGAAGCTTCATTCTGCCATATTTGACAGTTCCTGCTGTCATTCATGTAAGTTGCAGTGGGGCAGCAAATGTGCTTCCCCCTCTATGAGGACTTCGAGACGTGTCAAAGAAGGGAGAGAGAAGTCTCCACATCAATACTTCTCCCACTGCTGTGCCAAATTGCTTTGCTTTGTTTGTCAAGGCAGAGATAAACATGGGAGCTGTGAAGACTTCGCCTTGCATCTTTCCACAGTTCTGGTTTTAATATATTGGCATACCAGCAACAGTTTATGCTCTGGGAGGAGGGAGGGGACATCTTGCACTCTTTACCCAAATATACAGCTTCTGTCTGTCTCACTCCTCTGTACAACTCCTCATATCCTGAGGAACCGAAGAGGAGAGGGAGAGACAGAGGCCGTGGACTAGGGACCTGTAATACTGAAGGCAGCGGGCATATAGCAGCGTTTACCGCCTGCCGCCGCTCCTTTCTCTCCAGTGGAGCTCTCAACATTCCACTGTTCGTATTAATCTTGCCTGTTCTAACCTTCCTAATTGCTAACCTTGGTTTTCTCTTGTGAGCATTACTGTTCTTCTGATCTTCTTGACCAACTCCCATGTCCACCATCAGGTTTAGTTCCATTTTTAAATCTTAAAAGTGATTCATGCATTTCCGTTTGCAGAAAATCTTATAGTACTTTAGGATGATGAATGCTTTGTGTGAGGAGACAAGCCCATGTGTAAATATAATTTGAAATGGACCCTATTGGCAAACACATAGGTGCCATCATAAGATTGGAGCTTAAGTGAATTGACTAAGCATTGTTTGCACGTTTGTAAGTCTACCATAAGGAATTTCTTGGTCCATAAATGGATGAAGTTCTTGAATCAATCTCAGCCAGTGGAAACTACCTTACATGCACTGCACTCCAGTCCATTGGTTTTTATTTTGCTTGTACCATTGAAGATAAATGCCATCCATATGGAAATCAGTCTTGTTTCAGACCCAAAATGGACAGTGCAGACAGACTTGCTGGGCGTTAGGCACTCTGAATAGAAACGCAAAAGCAAACTAAAATGAATGGCCAAAGTGCTGGGGTGTATTCCACAGATATTTTCAACTGCATTTAGCAGATCATGCCCATATATAAGTAAAACCTTCCCTGGCAAACACCTCAGGTGTTTTTGTATCTGCTAATGAGTGTTTTTCCTATTTTTCCTGTATTCTGTTTTTAACTGTATAGACAAATCAAATTTATGATTCATGCCTCTAATTGAAAGCATCACTTGAACTGTGCAAATACTGGAACTAATTATGCATAGAGAACTGTGTGTTGTGTCCCAGTGATTGTCTTTTGCTTTGAGAAAGATATTTTTATGATGTGAACAAGAAACATCTGTTTCCTTTCATAACTCACTGAAATTAATTATTTTCATAAGTGCCTTTTGTAAATTTTTTGCTTAATGAAATAAAGCAACAGTGAAAACACTCCTAATTGGACTGTTATTGTTACTCAAAGGCGTTGCCTATCTGAGTCAGATGAGTGTTATGAAGAATGAGCTGAATAGTTCAAGCACATTGCTGTAGGAGGAGCCTTAGCTAGATGAAAACATGTTTGGGGACATCTAATGCTAACTAGCGATTTGTGAGTCCCTTTATATACACATAAAATCAATTACAATCTTTTTTTTTTGTTGTCTGTTGGATCTAGTTAAATTAAGCACATAGGGTAAAATCAAATAATCCTCCACCAGCACGTCTGTTTGTCAGGCGCATTTTGTTTGTGTTTGGCAAAGACTCCTGTTTTACTTAATCATCGATGCACTAGAGGTGAACACAGGGGCATAATGTGTCAGGGTCTGTGGTGAACGCAAGTGAACCCTCAAAAAGGGTTGTTCTGACCTGAGACTGTCCGTGAGTGGATCTTTAGACAACCAGACGTTTGCAGGAGAACCTAAGAGTGGGGTAAGCAAAGCCCTGGTGCACACCCAATACCACTGTTTTGGCAGTTATGCTTAGATCTGTCAATGTACCTAGGATATTGCTTCTCCCCTTCAACCAGACAAACAATCAGTGGGGCCTCCTATGACGTGCAGGGGGCACGATACAGAGTAAATTCTCAGCCTTCCCTGAGGCGTGTAACCTTACTGTATGTTGAGTATTTGCACCATGCATGGGGGTTATTGAGGGTTCCAATATTTTAAATTAGGAAATCCCCTATGAAAAACTATCCTGTTTCAATTCACCAGTGCCAGATCTCCAATAACATGATGGATGTCACAGAAGAGAAAGAAAGTCATTTCTGTAATCCTAATATCCAGTTGGAGGGGGTAATGTAGTGCAAATCATCTCTTTTGGTCTGTTTGCACCCATTGTGCTTTCAGCACAGTTTGTGTAGCTGGGCATATAGATGTATTACAGAATGATTTAACAAAATAACATCTAGATAGAAATTGTGAAATTTCATGTTTTGTTGAATGCCCTGTCACGTAATGAACAAAAAGACATGTAATAATTCTCCTATTAAAGGATGAAACTGCTTATAGTTAATCACTACAGGGCTGGTCTGGTGCCTAGATGCATGATAAACCATCACCCTCCTCCAACAGCTAGAGCATTACATGTACCCTTTTATTTCATTCAGGCTTTTGTAACCCAGTGTTATTACATATTTCTAGATAGGACGCCCCCCAAGACCAAACACACAAAGCCCACGGTGACTGCCCCCAGGAGGTATTGGGAGAAGTCCAGTATTGCATGGTCATCCTACACACATGGAGAACTGAAGTCGAGGTTTGGTTACCACTTTTTTCTTGCTATTATTGGCACAAAGATATTTTTCCTTTCATGATCAGAAATATGTAGGCAGTAATTATTTACAATCAGTAATGTGCAGGCAGTAATCATTTAATCATTAGCAATATTGTGAAGAGCATTTGTATATAGGTATCAAATAACACAAAATGGTGGTAGGTAGAAAGGGTAAACAACGTTTACCACAAATGTTTTTCCCCGCAGGGAATCACAACGCGGTCGTTACAACGACCGCCTTTGTGATTCCGCATACCCTTACTCCGCAAGTCGGAACCACGACTTGCGAAGGGGGGGAGGTGTTGGATTTAAAATCCAACACCTTCCCTATTGTCCGCACAGACTGGAGTTGAAATAGTAAATTATACTATTCCAACATCCAGCGCCCCCCCTCCGCAAGTCGTTGTTCCGACTTGCGGAGTAATGGTATGCGGAATCACAACGCGGTCGTTGTAACGACCGCGTTGTGATTCCCTGCGGGGAAAAAGAATGCCGGCTAACAACACACATTCTGTAGAAAGTATATAAAGGGCGTTTAGGTGTAGCCGCCAACAATGGTTTAAACTTACAGGACTTACACCACTGACTGAAACCCATACTTGTTAGAAATTGCACCAGAGATGATACTGAATGGTATGAAGAGGTAGGGCAAGAGGGAGGAGGGACAGATGAAAAGTTAAAAGTGGTTGCATGCTTTCCTTTTGCAATTCTGCAATCTTGAACCATAGTCCAAGCCGGAGCAGTTGGATACCAAAAGAAGAGTAGGGGAAAGGATGTAGCCTTATGGCTAGAGCGGTTGACCTCGAAGCTGGGGAACCGGGTTTGAGCCTCGCAACGACGCTCATCATCCTGTGATTCTGGGCAAATCACTTAATCCCCCCTGTCTAACAAAAATGAATGTGTTCATCTGTAACGAAACTGGTGCTTATGTAAAGTGCTCTGATATCTGATATCTTCAGGTGTTAACCAACCTGAGCTGCAAGCTTTTTTCCAAATTACTGCAACAACAGAGGAACGCCATTTTCAATTTTGCCACAGTGGTTGAGATATTGTGCTCCAGAACATAGAATCCAGAGTTATTATTTGCACATAGGTATTGTATGAAAGGTGGATTACACGCATGCTTTAAAAGTAATTTTGTTGGACGGAAGATCCTCCAAACAGTGTGCTGTACGATCAAATGGTAAGCCCAAACACCTAGAACTGTTTATGAGAATTATATGAAGACAATGCCTACTCCTACGCCAATTCACTAAATAAAAACAAAATATTTTTACTGCCACTTTGTACCACATAATGTCTTTTCCATTATTGAGAATATCCTCACTTAAAGATGCCAAAAGCCCAATCCGACCATATGGACGCCTATTTTGCCTACGCCTCCAGTCTACAGCAATTGGCAAGAGACACCTTTGAAGGAACCACAAAAAAGAACTAACACAGAACTATAATTTAATGCACACAGCATATGACACTGAGATACACATTTGCCAGCCTTGAGATGTTTGGTGTTCTTCATCCTTCTTCCCTGTGGCACACCAGCTCATGCACCTGGCAATGTGGGCTACCAAGACTTGTTGGATAAAGCCATAGGTTGCTGTCAACTTGTGAGGCTTGGCCACCATAAAAAAAGCTGAGCCAACCAGGTGCACTTTGACTGGATCTAATTTTGGCTTAAGCTCCACTGAACAGATTCCTAATGACACTATTAATTTGACTGACTTATTAGCTGCCCTCTGATATCATTGTATTCCTCAGAGTTCCTTGTTAAGTAAGACTCTCGTTAAACCAATGTTCCCCTATTTTCTCTTCATTCATTTTCATCAATTGTTTTATGGCAGTTCCCTAATAACGTTTCCTTTGTATTAAAACTTGATTTCTATCTTACATTCTATATTTTCCTAACAATATTACTATTCTAAGTTGTTGCTCCTGGATACCCTGCCTCTCCCTTTGGATATATGTTGAACGCCTCTCTAATTACTCAAAGGTGAGAGGGAAATTGTTTAAAAGAGTATTTGTTTTGGTCTTGCGAGGCCTGCAGATATTCTGGGAGATTTGCCACTTAAAGGCAGTATTTGATCATCAATGTATTTCTCAGCCTACTTGACAAGATTTTTCTCTTCTTCTTCTTCTTATCAATAATTTGTTTATTTATAATCAGTTGTCTTGTGAACTTGTTCAATACAACTTCAGTTTTTTAAATTATTCATGTGGTACCATTATAAAGAAGATCTTTAACAGGCTATTGTAAGACACTGGCTTGCTGGTTGTGAGCAGGAGATTAAGGGCCTGATTTAGATCTTGGTGGACGGGTTACTCTGTCACAATGGTGACCGATAACCTGTCTGCCGAAATATAAATCCCATAGGATATAATGGGATTTAAATTTTGACAGCTGGAATATTCCGCACTGTTGTGACGGAGTAAGCTGTCCACCAAGATCTAAATCAGGCACTAAGTCTTAACCCACCAATCTCAGCCTCCACTGCAACTGAGCGTAGCTGTTCTGGTATGAAGCAAGACTCCATAAAGTAATCCTTGATTAAGGTTTGATACGTTGTGCGGTCCAGGAACTGAAGGAGGTGATGGAGGATACAACATAAAATATAACTTCGATCAAGAGATAAAAAAGGTGAATCTAATACTAAAGGAATGATAGAAATAAAGTGAATGTATTAATAGAATCACTCCGCAAAATACACCAATGCCATGCCAACCAAGATCATGTATATACTGCGAACAAAAGGTCAATTTAAGTGAAATGAATCTATATAGATGTCTTAGCCATCTGTGGCTTCAAGGCTGACACTCCGAGTAAAAGGGTTTCTCTGAAATCACGGTATCTAGGCTGTCTTGACCAACTTATTTTTATCTCCAACTAATTCGCACAGGTATAATTAGCGGCCGAACTGGCTTGTGACAGTAGTTGGTCTTCGGGAAAAAGTTACATTTGGTCACAATAATATTTCTTCAGAAGAAATGTTCTTCTAGGGGGGAGGTGGGGGCTTAATATATGTGTAGTCCTTGGATCTTTAAGCTGGGAAATTGAGTAGTTTGCAGCCAAAATAAAGCAGTATGCAAATACAGTTGGCCATGGACATTCAATGGTTTGGAGAAAGAATGTCACTTTTCTTAGTTTGCCTGAACCCAAGCTCCTGGCTTTAGGGCTTCAGTGAGCTTGAGAAAATATCACCAAAGAATGACTCAGAACTTGGCTAGTGCAGTCTTTATGGCCCTTTTAGTATAGAAAATCCTAATGCCTAAAGAAATGTCACTGAATTCTCTTGGTCGATGAAGTATAGAAGGTTGTCGGATTCTGTTGGGGTCTTCCCTATGCCAGTTCACTCCTTGCGGGGCTTCTGGAGCATGCACTAGCTGATGTGGCAATGCTGAAGATAAATATGCAAGGAGAGCACTACGAACCCAGATCACAGGTCTTGGGGACTTAAGTTTTCCCAGAGTTGGGATAGAGGCAGTGGGAGTCATTTATTAATTCATGTGCTACCTGCCCCCCGGTCCTGTGTTGGTTGTCTTCAGTAATGTTAGTAACAGTAGTACCTAGATAATATCCATAAACTTCTCAGAACTATGTCTAAACATTATAGTCCACTTTGTTTGACAGAGCTTTTCATTTTAAAGAAGAATTGACAAAGGCAGTAGGTCTGGCTGCCTGCATGTTCTGCCTGTTACATGAGGAATGGAGCAGTGATGTTTGGAGTCAGGGTGATGTCAAGCAGGGGCATCGTTCAGCAGACTAGGAGGGTTATTCACTAATGGTTGCAGAGGAGCTTCCAAAGCACTGTGCAATTTTGCACTGTGTGGGCAAGCTCTTATAAAGGTAACTAAATAGATACTATGCTTTGTGTCATGTTTCTTTGTGCTGTGTGGAAAACCTTAGTAAATAACTTCATATTTGTTCAGATGAAGCCTCCTAGGTGTTTCCATGCCAGCGACAGGTTACATATTCCATGCACTCTAGTGCTGTGAACACTTTACAGTTACATAGAGAAATGGTGGTCGTCTTAAATGAGATTTTCATTGGAAAGCCCCATTCTAAGATGACCGCAATTTCTCCCAATAATGGTACATAGGTTGTATCGCCAGGGAACACAGAATTAAGAGGCCTGTCATACGCAAACACTCTCTGATTCCCAGATACACACAATAGCATTAGTGTTCAGTGGCCACAGTGTGCAGTGCACTCTCTGCATGGGCCATGTAGGTGCTCAACTGCAAAGTAAGAAATGAACTACTTTATTTGCCAGTCTCCACTGACAGATGTAAAGGTGCTTAATACTCATGTGGGCTGATAAAAAATGTGAAGGACATCTCAGAGAAGCAGTGCTGAAGGGGTCAGACTTAAAGCCGACTCTCTGTGTATTGCTCCCAGAAGATATTTTCTGTATCACACCATAACCCATAATAAGCCCTAAACAAAGAAAGCCAATATGGCACAAACAAGGGGCAACTGTATCAATATTTCACGAAACGCAGCAGAATGCCTTGCTGGGATGCACTGCTTGAAAGGGAGTGGGCCGGAATGCACCATAGTTAACATTACATAGTTCATCCTTGTACTCTCCGTGCACTGGCACACTTTTGGCTGCCTAGCACCAATGCAGGCACCCTTGCGTCATGGGGCAAGGATTCCTGCACTGCAGGCAGGATTGTTTTTGTGAAGGAAGGGAAACCTGTGTGATGCCAGAGCAATGCAACACTTTGATAAATCTAGCCCTGTGTTTCTTTGAACTATTTATACACTTATAATAAAATGATTGACAAATGCCAAATCTTTGAACTGTGCAGAATGATATGACACACCACTTAGGTACACTCAGACGTAGAGACAAGGTCTTCAAACGTCAGGTAATACAGCACACTAGATACCCCAGTGGGTATGGGAGGCAAATACGGACCCCATGGAGCAGGTGATAGCCCATCAGAGCCTCAAGTAGAAGCGATGACAATTCTCACAGCACATAAGAAGGGGGTGGCCAATTGGTGGAAACACTCAAAAATATTTGCTTTTACTGATGTGGCCCATGCCACCTTTCACTACAATGTGATGTCACTCAGAGCCTGTTAAAGTTGATTTCAGGTCAAGGAACTCTCACTAGCTACTCCTTCCCTTCCCGCCTCCAGGATAGCGGGTGGCTCCTTTTGAGAACATCCTAGTTTAATAAACATTGGTCACAGCAGAGGCCTTTTCCACTTTCCTGCAGAGAAAAAAGCAAGAACTCCCACCCCACTCCACAAACAGTAGTAGCGAGACCAACAAGCCTGTACCTCAATCCATGTGGTGGAAACGTTATTGGTAACTTCTTCCCACAGGAATACGTTTGTTCCTTCTAATGGATTTTCTCTCAAGACAGTAGTTCTAGAATGTGTATATGCAGTCAGTTAAAGGAAAAAGTCGAAAGCCTTTTTGCCTCTTAAACTTATATTTTCAATCAAGATAACTGAATTCTCAGTTTTTGTCAGTTCCTTTTATTCTAATATTCACAATGCTTCCTAAAATTAAGTTTGTAGATGCCACCTCTCTAAAGTTAACATTATTGGGAATAGCATTTAATTTAAAGTTTGGCTGTGGGTCAACAGGTCCCCGGGCATATTGATTGGTACAACTCACCCTGGAGAGCATTAGAGGATATGAGAAAATCTTACAAACTTGCCCAAAATTACCTTGCCCATATGACAAAACATGGATGGCCCCTTGACATCAACACTGAATTTATAGTATACTCATTAACGATTATTGCCCAAAAGAAGGAACAACTGACCATGTTCATTAATCAATAATGCAACCTCCTTTCAAGTCACTGACCTTCAAACCTTTCAAATGCAAAAAGAACAATTATGGATTCAACCCAGATCTGTGACTGGGCGTGAGTGTCAGAAAAGTTTCAGCACTCCGTCCATCATTTCCTTGTGTTTGCTTTGTTCGCCGTAAGTTGGCAGGGTATTCCCAGACGTGGGTCCCTTGCTCACTTTGCCACTGGATTCATGCTAGCCTGGCTGATGAGGGGTGTTACCCCAAAACTGGTCCCAGGAAGCTTGTTTCCGGTCCAAGGAGGACCTGGTCTGGCAGTCAGGCTGGGCTGTTCCCATGAGACACAGGGTCAAGACTAATTTGCATATGGCTGGGTCCAAACTGGGGTGGCAGAGTGAGCTAAAGAACAATGATGTATTCAACCCAGATCTGTGACTGGGGGTGAGTGTATGAAAAGTTTCAGCACTTCGTCCATCATCTCCTTGTGTTTGCTTTGCTCGCCCTAAGTCGGCAGGGTATGCCCACATGTGGGTCCCTTGCTCACTTTGCCACTGGATTCAAGCTAACCTGGCTGATGAGAGGTGTTACTCTGAAACATGTCCCAGGATACTTGTTTCCAGTCCAAGGAGGACCTGGCCTGGCAGTTCGGGCTGGACTGTTCCCATGAGGCACAGGGTCAAGACTGATTTGAATACAGCTGGGTCCAACCTGGGGTGGCAGAGTGAGCTAAAGAACGATGATGGAGTCAACCCAGATCTGTCACTGGGGGCGAGTGACTGAAAAGTTTCAGCACTCCGTCCATTATCTCCTTGTGCTTGCTTTGTTTGCCCAAAGTTGGCAGGGTATGCTCAGACGTGGGTCCCTTGCTCACTTTGCCACTGGATCAAGCTAGCCTGGCTGGTGAGGGGTGTTAACCCGAAACCGGACCCAGGATGCTTGTTTCTGTTCCAGGGAGGACCTGGCCTGACAGTTCGGGCTGGACTGTTCCCATGAGGCCCCGAGTCAAGACTGACTTGCAAAGGGCTGGGTCCAAACTGGGGTGACAGAGTAAGCTGAAAATCGATGATGGATTCAACCAAGATCTGTGACTGAGGGTGAGTGTCTGAAAAGTTTCAGTACTCCATTCATCATCTCCTTGTGTTTGCTTCAAACCTTTTAATGCAACAACCCTGCCGCTTTGTACAATAAATTTATCAAAGATCACACAAATTATAAATTCCCACAATTATTTTATACGATGCTAAATACTGAAACCAAGTTAAAGAATGGTATTGGCCGTAGGGCAGAATACTTAAACAAATAAGCAAAGCTGATTTGCTGTAGTGATTTTCAGTTTCTCACACTAGAAAGATGCAGGGTAAAACTTGGCAAGCAAGCTAAACATTTCTAATGAGATCACAGGGTAGAGGAACATATTAAAAGATTGTCCAGAAACAGATCCCATATATGAAATTAAAAACATATTGTAAGGAATAGAGCTAAACTGTGCATTGGACTTTAGAGAATGCTAAAGAAATGTTGACAAAAATTGATGTTCATTCATGCCTTTTATTCTGTCACATTATCATAGCCAGTGGGCAACTATCTCCATATTTAGCGTGACACCTCTAGCCGGTCCTTGCTTTTTTATTTTTGATCTGTTTATAGTTTTTTTGGGTTGTTAGCAAGTAGTTCAAACAACAAGACATTTTACAGTTACATATTTATTACAGCACCCCCGAAGCAGAGTGCTATGAAGTATACAACAAATTACGCTCAGTAGAGAAAAGCTGTGCCCCGTGGTGTATGGTGGTATTGAAAAATGGTGGGACGCTACATATGTTTACACTACATACATTACAAAATTACATAAAACACACTACAGTAAACAATTAAAATAAGAAAAATAAAGTTTCACTTACATTATCCTGCAGTACGTCCTCGATGCTTTCCAGTCCGGGGCTCCAGCTTTCTCTGAGCTCAAGGTGACGTCACAAAGCCAACTGCCTTATCCAAACCAGATGCTGCTCTCATGCAGCATGAGTGAAGTGTCTGGATTGGCTGGAGCAGACTGCCTCAGTTCTCCGAATTCACTGGAGCCCAATGCCTGCTCTCCAACCCAGCTGTCTAAGACAGCTGGGTTGGAGAGTTTGAATTGCGCATGCCCATTTGGCCGTAGCAAGGTAGCTGGCCAAACCGACATGTGCAATTCATACTGAAGGGGCCACTTGTCACTGCTGCCAATCAGCCGCAATGACACACTGGTGCTTCCCTGCCCTCTCTGTTCGACAGAAAGCTGAAAAAATTAAATGCTAATAAAATATTTAATTTTTCCAGCTTTCTGCACAGCAGTGTGGGGGCGCGCTACTCCACTCATACGGAGAAACTGCTGTATAGGAGATAAGGTTTGATAGGAACTTAGTAGCCCACTAAGAGGGCAAACAACATATGCATCGAGAAATAGACAAAAATTTAAATTCTGAGTAAAACAACAGAAAAAGAAACCTGAGCCTGTTCCCCCAGTCAGCCACATACATTGTGATTAATCAGGAGTATACATGAATAAACTAGGCAAAGTAACTGTTCTAGCTCCTGAAACACAGTAGAGAGAGGAAGGTCATATCACGGGTGGCAAATGATTAAGTGAGTCCTCGGTCATCTCTCACCTCCACCCCACCTTCCAATGGGTTGACCGAGGTATTGGCGGTATGTTGTAGGTCAGTCTCAAGATTGATCAGGAGAGTCTCCCAGTTGGTTTCTATTGGAAATTTGCGCAGCCCCAGTCAATCCTCCCTATGCAAGGCAACACTCTCTGCCTGGGCCCATGTGATTAGGGATTGCATCCAGGGTGCGAGAGCTGAAGCTCACGCAATTTCCATCACCGAGTAATGAGACATTTGGCTGTCAGTAATCCTGGATCAAGGAAGCTTTTGTGTCAATGGTAAAGACCAAGGAGGCATGCTTCCCACATGTGCTCAGCATGGTGCCTTGTGTAGGTGGATGAGTGAAGGGTGACACCCTGCCAATATCTGTGAAGGACCCGACAGGCCTATAGCATATGGAGTAAATCTGCATCAACCAAATGACAACGGGGGCAGGCCAGTGGCGTAACGAAAATTGAAAGGGCCCCCCTGCAAGGTACACAGAGGGGCCCCCACTCCGGATTTAATCCAGAGCTGTCAGGTCGGGGTACAGTGCTGAGGGTGCCCCCTGCAGCTCGGGGCTCCCCCGCACCACGGGGGCTGCGGGGGCCTGTGTTACGCCCTTGGGGCAGGCAGCATCAGTGTAGTGGAAACAGAGATTGTTTTTTAGCAGCGGTAAGATAGGCTCTGCGTAGAATGCAAAATTGGATAAGATGGAAGCGAGCGTTGCATGGAATTTGGACTGGGCTTTCCAATAAAGCAGCCCTTTCTTTGTCCGTGCAGGGACGAACCAGGTCCTCCTCCCAGCGATGGCGCAGGGACGTGAGCTGTAACACGGTGTGGGTTGGCAGCAAGTCGGCAAACCAATGTATCAAGTGTCTGCCAGGTCTCATTACATGAAAATACTGTATAGTGAGGTGCGTTGGGTGTTCTTGTGCCATGTCGCTCTATTTGTTCCCTAACGCTGAGATCAGGGGGTTATATAAAAGGAAGTGGCTAGCAAAAAGAGCAAATGATGGATGGAATGATGAACAAATCAAAACATTCTTCCCCAGTCACAGATCTGGGTTTAATCCATTGTTCTTTTGCTCACCACGCCACCCAAGTTTGGACCCAGCTCCTCCCTGGACCGGAAACAAGTCTCCTGGGACCGGTTTTGGAGTATCACCCCTCATCAGCCAGGCTAGCTTGAATCCAGTGGCACAGTGAACATGCAACCCACGTCTGGGCACATCCTTCCCACTTAGGGCGACAAAAGCAAAAAGAACAAATGATGGACGGAATGCTGAACAAATCAAAACATTAACCCCCCAGTCACAGATCTGGGTTTAATCCATCATTTTTTTGCTCAGCACACCATCCCAGTTTGGCCCCAACCATATGCAAATCAGTCTTGACCCTGTCCCCTATGGGAGCCGTCCAGCCCAAAATGCTAGTCCAGGTCCTCAATGGACCAGAAATAAGCAGTCTGGGACTGGTTTCGGAGTATGCCCAGACGTGGGTCCTGTGCGCGCCATTCCACTGGAGTCAAGCTAGAATGGATGATGAGGGGTGATACCCTGAAACTAGTCCTAGGACGCTTGTTTCTGGTCCAGGGAGGACCTGGCCTGGCAGTTAGGGCTTTACTGTTTGCATAGGGAGCAGGGTCAAGACTGATTTGCACATTGCTGGGTCCAAACTGAAAAGGCATTGTGAGCACAACAACAATGGATTTAGGCCCAGATCTCTGTACTGGGGTGAATGTGTGACATTGTTCAGCATTCTGTCCCTCGATCATTCTTTTTGCATTTGTTGCCCTAAGTGGGACGGGTATGCCCAGACGTGGGTCCCATGCTCGCCATGCCACTGGAGTCAAGCTGATGAGGGGGGATACCCCCGAACTGGTCCCAGGATGTTTGTTTGGGGTCTAAGAGGACCTGGCCTGGCATTTCTGGCTGGACTGTTCCCATGGGGAGCAGGGTCAAGGCCCATTTGTGTATGGCTAGGTCCAAATTGTAATGGCATCAAGAGCAACTGAACAATGGATTTAGGCCCATATCTCTGTACTGGGGTGAATGTGTGACATTGTTCAGCATTTTGTCCCTCAATCGTTTTTGTAGGGGGAAAACCGTTGTTCTCCATAAAGGACTCATTTGGGAGGAGTATTCCATTACAGTACCCTAGGGTGTGAAGGCCCACCTCGTGTCAAGTTGTCAGTTCAGCTGACAAGGTGATACTGTGTCTCCTGGGTGTACATTGCCGGATTATAGGGAATCAACAATCTTGTGAGGCAAAGGCAAAAGCAGTGATACGCCACCCCCAAAAATAAGTGGTCAAGTGCTGTTGCCCGCATACAAGGGTGATACACGTCAAGGGTGTTGGGTAAGTTCCAGGCAGGCAGCGTCATGGCAGTGTCAATAAGCTGCAAGTCTGCTAGCCATTTAGCCACCTTTTGGAGTAGGGATCGAGGTTCGGTACAGTGAGCCCGTCTTGATCTGGGGGCAAGCAAAGTTTTGAGAATGCACCCTGCAGCGAGATTTGTTCCAAATGGATTCCCTCATTAATTTCTCAAAGGAACGAAAAAAAGGTGTTAGGATGTAAAGGGGGAGTTTGGCAAAATAATATAAGAGGTGGGGAGGACAACCATCTTAAGGAGGGCTATACTCCCCGCCACCGACAGAGGGCGTGTTCGCCAGAAGGCCATCTGAGCCCTTAGGAGTCTGGCAGCTCATGTGAAATTACCATCAAATAGGTCTGTAGGTGCGTGATATACTCTGATACCGGAATATAGTGGGTTGCCAAATTATTAGAACCCCATTTAGATTAAAGTCTGGGTTCGGTAATGTGGGTGTAATGGAAACAGGCAAGACTTAGCGTAGTTGACTTTCAAGCCAGAGAGATCGGCAAAGTGATTGAGCGTCAGGGCGATCGTGGCATGTATTGAGTGCACATCTCTAAGGTAATGGAGCAGGTCGTCAGCATAAAGAGAGATTAAGTGAATTCTGTTACCCAGGGGAATACCTCAGTCAGGACTCCGCTCCCGACGGGCAAGTGCCATTGGCTCTATCACCAGGGAAAAGAGCAGTGGAGAAAACAGGCAGCCCGGACGGGTGTCTCTGCATATCTGAATCGGCTACAAGATGAGGAGGCCTGTTTTAACCCAGGCTAGTGGCAGATTGTATAGCAGTTTAACCAATTGAATAAAGTGATTCCCAATACCATAATGCTGTAGCATTTGAAACAGGAAGACTGACTCCGGAGAGTCAAAGGCCTTCTCTAGGTCCAGCACCAGGCATCCCACCAGGGGCCACTAATACAGAGCATACTTCACCATAGGTTAAGAGAGGTGTTGCGGGCCAGGAAAAACCCATTCTGATCCTGGTGAATCAGTGCCAGGACCAGGGTGCAAGCCGATCTACAAGGATTTTGGCCAGCTCTTTGTAATCTTAATTAAGCAGGACTAAGGGTCTATACTAGCCCATACAGTGTGATCTCTGTCCGCTTTGGGGATGGAAATGAGTAGCGCTTTGCGAAGTGAGGCATGGAGACATGAGGCCGATAAGGCCTCTTCAGACAGTGTTTGCAGGTGAGGGGGTATGAGTGGGGCATAGGTCTTGTAAAATTCGGCAGGTAGGCCATTCTGCCCCAGGGTCCTGCCTGTGGCAAAGGCTCGTATTGCTTCCTGTGTTTCAAAGAGTATTATGGGATCATCAAGTTCCATCCGTTGGTCCGACGTGATGTGGGGCTGGGGCACAGTAGAAAGGAAGAAATTGATGTTGTTTAGATTGGCATTGGACTCCGACTGATATAACGAGGAATAGTGGCACGTCAGCTCGTTATGTATGTCGTGCTGATTGTAAAACAGAGTGCCAGCAGCGGATTGCAGTGCCGTGATGAGCTGCCACGGTTGGTCTTGTAGTATTAGCTGTGCCAGCATGGAGCCGAATTTATCGGCAGTGGCATGGTTCCTAGAAGAGTGAGCAGTGTACTTGAGGCAGCACAGCCACTCCAACAGCAAAGTGTGTTCGCAGTGTGTTGCCGCCAGTCGAGGAGAGTTTGCCAGATCATGCACCATCTGGGTTCCATGATTTAGGAGGGTACGTTCAATTTGGAATATGTCTTTTTCAATCTGTCTGCGCATTTTACAGTTTTCCCTCAAGCAATGGCCTCTAATAGCCACCTTAAATGCGTCCCACTCAATCAGTCTGGTTGTTGCGGTTTCATTATTGAGCTCAAAATAATGCTCAGTAGCGGAACAAAAGGGAGGGCTTCTAGTGCCGCTATTTGTAATTGCCAAAAGGGAATGATGGGAGGGCCTGTATCCCATGTGAGTTGTAAATATTTGGGATTTTGGTCAGAAAGGGTACTGCCTAAATAATCAAAGTGTGTGACAGTGGGAAGTAAATTAGATGTACCAACCAACTGGTCGATCTTGACGTGTAGGTGGTGTGGCGAGGAGAAAAAGGAGTACACTCTTTTCTTAGCATTCAGCAGGTGCTAAATGTCAGCTAGTTGCCAGTGCTGAAGCCAATCATGCAGTGCTTGGGTGTTCGAGATCACGGTTGTGCAAGGCAGTGGAGGGAATGATCGATCAAGATCAGTGTTCACGGTGCAGTTGACCCCTCATAAGCCATGGAACCCCACTCCAATGGGAGAGCTTCTCAGACAGGCTGTGGAGGAATGAGACTGGGTCTGTGTTAGGTGTATATATATTGCCTACGAGGATATAGATGCCATCTAAGCGTCCCTTTATGAATACATAGCGGCCCTCTATCTCCACATTTGTTTAACTCAAATCAGTACGCCCCTGGAATAGGAGGAGAAATTAGTGGCAAACACCTGGCCTCACCATCACCTTTGGAGCTTTGTTGCTTCAGTGAGTGTTATGTGTGTTTCTAGAAATGTTTCTTGCAAAAGCGCTAAGTGGGTGGAGTGGTGTTTGAGATATGAGTAAAAAGCATACCGGCGCCAGAGGGTGTGCATTCCCTGCACATTCCATGTGATAATGTTAGTGTGGGTCATGTTGTCAATGGAGGAGGATGCGATGGTCGGCTACCTCACACAGAGCGGGAGGCCAACGCATGGGCAATGCTAGCGTCATGTAGGTGTGGGCGTCAGAGTCGGGTCCCATATAACAGAAAATTGCAACCAAGAAAGAATACTATTAGAGCAGAGTGACAACATGTATCCGCCCAAACTGCTGATCAGTTTGTGTCAAAGTCGTCCAAATCAAACAATGAAGAGGGGGTGAGGAGGGAAGGTGCGGCAACCAAAGATGAGGTACCCCAAGTGATGATATCAGGAAGGCCGGTGAGAAATCTTCACAGAGACAGAATGCTGTTAACTCCCAATGCCCTCCTCCCAGAGCTGACTGCGTTAGGCAGCTGCTCCAGGCAGGGGAAAAGGGGATATGGGACAGAAAAGAGACACTCGTGCAGACCTGGCTCCCTCTTCGTATCTGGTGGGTATCCTGGAAGACCTAATGCACAGAAGGAGATAATAATTACATTCAACACCCTTACTTATATTGCTTAACCACTTTATCTTTCTTCTTACTCTCTCTGATCTGTTCCCTACCAGGTTCTTTGCAGGAGTATTGCCCCTCTTCTTTTCCAGTAAGGTTGAGCACTGGTTATGTTCTTTTAGAAGACCTAATACACCCAATTAAACATTTCCTTCTTGAATTCCTCACCTTTATCTTTGACTATAACTCCCTCTTACCTCCGAAATTTGCCTTCTTATATTCTCTATGTTTTAATAAGGTAAGTTCGTTGACTATTTTGTTGATAATCTTCTTCAAAGCCTTTAGTTAAGTATTGTCTTTTAATTGATGGTAATGGAGTTCGCAGAATACTCCTAGCTACTGAAAAAGGTTACACGCAAAAGGGGACAGGGGAAGGGAAGACAGGAGGTAGGAATGAGATGGAAAGACGCTAAGTTAGGAAAGGGCAGTAGCTTGAACAGATGTCATCGCACTCCGCTGTCTGAGGTAACATGTGCATTCAGGTCTCAAGAGAGTTGCTTACTTGTCAATTGATCCCACAACTCGCCGTTATACTGCTCCCGGTCTCCTCCACTCGACGGTAAGCCTACCGGAATAAGGAGACCCTGCAGTTTCCTCAGGAACCTTCTTCAGTCAATAGTAGTTTAATTGCACTAACTCTATCTTCTGTGGGTGCAATTACGTTCTTCACAGGAAATGCCGATTTTAGCACTCGGACCGGAATTAAACTAAATCTCTCTTGAAATGTCTCCTCACACAGTCTGTAGACTGACGAGCTGAACTCAGCGCTGGGGCAAAAACCTTGATCTGAGGAGTTCTGAGGAGTGCTGACTCTAACGTCTTCTCTCAACTGTAACTAAATTGAAGTGCGCAGCAGAACGCGCACTGTGGCAACACGAAGTCTCGCCTCCCGCGAGACGTTCTAATCACAATTGGGCAGTCAGGGAAATTTGGCGGCCATCTTAGAATGGAGTCTTTATTACACTAGACACTAGTCCAACAATTGTAGAGGGAGGGTTTTACAATTACCAGATGCAGTCCCTTAGTCTTGCGCCTAGTGGAAATGACATTCAGACTTTTCCTGACAGTACCTCCTCTCAACGACCGATCCATCGGTCTTGGCTTCAAAGGGTACTGTGCATGAAATCGTTTAACCAGTCTAGGGGCGTGTACATTCTCTGCAGGTTCCCAAGATCTCTCCTCTGGTCCAAACCCCTTCCAATCGATTAGATAAAATAAACTTCCTTTAGTCTTTTTAGAATCTAAGACCCCTTTTACTTCATACTCTAAATGTTTGTCAATCATTAAAGGAGGGAGTGGTTTATCTAATCGGAGGTTAGGAGCTGTCTTTTTTATGAGTGATACATGGAACACTGGATGAATTCCTAACTGAGTGGGTAGTTTTAGTTTGACAGTGACGGGACCTAGAACTTGGACCAATGTAACGGGGCTGAAACTTTCTATTTCCCTTCAATCCAAGATGCTGTGAAGACAACCACACTGAATCCCCTACCAGATACTGCTGTGCCTTCCTCCTATGTTTATCTGCCTGTTTCTTGTAGCCTGCCTTTGCCTTTAGTAGGTTGGATTCTGTGGATTTGCGAGCTGTACTCAAATTGTTTAACAGATTGCTGACTGTTGGAACCCCAAAATCTCCCTGATTACTGAAGGGATTTGGATGTCGCCCAAAGTTTAGAAAGAATGGAGTATAACCAGTGGAGACACTTTTGGCATTGTTGTGTGCAAATTCTGCCATCCAAAGTAAATCCGACCAGTCACCACCCTGATCCAATAGAAACAGACGCAAATACTGTTCTAACTCTTGATTCACTCTCTCGGTATGACCATCAGTCTCTGGGTGATAACTGGTGGAAAGCCTGACCTCCACTCCCATTCCCTTCAAAAATGCCTTCCAAAAGTGTGACACAAATTGGGGATCCCGATCAGAAATCACAATCTTAGGAACACCATGAATCTTTACTATATTTTCTCTGAAAAGCCTAGCTAATTCTGGAGCTGAAGGTATTCCCTTGACTGGAATAAAATGACTCATCTTTGTAAAAGCATCTACAATTACTAATACTGTGTTGTAACCCTTACTTAATGGAAGGTCGACAATCAAATCTAATGTGACAGTATGCCAAGGATGTGGTGACGTGGGCAAGGGCTGTAAAAACCCCTGAGGAGCGTGTCTACTAGGTTTTCCTCGGGCACAAAGCTCACAAGACTCCACATATTTCTTAATCTGAGAATTCATATTAGGCCACCAAAAATATCGCCTGATGAGATCAATGGTTTTCAAGGTACCCTTATGACCAGCCAGAGGTTGATCATGACAGTCTTTCAGAACTTGTTCTTGAATCTCTCCAGTAGGTAGGTAAAAACCCCATCTTGATAAGGCAAGGAATCAATTACTTCTCGGCCTTCTTCTTGACTGGCCCACTCAGCCATTTCAACAACTGACATTGATTTCCTGATTTCTCCTTTATAGTCCGCTACGGACATAGTGCACACAATCTTGGCTTCAGGAATAATTGGTTGCGGAGCCACCGAATGCTCTGTGCTTTCAGTTTGAATTCTGGACAGGGCATCTGCCTTACCGTTCTTATTTCCTGGGCGATATGTAATCACAAAATCGAAATCCGCAAAATAAAGAGACCATCGCAATTGACGCGGAGTTAGAGTTCTTGCCGATTTTAGGAATTGGAGATTTTTGTGATCTGTGAACACAGTAACTGTGTGCCGTGCCCCAAGCAAATGATGTCTCCATTCCACAAAGGCGTCCTTGACAGCCAACAACTCCTTTTCGGTGATGGTGTAATTTATTTCAGCTGGATTCAATTTCCGCGAATGGCAGGCCACTGGGTGTAATTGCCCAGTAGATTTGTGCCATTGAGACAGAACTCCACCAATCGGTTGGTCCGAAGCATCCGCTTCAACAAAGAAAGGTTCTGAGGGATCGGCATGAAGCAAGATGGGTGCTGTAGTGAAACTGGTCTTGAGAAACTCAAAGGCTTGTTCTGCCTCTGCCGACCAATGGAATTTAACTCCCTTCTTGAGCAATCTGGTAATTGGGATGATCTTGTGCGAGAATCCCTGGATAAATCACCGATAGAAATTAGCGAATCCCAAGAATCTCTGGATTTCTCTTACATCCTTTGGGGTCGGCCAATCTACTACCGCTTGCACCTTCTTTGCCTCCATAGTGATTCCTCCAGGAGATAACACGAATCCCAAGAACTCCACCGTATGCACACTGAAAGCACATTTCTCCAGCTTTACATAGAGTTGATGTTTACGTAATCTCTCCAAAACTGTCTTGACATGATCGGAGTGTTCTCTAGGGTCCTTTGAATATATCAAGATGTCATCCAAATAAATCACGGCTATCCGATCCACCAGGTCTCCCATGATGTCATTAATGAAATGCTGGAAGGCCGCTGGAGCATTACATAGGCCAAAGGGCATGACCTGATATTCAAACAGCCCGTATTTGGTCCGAAATGCGGTCTTCCACTCATGACCTTCCTTCATGCGAATGAGATGATATGCCCCTCGGAGGTCCAAGTTGGTGAATATTTGGGCGTCCTTTTTCTGATCCGAAAGGACCGAAATCAAAGGCAGTGGATATCGGTTCTTAACCGTCACCCGATTTATAACACGATAGTCGATGCAAGTCCTCAAAGACCCCTCCTTCTTCAGAATAAAAAAGCGGCGAGGAAACCGGGGACTGAGACGGTCTGATAAACCTGTTAGCTAGGTAACGGTCTAGGTATTCCTTTAAATAACTGTTCTCTGCTTTAGTTAGAGCATAAACCCGACTGCAGGGTAGTGCAGCCCCTGGTTCAAGATCAATGGTACAATCATAGGAACGATGTGGAGGGAGTTTCTCAGCCTCTTGCTCACTAAACAATTTTCGAAATTCTTGGTACTCGGTTGGAAAGACAACAAGGTGGCCAAAGATGGTTCTGGGGTATCAATCATGGAAGAGAAGCAATGTTCTGCACAGAACGAGGAATCCATATCGACGGTTCGAATCTCCCAGTTGATGGTACGATTGTGCAGGGTTAGCCAAGGAAGTCCCAAGATTATCTGGAATTGTGGGGCATCAATCAAGTTGAACCGAATGACCTCATGGTGACCATTGTACTGAATCAATTCTACTATCTCAGTATGATGTGTGATCGGACCTGAAGAGAGATTAGTTCCGTCTACTGCCCAAACTGATTCCTTCTGCTCCTTGCGCATAGCCCGAATTCCCATCTTCTTGGCGTACTTTATATCGCAAAAATTGCCAGTGGCACCTGAATCGATCATAATTGCCACTCCAAAAATTTCTTGCTTCCGAAATTTCAAATTCATCTGTAAAATTAAATGTGGGGTCCGAGTCTGAAGGGTGTTCATAATGTGATGAAGCCTTGAAGTCTGATTCTCCTCCTTCGCCACCTGAGCGACTCCGCCTACAGATGGTTTTGGGAGTTTCCCGAATTCAAGGTCTTCGGCTTCTTCGGACACTCTCTCACAAAGTGTCCCGATCCCCCACAATACATGCATAACTTCTTCAGTCTCCTCTGTTCCTTTTCTTCTTTACTTAAGGGGCCCCAAACAGATCCTATCTGCATTGGTTCACTTTCAGCGGTGCCACCAGAAGACTTGCCTGTCTCTGTCTTAGATCGATCAAACCGTGGAATATTCCAACGAAGGTCCTTTGTCTTCCTTTCACCTCTTCTCTCCGAACTTCGGAAATCGATCTCCAAAACTAAATCCACTAGTTCAGAAAATTCGGTGGGTCGATTTGGAATCTGCGCCAAGGTGTCTTTGATGTCGTCACGCAATCCTCGATAAAATAGGGCGGACCTCTTCTCTTCCGGCCAATTGATTTCTACTAATAGTTTATTGAACTGCGTCAAGTATGTGATAAGATCCCTGTTTCCTTGATGCAATTCCAAGAGCTCATTATCAGTAGCCTGAGAAACTCTGCGTCTGTCAAAAATCCTGAGAAATTCTGCCTTGAACTGTTCCAAATTGTATAAAAAGGGATCATTACGGGAAACTAGAGGCATGGCCCAGTTTGCTGCGTCTCCCCCCAGGTAAGACAAAATAAAGGCCACCCAAGACGAGCATCTGGGAAGAGATTTGCGCGACACATGAAATCTAAGGAACATTGGGTGAGAAACAGCTGAGCCTTTTGGGGATCTCCACAATATCTTTCGGGGGGGGCTAGAGGAATGATGGGGGACACTGAGTGAACAACCTGAGCTACAGTGCGTGAATCTTGAGTGGCCTGGGTACTACTTGAAAAAGTTTGAGCAGTGGATGCCCCTGTGGATATCTCACTAACTCTCTGGGATAATAATATGGTTTCTTGTCGAGAAGCTATTACATCCTGCCTTAAACTCTTATTCTCTTCACTTAATGCCCCTATTTCTCGCTGAATACCCTCCAACATTTCTCCTAAGGCCTTTAAACTGAAACCCTCCGCCATTCTGCCCAGGTGAAGGAAACTTCGTGGGCACTTCAATCTATCAGGAAGGCCGGTGAGAATTCTTCACAGAGACAGAATGCTGTTAACTCCCAATGCCCTCCTCCCAGAGCTGACTGCGTTAGGCAGCTGCTCCAGGCAGGGGGAAAGGGGATATGGGACAGAAAAGAGACACTCGTGCAGACCTGGCTCCCTCTTCGTATCTGGTGGGTATCCTGGAAGACCTAATGCACAGAAGGAGATAATAATTCCATTCAACATCCTTACTTATATTGCTTAACCACTTTATCTTTCTCCTTACTCTCTCTGATCTGTTCCCTACCAGGTTCTTTGCAGGAGTATTGCCCCTCTTCTTTTCCAGTGAGGTTGAGCCCTGGTTATGTTCTTTTAGAAGACCTAATACACAGGGAGATACAACCAATTAAACATTTCCTTCTTCAATTCCTCACCTTTATCTTTGACTATAACTCCCTCTTACCTCCGAAATTTACCTTCTTATATTCTCTATGTTTTAATAAGGTAAGTTCGTTGACTATTTTGTTGATAATCTTCTTCAAAGCCTTTAATTAAGTATTGTCTTTTAATTGATGGTAATGGTGTTCGCAGAATACTCCTAGCTACTGAAAAAGGGTTACGCGCAAAAGGGGACAGGGGAAGGGAAGACAGGAGGTAGGAATGAGATGGAAAGACGCTAAGGTAGGAAAGGGCAGTAGCTTGAACAGATGTCACCGCACTCCGCTGTCTGAGGTAACATGTGCATTCAGGTCTCAAGAGAGTTGCTTACTTGTCAATTGATCCCACAACTCGCCGTTATACTGCTCCTGGTCTCCTCCACTCGACGGTAAGCCTACCGGAGTAAGGAGATCCTGCGGTTTCCTAAGGAACCTTCTTCAGTCAATAGTAGTTTCATTGCACTAACTCTATCTTCTGTGGGTGCAATTACGTTCTTCACAGGAAATGCCGATTTTAGCACTCGGACCGGAATAAAACTAAATCTCTCTTGAAATGTCTCCTCACACAGTCTGTAGACTGACAGAGACGAGCTGAACTCAGCGCTGGGGAAAAAAACTTGAGTTCTGAGGAGTTCTGAGGAGTGCTGACTCTAACATCTTCTCTGAACTGTAACTAAATTCAAGTGCGCAGCAGAACGCGCACTGTGGTAACACGAAGTCTCGCTTCCCCCGAGACGTCCTAATCACAATTGGGCAGCCAGGGAAATTTGGCGGCCATCTTAGAATGGAGTCTTTATTACACTAGACACTAGTCCCACAATTATAGAAGGAGGGTTTTACAATTACCCGATGCAGTCCCTCAGTCTTGCGCCTAGTGGAAATGGCATTCAGACTTTTCCTGACAGATGAGCATGTGTGTGGCAGCTAGTGTCAGGTGAATGACCCCCCTCCGGGGTGCCACAGCAAGACCACAGGTAACTATATTGTGTCAGCAGAGCATGGCAAAGAAACGCAGAAACATAGTGACTACATTCCAGCTGTAAAGAAAGAGAGGTTATTAGAAATGCAGGTTAAACAACAGTAGGCCGCAGATATTTCAAACTTGTCAAACGAGCTGTTGTGGAGTTGCAGAATATAGTTTGAATTATGTCATCAGCCGTGTGCAGAGTTATATTGGATTATCCCAGAGGGCCATGTAGCAGAAGAGCCTTCATTGCTGGAGGACTTGGTGGCGTCATCATCGGGGCCTGAGTTAGGGTAGCCTCTCAAATTGTGGCTGCTGTCGGTAGAGTCCGGTGTCTTTCCAGTATTACTTGCTCAAGATTGAGAGCAACTTTGGACCGAGGGGAGCATCATGGTTGGCATTGGTATCGACGATGGCGACCCCCAGGGGGGCTGCAAGGCATCGCAGTTTCTGATTGGCGAGTAGTTGCAAGCCCGGATGACTCAAGCCAGTCCAACGGGTCCTCTGGGGACTGAAAGTCGTTGTCCCCTCAGCGACAACACAAAGGCGGGCAGGAAACAAGAGCGAGTATCACAAATCCAGGTCACGGAAGCAACGTTTGACAGTCAAGAAGGAGTTCCTTTGTCATTGCACTGCCTCTGTGTACTCTGGTAAAAACATAATGCATGTATTATCAATGACAATGTTTCTAAGTGTCCGAGTATTTCGGAAGATGGAGTCACTATCAGGGTAATGAAACAAGTGAAACAATAGTGATCTAGGAGTGAAGCTTGGTGGGGATTTCCATGATGGCATGCGTTGGGCCTGTTCAATTGAGAAGAACTGTGAGAGAGCATTTGGAGGGTGTATGTCCCGCAGCCATCGTAGGTGACTCCATTTTGCCCCTCAAATCCTTCAAGGAGGCTGACCATGCGGACATTATTTCTTCTGGAGCAGCCCTCTGCGTATTTCTCTCCGCAATCCAGGGTGCGTACTCATTTTGCAAGCCCCCGCAATGACAACTCCACCTCCTGGAATTTCGGCTGAAGTTTGACAAGAGTTTGTTTAGCGGCATGGACCTTGTCGGCCAGTTTACAGTGGTTTGCCTGCAGCGGTCTAAGGTTTACCTCCATGCTACCAATCTTATTTTCTAGGGAAGCTTGGGTGCTCTCCCGGGACTCCTAGGTGTTCTCCATTGCATCCAGGACGATGTCCAACTTGTCCCCGAGGGATGACCTTGAGAGTCCGAAGGGTCAGGGCTGCTAGCTGCTGCGTCGGTGGCAGCAGGTGGGCATGGAGTTGTGCTCTGGTGCCTGAGCGTGAGCGCTGCATGGTATTGTTCCTTTCAGTTGAGCCCCTGGAGAAAAGTACAGGTCACTATTCCAGTGGGCCCACTTGTCAAGTTTGCAGCCTGCAGTGTAGCGTCGCATTTACGGGGGCAGTGCCCCGTCCTCACAGCAGGCCCAGGCTCCAATGCCCAGTGGCACTATGGCAACAGCTTCCTGGGTCACCGCTGCCAATTTCAGTGTCACTGGTACGAATGGGGCAGCTTTCTCGTGGCAGGGTGACTCCAGGGATGCAAAAGGGGCTGTTGCAGTTGCCGATGGCTGGCAAAAAGCAAAATATTGACGGATAAATGTGGTGTTGTAGCAGAGCCTCGTTAGTGTGCGTCTGCCATCTTCCCGCTCCAAGCCGGTACTTGCTTTTTAGTCTAAAGCACTTTGCCTCCTGGAATTTCTGAGCCCGTCCTTACAATGTTAAATGCAAAACAAGTCCCAAACTGCCTGAAAATGTTTAACAAAAAATGGAAACATGGCAACACTCAACATATTTAACAGTTCGAATATTGCAGCTATCCCTTTTAAATGTGCAATTGAATACTTGATTGCCTATGTGCTTCACTCTTGTTGTCTATTTGATGTCACCCAGAACTTCTTGGTGAAAAACACCCTGTTATTTACTGTTATCCATCTATAAATCTATGTGTTATTTATTCCCACCTTCACAGTTACTGGAGATTTTATTGCTGTATCTTTCTCACGGTCTCAAATCTGCCCATAGGTTCCCCAGGTGACATCTTTGGATAATCGCCTCCATGTGTCTTCACGCTTCACTGGCGCTTGATCGAGAAGCCGCAGCAGCCTCCTCCTGGGCTGTGAGAAAGCCTGATGCTGGGCAATGAGAACAGAAGGGCACTTCTCAGCACTTCAAACGTGACCCTAAAATTCACATGCGGCTCCCTATGCCTAAAGTCTCATCTCCGGAGCATTGGAGTCACGCTGAGGGTCTTTGCTGTGGTGATACAAGTGAAGGGATGCGTGCTAGCTGGATTTCTTTGGTTGGACTTAAGAACCATGAATAACTCATTTTTAAAGTCGAACCGCCTAAGGACAAGATGCCAATTATTCCCCCATGACCTTCATGGCTACCGGAAACGCAGGAACACCAAGTGAATTTCTGGGTCCAGATTCCCCTTTGAAACAACTGAAGTGTCCTCAGTGCACAACTAGGGAACGGGTAAAATAAATGTTTTCTATAATTAGATCAATGCTACAGCGCAAGGCAAATCCATTTAGCTGTTTGTGCAACAAGGAACTGGTCACGGTTTTCAGAAGTCCGTCCTACAGAACCATTTCTGCACCAGGGCAAACATTGTGAACATGAATTTTGGAACCATTGCTTATCACTAAGGATAACCTTATAGCGTCTAAATCATTTCATGTATGTAATATATATTTTACAGAGAATTCACAGCCAACGAATGCCCTTGTTTTTTTTTTTTTTTAAATAGAGAAGGTTTATGCTGGAATGTAAAAATATACTTTAGATTCGAAAAGCCCCATCTTTTATCACTTAAAAGCGGAGAATCTTTATTTTGTCCATCTCGTGTTACATTATGGAAACAAAGAAAGAGAGTGAATCTGTTTTCTACATTTGTTTGCCCTGGGACAAACCCTTTTGTAGCAAAGGCTATTTGTTCCATCCCCTAATTCACAAGGAACATAAAGTTGCCAAACTTGGGAAAATTCTGGTTTTGGAAGGTTTTGTGAACCTGTTTATGACTTTGTATTATAACACATGTTCAGGAGTGTTGCTAAGCAGGAAGAAAGATGAGGAGTTTCACGTGGTTTGTGGAACTAGGTAAGGATGCATGGTGTCATCCAGCACATGGACTTTCGCTTGCGAGGAGTATTGTGGGGACTTGGAGCTCACCCTTGCTTCCCGTTTGTTGGCTTCATTATCATTCTTCTATGCTGCCTCCTAATTGGCCAGCGCATGCCGACCATCACTTACTTTTCTTTCTGTGGAGCATGGACCAAGTACAGATTGATTTAACTTAATTAATGTCCCTCCGCTGTCCATTTACTTCCCACCCTGAGATTCACTTACGATTTTCTTTATTTGTAAAGTGCTATAGTTATTTTGTTTATGTCTTTAACATGACAAGATGTGTGGCATCGTGGGCAGACTGCTGCCCTTTCAGGCTACAACATATTACTACTACAAGAAACAGGGTTCCTCAAATTATGTGAACGCACCAAACTCACCACATGGGGAGATCTCTATCAAAATGGGAAATTTCGCACCTCTGAGAGCCTTACAACCAACCTCGCTGGATATATTTCTCTATGTCCGTCTCCGCCAAGGCACACGATCTATCACCCCAGAATTTCCTCAGGAACCCCCCACCTTCACCACCTTACATATGCTACTACACGCCACATCGCCGGGACACTTGGTTTCTGTGCTCTATCATACTATCTGTACTCAGCAGACGAAGCCTCCCAGCTCTTCTCGTGCTAAGTGGAATCAGGAATTGGGATATGACATAACTGATGACCAATGGACATACTGCTGCCTCCAAACAGAGCAGGTCTCTGCCAGCTCTAGGTTATGCATTATACATTACAAATTCCTGCAACTCCTATATTATACTCCTGTTAAAATGTTCCGATTCAATTTGAGAGCTACAGACAGTTGTGATAGGTGTGGCAGCCCATGGGCTGACTTTTTACAACTGGCCTGGGAGTGTCCTAAGGTGAGTGAATATTGGACCCAAGTGTTCATCGCCCGACACCAGATGGTTCCCATTACCTTGGAGTGCACGCCCTTAATAGCATTGTTAGGTTATACTAAACTTATTCCCAAGTAATGTCCCAAATTCCTTGCCATTGCATTATTGTTAGCTAAGCGCAGAGTGGCTTGCAGATAGGGAAGAGGTCGGGCGCCAAAGTTCAAGGAGTGGCTGGAGGACTTGATTTATTGCCAAGACCAATTGACTCTGTATGCTGAAACATTACCCAGTGCCTCGAAGCCAAGAAATATATGGAGTCCATTACAGAGCTACCTTCTCGCTCAATCTACAGAGTCCCTGTCGGACGTGCCGGAGACACTGGAGCAACAAAGGCCCTTACCTTTCAGAACTGTACTACACATGGGACATTCAGGCCGACCTTAAAACCTGGTATGTGTATCATTGTCCTAGTGAATCTCCTGTGATGTGTATTGTGTCTCATTATCCATTTGTGCTTATGTTGAAGACGCTGCAGCGATAATGTTTTCCCATATGAATACCTGAAATTAGCCCAATGACTGGTGCTTTCATGTCAAATAGGTACCTAACTTGGTTTGTAAAGAGCAATAAGCATACCCGTGTGGGTCATTGACTTCCCATTCAGCAAAATGTACTGTATTATATGTGCTCACCTCTGTGAAAATGCCACAGATTCAATTTTATCCTACCATGTCTGATGAATGCTATCAAGAATTCCTTTTTCTTTTTGCTGTAATCTTCTTGTATTAAAGAAAAAGCCAATAAAAAAAAAAGCTTTTAGTAAATAGCCTAATGCATTCTGGGAGTTGTAGTCTTGGTTCTTTGCAACTGAATCAATGGAACTACCAAGACTGAATTCAAGGATGAATAAAAAAGAAAACTCTACAATTAGAACATGGTGTCCCTTTTTTCATGTAGTCATCTGGCGACCTAAATACGGGAGTTGGTCATGTTAGCATCATACTATTGGACTCAAATGTTTTAGGACTGGCGCCAGACTATTGTCTTCCAAAAATCATTCATAACATACAAATAAATATAAAGAGGCTTTTTGTTAATAGGCCTCATCTATTGGCCTGTTGAATTGTCATTTGCATTTTGTATTCACCCACCATAGCATTCAACATGGGCAATGGACCAGCTCACTTTATCCATTGGTCCCTTCACTTTCAGTGACTGCAGAAAGCTCATAGTTCACACCTGCTTAAAAATAGTTTCTGTCTCTTCAGTGACAAAACTCTTTCAAATTCAGTTTTTTTATTTTATTTATTTTATATTATCTTTAAAGAAGGCTCATTTTTTTGCCTGCCCTTCAGATGTCCAATTAGATGGTACTGTATATCCTGTGTCCTTTCTAGGTTTCGCCTGAAACAGCGCATGCACTGTTGCTTGCAAGCAATTTTGTTAGCTTACAGTGGGCTTATAGCCCGTCCTTTGCTTACCATTGGTTGACTTCATCGCCACTCTCATGTGTATGTCAGCTTCCCTCCTATTCTTGTATTTGGCCCTCCCTTGGAGCATGCCCAAAGTACACCGCTTGCATTTTTGGAGCTATTTGTTTTATTTTTATTGAAACATTCCATGAGCGTGCATGTATTAACAAGCTGCCTCCCTCGGGAGAAGCACTGTGCCACTCTCTCTTACCTGGGTGCTGCTGCCCCCCCCCCAACCCATGAGCTTCTATGCCCCCGTATTGCTCTCCCTCACCTGTGTGCTTGTAGCACCCACCCACGCTTATGTTACCCTTGCCCTCTCTCGGACATGTGCTTCTGGCCCACCCAGGTTTCCCTCTCTTGCTCGTGTCCTTCTGTGCCCCCCCCACTCACCTCCATGTTGCTTTCCTCTCCACTCCACGTCACTGCCCTCCCCGATCTACAACCTGGAACCCATTAACATAAAAAAAGGGATGACGCAACCTCTTGGCTGCATCATTTTGTAGGTGCAACCAGGCATGTTTAACGTACGCACGGGCATACAAAATGACACGGCCCGGCGGCTGCTTCATGATGCTTATTTTCTAATTCCTTTTTTAAACTTTTCCGTCAAGCTGTTCAGCACGTGCTTTGTTGAAGAGCCAATAGCTCTCTAAGATGAGACCTATGACTTTGTCAATGCTTGCCGTCCAATATTGAAACAGAACCGCTCTCTGTACTAATCCAGTAGGGTCCCCCTATCTTAGATGTAGACCCCGCGTTACTCTTATAATGCGGACCTCTGGTCAAAGTCCGCCAATCGCCTACAGCCAGTTCCAGATAGTAACCCCTGGCTTGTTTCACCCTGAGGCCTAATCAGTGAGGTATAGTGGAACCGTGAACACAGATGATCACACTGCCTTTATCTCAATAATACACACACCATTGTGGCCCTGAAGTTGACCTGACACAGGGCTCCCCTGTGCACAGTAGCAAGTGCTCACTTTAAGCAGGGCATCGGGAGCTCTTCTGATTCAGAACACCGAGTGCTGTCATGACCACCACACCTAATGCTGCCAGGAATAGTGTACACTCATTGCTGCCCCGAGGTGCGTCTTAGTGCTCTCTTCCATGCACGTCGCCCTGTGCTGCACTGATGCACATCACTGTGTGCTTCTTTGCTGTACATGACTCTCTGCTCCTCTGATGCACATCGCCTTGAGTCCCTTGTTGCAAATCATATGATGCTCCACTGAGGCATATCTCTCTGTGCTTCTTGCTGCACTGGGTCATCTGTGACGGTTGGCTAATGCTTTGATGCCTGTACATCTGTTTGATTGCATGAGTGCCTGTTTGTCAGTTCAACTTTGAGAAAATGGGTATCCATAGCGTACTGTTCTATGTGCATCCTCCTATGTGCCATATGTTCTGTGCATTTGTCTGCATGCACTCAACAAAATCAAAGCCAAAAGGGATTTATATTGCGTCAAATCGATAAGGCATCCAGGCGCCAGAAGCGTTAGAGCCAACACATATGCCCTATACAAAAGCCAAACACATTGCCTTTGTCCACCTTTGTTTTCAGAAGGGAATTGGCGAAGGTGCGCAGGGAAGGCGCTGTGCGATCATCTGACATGTCTACTGTGGTACCTTGTACAGTGAGCTTTTATTGAACAGCCACAGAAGCAGTTTCTTATCAAACCACTAGGTGGCAGGAAAGACTCAAGCTGGCAATGAAGAGAGCACAAGGACTAGAAGTAGCAGACCTACCACCAAGGTAACTAGGAAATAAGCGGAGTTAACCCCTGTCCTCTCATCTTCACTTATGGCTACTGTACGATCGGAGTTCAAATGTAGGAGAGTCACCTGAATAATAGCGGTGCACGGATGAATGTATTTGTAGTTGTCTAAATTTTTTAATGGGGCCCAGTGTCATAGCCTTACATAGGATCCGACTAATATAATTTAGAAATCATGGGGCATATTGATGAGGCCTTGCGCCGTCGGAGCGTCACTTTTTGGTGATGCTACGGTGGCACTTACTGCAAAATCATATCTATGAGGTCACGCAAAGCCAATTGGCGTGGCTTTGAATGGCCTCATACATATTGAGTAAGACAAGGCAGCGCAAATTGCTGCGTTGCCTTACTCTGCGCTCGGGAGGCGTTCCATGGGCGTTGCGGTGAGTGTTCCCTGGCAACCCCCATTCATTTTGATGCTTCCCCAGATTTCCAAACCCATGTAAAGCTGGGAAAGCGTCTTTCAAAACCTTCCGCATCCCGAGGTGAGGCTGACAAGGGGAAATAACTTTATTTGTCCTCATTTATTCCTCGTTCCATGTGAGCTGCAGACCACATGGAAAGAGGAAAACTCCTCTCAGGGTTGTTTTTGTGCAGAAAGATGCCTCTTTCTACTCAAAAACAATTCTGCCAACAACACAGGCACCCTCGCACAATGGTGCAAGGGTGCCTGTGTTGGCGCAAGGCTGCTGAAACGGTGCCAGCGCTAAGGGAAAGTTACAGAAATGCACTCTATTAGATAAATATGGCGGCATTCCTGCCCTTTCACTTTGACATAGGACAGTGCAGCAAGATGACTTGCTGCGCAGGCGCGTAACACAGGCCCCCGCAGCCCCCGCTGTGCGGGGATCCCCAAACTCCAGGGGGCCCCCTCCACACAGTACTCCATCATGAGAGCTCCTGATTGAGCTCGGAGGTGGCCCCTCTACTTACCTTGCAGGGGGGCCCCCTCAAGTTTCGTTACACCACTGTTGCTGCACTGCCCTACAACAAATCCCCATAAATGAGGACCCTTGTTTGTGGAGAACAACTTGCACACAGAAGGTGCAGTTTTTGGTCAAAGATCAAGGGTCATGATCTTTCAGACTATAAAATAACATGTCCTCAGCAATTCCTCATTTGCGTATTCAGGCCATTAGTTGTGAACGCATGACTAACCGGACTCAAGATATACAAATGACGAACAGTGGCAAAAATGGAGGCCGTTTCACAGGTAATAACTTTTTTTTCTTGCTTCCTCACCTGTCCTTTGCAACACTTCAGCTTTGTGCTTAGAAGGAACATAGGTTGACTAAATGTTTGGCACATTTGAAAAGATTTTCTTTTGTGAAGAAGAGGCAATGAAGCCCTCACACATAATAATTGTAATTGTAATTATATTTATATAGCGCTTACTACCGTCAAAGCGCTTTTTAACAAGCAGCACGCTACTCCGGAGCCCTAAAAGGGTTAGTGGTGGAATAGTAATTTAAGCTGTGGATATGCAAGTGTGTTAGTCGGATTGAATAGGATAATGGAGGGACGGAAGAGGGAAGAGTCTAGAAAGTGTTATTTGGGAGATCAAAGTACTAAGATGAGGCTTGGGATGAGTAAAAGGACAGATGGAGGAGGGAAGAGTCCCTAGAAAGGGATTAGGGAAATGATAGTTATAAAATTATGTTTGGGAGGAGGCACAGGGGTGTACATGAGGGAAGAATTTAGAAAGGGTTGCTTGGGAGATCATAGTAGTGGAATGAGGTTTGAAGTGAGTCAAGGAGGGAAAGGGGGGAAGATTCTAGAAAGGGTTATTTTGGAGATCATAGTAGTTGAATGATGTTTGGGATGAGTCAGAGAGTGAAGGTAGAGGATATATTGAGAGAGGCATAGGGTGAGACAGAGTAGTACACTGGGGAGAGTTAAAGGTGTTGTTTTTCTTTTCCTTTCTTCTTTCAATCAATCAATCAAAGACATTTATAGAGCGCACTACTCACCCGGAGGGTCTCAAGGCGCTTGGGGGGGGGAGTGCCGCTACTGCTCGAACAGCCAGGTCTTGAGCTTCTTCCTGAAGGAGAGATGGTGTTGGGTCAGGCGCAGGTCGGTCGTGAGGGAGTTCCAGGTCTTGGCGGCCAGGTAGGAGAAGGACCTTCCTCCTGTTGTCGCTCTTCGGATGCGGGGGACGACGGCGAGGGCGTGACTGGTTGATCGGAGATGGCGTTTGGGAGCGTAGAAGTTGAGGCGGTTGTTGAGGTAGCTCGGGCCTTGATCGTGTAGGGCTTTGTGTGCGTGGGTGAGGAGACGGAAGGTGATTCTCTTGTTGACGGGGAGCCAGTGCAGGTCTCTCAGGTGTCCGGAGATGTGGCTGCGTCGGGGGATGTCGAGGATGAGTCTGGCTGAGGCGTTCTGGATCCGCTGGAGTCTCTTCTGGAGCTTGGCGGTGGTACCAGCGTAGAGGGCGTTGCCGTAGTCCAGTCGGCTGGTGACGAGGGCCTGGGTGACCGTCTTCCTGGTCTCGGTGGGGATCCACCGGAAGATCTTACGTAGCATGCGCAGGATGTTGAAGCAAGACGAGGAGACGGCGTTGACTTGTCTGGTCATGGAGAGGGAGGTGTCCAGGATGAAGACCAGGTTGCGTGCGTGGTCTGTCGGTTTGGGTGCGGTGCCCAGGGCGGGGGGCCACCAGGAGTCGTCCCAGGCGGAGGGCGAGGAGCCCAGGATGAGGACTTCCGTCTTGTCGGAGTTCAGTTTCAGGCGGCTGGTCGTCATCCACTCGGCTACGTCTTTCATCCCATCGTGAAGGTTGGCTCTGGCGGCGGCGGGGTCGTTGGTCAGGGAGAGGATCAGCTGGGTGTCGTCCGCGTAGGAGTAAAGTAATAAATATATAGATACATAACTACATAGAAAGGATATACATGTACATATATTTCTTCTTCCGCAGTAGGAGTAAAGAAATACATATATAGATACATAACTACATAGAGAGGGTATGCATATATAAGGAAGTTAAGATATCGGCATTTAAAGTTGTATTGTACAATCTGAGACTTTCAAGTGTTGCTGTACTTGAAGCTTATTAATTAATTTATTTTTTATAACTAATTAATTTCTTTATTTTATTTGATCTTTTCTTCAATATTGCAATAGTGACACACTAGTAGATAAAAAAAAGTTATGACAATATTTACATATTCTGATAGATTAATAAAGCAGGGACCCATAAGATTCTAATCAAATAACTTATATGAAAAGCATGCAGTGACCTATACGCATGTTAATCATAGAACAATATATATATTTAGCTATAAGTAATATATACATTTCTTAAGCAGACCTAAAGAATATCTATATATTTTAAAAACATAGTCATTATACATATTTGTACAAAGAAATAAACATATCTAAATACATACATATAATCAAATTATAAATGTTACAAACACATTGATATACTGTACAGTAAGGGTCATATTTATGGCCCGGTTTGCGTTGTTCTTGCACCACACTAGGTAGTGTAAGAGCAGCGCAAACCTAAAGTCATATTTTTGAAGCCCCGCAAAGCCACTGTGAATGGCTTCGAATGGCTTAACAAATATAGAGTAATGCAATGCAGCGAAAATCGCTGCGTTGCATTACTCTGAGCACGGGAGGCTTTCTATGGGTGTTGTGTGGGTGTTTCCACGCAACTCATAGTTTTTGACACATTCCCATATTTACCAAACCTGGGAATATGCCAAAAAGATACGCCTCCCCAAGTGAGGCGTACTGAGAAAATCTCTATTTCTCCTTGTTTTTTACTCTTTCTATGTGTGCTGCATTCTGCAGCACCCTAGGAAATAGGAAAACGCCTCTCAGGATTGTTTTTGTGCAGGAAGGTGCCCCTTACTTCATATAAACAATTCTGCCTACAACACATGCAACCTTGCACCGTGCAAGGGTCATAAATATCACCCTACATTTGAGTATGGTGGTTATGGAGGAAAGTGCCAACTCTTTAGTAGTCTTCTGAAGGTAAGATAGTTAGTTATCTGCACATCTTATGTTTTAGGCTAATGAATTCCATAGTTTGGCTGCTTATACGGAGAAAGATGTACCACCTATGTTTGTTTTTCTTGAATGGCGAGGTGCCAATCTTGAGCGGAGGTTCCTTTGTTAAATGTATTTGGTGATTTTATTCCTGATGAAAAGTTGTCTTGTTCCATGTATTGCTTTGTGGGTGATACAAAGCAAATTGAAGGTGGATCTTGTGGCAACCGGTAACCAATGAAGGGCCCTCAAGTCAGGGGAGATGTGGGCTTGTGGCTTTACAAGTTGGAGAAGTCTGGCAGCAGAGTTCTGAATCTGTTGTAGTCTTTTCATAGATAATGAAGATGAGCTGTGGTAGGGCCTTTGGCATAGTCAAGTTTAATCAGTACAAGAGAAATAGTACCCTGGACCTTGTGTGAATATTCCAGTTTGGAGAAGATGTGTTGCAGAGTTTTCATGGTAATGAAGCTTGATTATGATAATTTGTCCACTTAGGCATTCATTTATAACTTGGAGTCCATGGTAATTCCCAGGTTTCTTACTTCCTTAGATACTTTAGGAGGTGGTCACAAATCGCTGGCGAGGTGCAGGCTAGTTTTTAAATTTCTTTAAAGAAAAATGTTTTTATTAATATCATTCCGATCATGACAATAATGTACTCATGATAGCATTGAAGAATCACATACTCTTAAGTCTCAAATGATAGAATACACTTAAAAAAAAGTAGTATATCATTGTCTGTTAAGGATTTGGTCACATTGAAAACCTGACGTGAAATCGCCTCATACATTGCTCGGATATAAACAGTTACATCTTCCAACAACAACCCCCAACAGTTTAAACCATGTTTCGCCCCCCCATCCCACCGAGTCACATGCGAGAAACATCTCCCCATATCCTTTATCGAAGGGCACTGGATTCCATGTCCTATACTCCTAATATATTCAATAACTAGAGGTTGCGTCCCATCTATTCCCTTGCTGCTGATCCTCCACTGTTAATCCTCGTTCCCTCAATTGCTTGTGAAGTGGGGGCCTCACCACTAGAGATTTCTGAAATCATAGTATATTTATTTATTTATTTATTTTTTGCTATTTTTAAAGCGCGCAAATACCTTTAAGGTGTCTCGGCACTAGTGATCAGAGAACTCCTTACTCTTTAAGGGTGATTAAACAGAGAAGAAAAGCCATGTCTTGAGGCTCTTTCGGAACTTAATGAGGGTGGGGGCAGTTTTTATATGCAATGGGAGGGTGTTCCATAATTTAGCAGTGGCTGTAGTGAAGCACCTATCTCCCCAAGTGGCTTTTTTTGTCCGAGGGACAGACAGCATAAAGGTTGTAGAGGATCGAAGTGTTCTGCGATGCTCCAATGGATGAAGAGCTATTTTTAGGAACTTAGGCCCTGGGTAGTTAAGGGTCTTGTAGGCTATGCAAAGAGCCTTGAATTTTATTCGGCTCCTGATTGGGAGCCAGTGGAGCTCTTTGATGTGATGGGATACTGATGTGAATTTGGGGATAGAAAGTAAGATTCTTGCAGCCGTGTTTTGAACGGTCTGGAATTTGTTGAGGACTCCTTCTTGCGCGTTAAGAAGCAGAGAGTTACAATAGTCCGTTTTTGAAAACACTAAAGTACTGATAAGTGTTTTACCGGCTGACTGTGGTAGATATGGAAGAAGTTTCTTGATTTTTTTGAGTGTATAGAATGCAGATGATACGACGGCATTGGCGTGGTGGTGGAAGGTCAGTTTGTTGTCGAAGGTGACTCCCAGGTTGCGAACCTTAGTCACCGGTTGGGGGGGGGATCCCAGCTCCGGTGGCCACCATTGTGGGGACCATGCTGGTTTCAAGCTCCCGAATGTCATCACCTCCGTTTTATCATAGTTGATCTTGAGGCAGTTTGATGACATCCAGGAGCTTATTGCCTTCATGCCCTCCTGGAAGTTGGCTGCCACGCTAGCTCCGTTATTGTACACCGATAGCACTAGTTGCGTGTCATCGGCGTATGTGGTCAGGGCAATGCCGTAGGATTTTATCACCCTCGCCAAGTCCGATACATAGATATTAAAGAGCGTCAGACTTAGCGAGGAGCCCTGTGGAACGCCACAGGGGAGAGAGAAGGTTTGGGAGGTGAAATTGCCCATTTTGACAGTCTGCGGCCGATTGGCGAGGAACGAAGCAATCAGGTCTTTAGCTGTTCCTCCTATTCCCAGAGCTGCGACACGGTCGATCAAGGTAATATGATCGACCGTGTCAAATGCAGCGGAGAGATCTAGGAGTATCAAGACAGCTGCTCCTCCCTTGTCCATGGTTGTTCTGATTTCGTCCGCGGCTTTCAGTAGTGCCGTCTCTGTCCCGTGTCCCTGCCTAAAGCCGAACTGTGTGTCGTCTAGCAAATTGTTGTCATTGATGTATTTTGACAGCTGCAAGTTCATGGACTTTTCAAAAATCTTTGCTGGAAATGGGAGACAAGCGATAGGTCTATAGCTTGCTGGGAGAAGAGGGTCTAGCGTAGGTTTTTTCAGCAATGGCTTTATGATCGCTTCTTTCCAGACTGAAGGATATATTCCTGTTGCGAACATAGCTTTGCATATGGTGGATAATGAAGGGGAAATTGCTTCCGGTATGCGGTTAAAAATAGAAGGGGGACATGGGTCAAGGGGGGAGCCGGATTTAGTACTAGCTACTAGACGTTGAATATGGTCTTTATCTACGGGGTTGAAAGACAATAAAGTTGGCGAAATGCTAGTAATAGGAGGACTCGCAGATGGTAGGGGGGTGGATCGTGAAAAAGTCTGGAAGATGGAACTAACTTTTTCTTCGAAGAAGCTGGCCAAGGCATCGGTCAGTGATTGAGAAGCCTCTAAGGGCGGCGTCGGGGGGTTGGATAGGGTGGTAACTACCCTGAATAGTTCTCCTGACGATTTTTTTGCCTGATTAATCTGAGTGATAAAGTAATAACTTTTCTCGGTGGTTATCGCTCTTTTGTAAATAGCGAGGGCATTTTTGTAGTTGGATTTGTCTGCCGGGCTGTAGTTGCGACGCCATTGTCTTTCAAGGTTCCTGCAGTATTGTTTCTGCATGCGTAGAGCTTCAGTGAACCATGGGGCTGAAGGTGTTGTTCTATTTCGGTGTGATGATTTAAGTGGGGCTAGTTTGTTACAGGCCATGTCTAGGTTGGTCAGGTAGTTTGAAGATGCTTTGGTAGGATCATGCTCAGTGGGGATAAATTTGTCCTGTATCATCTCTGCTAATTGTGATATATCAATATTTTTCCAGTCTCTGTATGTTGAACGAGCTGGTGCAACGGAGATCGATTTAATGGAATTTGTTTGTACTGTGAAGCAAATAGCAGAGTGGTCTGTCCAGATCAAAGGGATTATCTGGGTGATATTTATAAGAGGACTGTTTGTAAATATTATACCACAACCACAAATCTTCCACCAATAATTTGTCATGTCTCACACGTTGCATGTGAATTAACTCTGCTGTGGCCCACTCTCTCAGGTCTTTAGCCCAATTTTCTACCTTGGGGGGCTGTGAGCTAATCCAACTAATCGCAATCCTTCTTTTAGCCAACACTAGTCCCTACTGGGTGAACCGTCGTGTGAGTTTCTTACCCTTGGGACTGGGAAGAAGTCCAAGATGTACTTCCTTAATGGAGTGTGACAATGACCACCCCGAGATCTGTTTCAGACGTTCCAGTACCAACGCCCAGAACAATCACAATTCAGAGTATTTCCATATCATGTGTAAGAACTGGGCTTCTTAATGATCACACCTGGGGCAACCTGCTGGACGGTCCGGGTATATTTTGTGCAGTACTTGTGGTGTGATGTATGTTTGATGAACAATATTAAATTGGGTTAGCTTGAATCTCACATTGGAACTAATTTACTTAACCCCCTCATGTACTCTTTTCCATTCTGAATCCGTCAGAGGTGCCCCAAGCAGCCCATCCGATTTGTCCTGTACCAGGAGCGGGTCCGCGCCGAGGTCTTATCGCAGCACCCTGTATATATGTGACACCAATCTACGGCCCCCCGCCGATGACAGAAGGACCTGCAGAGTAGCAGCAATAGGCGGCTCCTCCGGAAACATCGGCCACAACTCTCGCGCTACCGCCGAGTTCTTCGCATATTGGAGGTACTGTACCCTGCCCAAGTCGAACATCGACTCCGCTTCCTCCCTCATGAGGAACCGTTGTCCCAAATACAAGTCGCCCATCATACAGCAGCCCCCTTCTGTCCACCTAGTGATTGCCATAGTACGACTTATGTGTTTAAACGGTACCACTGTCCACAGCAGGGCTTCCAAGGCGTATGGCGCTCGTTTCACCACAGTTTTCTTTGCGATCTCCCAGACTGAGGCCACATGTCTAATAATATAGGGGAATCGTATGGGCAACCCCGCCCCCATCATGAGAAGTTCAAGTAAAGGGGACCCCCGGTGAGTACCATCCAGTAACCGTTTCTCGCAGTTGTCCTGCTCGTCTAGCCACTGCACTGCGTGTTGAAGCTGCGTTCCTATAGTATAAAAACTCAACTGAGGGACCTCCAACCCCCCTGCTCCCACATCCTCTGTAGTGTTTCTAGTTTCACCCTCTTCCTTTTCGAGCCCCACAGGAGGTCCACTATCAGATGGTCCAGTCTACGGAAATACGCCCGTGGAATGCTATAGAGGGAAGTTTGTAAAACGTATAAGCAGCGTGGAAGGATGACCGTTTTTTTAGGGCCACCCGTCCCATCAAGGATAAAGGGAGATCCTGCCAAAACTCAATTGATTTAGAAATACCTTCCACACATTTTCCCATATTGTGTTCCAGATAGGCTTCCTGTGTGTGCACCAATCTTACCCCCGGGTAGCGAACCGTATCAGTGAGCCACGTCATCCCCACCCCCGGCAGCTCACTCTTTTCCACGTTTCGCAGACTGCCTACAGGGGACAACTTAAATTTCCCTGGGTTGGGGCAAAGACCCGAGATTTCACCAAAACTAGTTAGCTCCCGAAGGAGCTCCTGAACTGCCGTCCTGGGTTGTCAGAGGTACACCATTGTGTCGTCGGCATACAATGACACCTCGTGCACCATCGTCCCCAGCTGAACACCCCAGAGCTCCATCTGAGTTCTAAGAGTGATTATCAAGGGCTCCAGTGTGAGGGCAAAAAGTAGCAGCGACAGGGGGCAACCCTATTGGGTACCCCTTTGAAGCTCTAGACTGTCCGATACCAGATTCCGGAGGCGGATACGAGCCGTTGGTCTACAGTAGAGCAGTTTCAACCATCTCAGATAGTTTTCCCCCACTCCCATATGAGCAAGTACCGTCCACATGTAATCCCACTCGACAGAGTCAAAGGCCTACTGTCGTACTTTAATATTCGGGACCGCGTAGGGGACAGGGCCCTACCCCTGTCTATCTTGGTATTAGCAAACCGCAAATGGTAAATGCGGCATGTACGAGTGCTTTATATATCGTTTTAGCTATGAATGCACTGTGTACACGTTATTCTGCTTCACTACGCGGGTTCCATTTTGGAAGCAGTGGCCATCTTGTCATTGCCCTCACATAGGCTATAATGGAGTAAATACGGGCCTCACAGTACATGGGCTTCTCCTCTGACTTCTCTGTGACCTGGGCAGCTGGCTCTGCTGCCCCAGGTCAAACCGGTCTCACGAGCTCCCCTTCCTCCGTCCACCTGTGATTAGCATCAGGGCTTGACCCGTCATAAAACCCTTTCATGCTACACAATCCCCCGGCTAATCTCTTCCACACCTGCTTGTTCCTGCTTTATGACTTGTTTCCCAAAACAGGAGATGCTCATGTTTATTGGGGGTCTGTTTACATCTGATGTGGGATCTGAACCTTACTGTGTAAATCATTGTGGGCTGGCCGAACTGGAATGTGGGATGGTCATCATGACTCTGCCTTTTCTTTGTAATGTACACTCCTATATGGCCGTATCATAAAACCTAGGAATGTATGCTTGAGGCCAGAAAAGGCCTATTTAAAGTGAAGTCCGTTTCCATGATTTTCAGCAGTCTCCTGAGAACATACACGCTGTTGTACTTCTAGGATACCTGTCATTGGTCTGCAGCCAATAAACGAATCTTTGACTTCACCCAGAAGACTCTGTGTTTCTGTAGGTCTGGAACAGGGTGAACCCAGAAGTCATAGGGTGTGTGTCCCTGCACCGCTGGGTCTAAAATACCCAGTACTTCAGTTTGGCGCCCAACTCGGGACGATTTCAGCGGTACCAGTCCAAGCCAGAGGTTCGTGAGGAGCTTCGTGTGGAAATTCCGGAGGAAGGCCGCCACTTCATCGACCCCTGCATGTCGACGTGGTCCGAAAGTCTTTTCTGCGAGGTTCTCCGCGTCCCGACGGCTACGAAGGACTGCTGCCCTGATTAATCGACCTGTTTTGGACCCTTGACGAATTTGAGAGAGCGAAACAATCGAGAGAGTCTTCTGGTGACGCCATCGATCAACAATATTCAGTTAAGTATAAGTGGAGCGTCTCCCATTTGTTTTTGGTATCCTTCGGGATCGTTTGATTTGGTAATTTGGTACTTTGGAGTTTGCAAACGCCAAAACCAGAGGACTCGTGTATTCACGAGAATATCGTAATCGATAATCCTTTGACGTTTGGATCTAGACTAGTGAGCAAAGATGCCTGGTTCTGGACTATTTGGTAGATTATTCTGTTTGGGTTGTGGAAAAGATTTCCAGCTAGAGGAATCATGTCCGGTCCTCCGGTTGGAACTCCAACTTATGAGCTCTATGTAAAACATGGCGTAGGCCCCATTGCATATAACGAAGTGTGGATCCACTACACCAGGAAAGATGGTGTTTTAAAATGGCCCCAAAATGGTAGTTTTGATACCGATATTTTAGATAATTTGGAAATTAAATTGTTTAAGAAGAAAGCCCGGCCGGCGATGTTTGACTCTTTCCGCTTATGGCGAAAGGAAGCCAAACAAAAGGAAATTAAGCTAGCGAAAAAGAATAAGAGAGAGAAAGGTATGACAGTGATGCAAGCAGCTGTACAATTTAAAGACAATGAAGAGGAGCAGATGAGTGAGCAATTGCATAGGCAGCGCAAGTTAGGGATTGACAAATGTTACCCAGCTTTACCACATTCTAAGCAGAATGAGTCCGAAGAAAAGGAGAAAGATCCCCTGATGTCACATTTGTTGAGTTCGCCACCCCCGTATGCTCAAAATGCCACGGCGCCTCCCCAGCTTGTAAATATGCCACCTCCAGTGAATATACTGCAAGCCTTGCCGCAACCGCCAGTTGCTTTGCAGCCGGTCCCTATCCCTGTAGCGCAGCCCTCTCAAGGACCCCCAGTTGTGCTTCCAAGTGCCCCCGCACTTCCTGCAACTTTGCCTAATTCAGCAACTGCCTCCCCTAACACTCTTCCTTCCACCACTCCAGTACCTGTCTCTACATCCTCTTTTCTCCCCTCTGTTTTTCCCCCTGTTCTCGCCTCAGCTTCTCCTTCAGCGCGACAGCGCTTAGCTAATGTGGTTACTACATTAATGTCTCCTCTCTTTGAGTCATCTGGTGCGACTCCTGGTTTACAGCGTAAGCAATTGCGTAGCCAGTTGCCTAACCCCGATGAGAAGAAGGTAATAGATAACATGGCGCGTAGATGGATTGTTTTCCCTTCACTGTATAATGTGGAATCAGTTGTCAACGTTTTCCATCAGTGGGAAGCCCCAAAACAGAGATATGTGTTTGAGAAAATGTGCGAAATTCTTTGTGAAGAATTGGAGGATAGTGGTAAAAATCCGAACCCGCAGGAATTGTGTAGAGTGAGGTTCGATTTTGGAACTGGTATAATTGTGGACCGTGAAGTAGATAAAGCAGTTGCGGTTGTATTGTCACTTAGGAATGATGATTGCCAACAATCATTGTTTGAACAAGATGTCCTTATGGGGAAAAAGGTAAAAGCGCGACAATACCCTATGAGAGAAGTTCCTCCGGTATGGAAGGAAGCGGTTGCAGCTGCCGGTGGTAACCCCGCTGTGGCAGCGCATTTCCAGCGTGTTTGGGTGCATGTTCCATGGAAGCGCTCTGAGGTGTTAGCGCTTAAGCAGTCCTTGCCTGATCCCCGTAAGAACCCAGCAGGTTATTACAAAGAGTTGTCACAGACGGCAGGGTCATGCATTATGAATCTGGCCGACATAGACATGTTGTTTGGTAATGTTGTTCCACAGCCTCTATGGGGGTCAATTCGTAATGTAGATCACAATGCAGAACTAGGGGATACATGGGCTAACATTGTTGCTGCTGATGCTAGACAAACTGGTGGTGCGAAACCAGAACCTTTAGTAGCTGAACTGCCTGGTAGAATCATCACGTATATGAAGACAATAATGCCTGCGATGCGCGTAAATTGGGACAAGTTATCTGCATGCAAGCAGAAGAAAGATGAGACAGTATCAGACTTCTTTACTAGGTTTGAAGAAACGTTTATTGATCACAGTGGGCAGGATATGAGTACTGAGGGTGGCCAACGGTTGTTTGTGGACAAGTTTGTGCAGAATCTACTTCCTGACCTGTGTAAAAAGTTAAAAGATTCAGAAAGCTCTTAGGCTGTTTCTTCTTCAGCGCAAATACTGGCTACTGCACAGTATTATGAAAATAGAGATAAGGACGAGAAAGATAGAACAGAAAAGAAAACAAAGGAACTAAAGACAAAGATCCTTTTACAGCAGGCCTATCCGCCACGTGGAGGTCAGAATAATTATAGGCAACCCCAAGGTGTCTATCACCAACCCCAACAGTTTCAGCAAATGAACGGGTATTACCAACCACGTGTCCCTGTAGGTCCCAACCAATGTTCATACTGTAAAGAGGAAGGTCATTTTAAATACAGTTGCCCTAAATTGATGCAGCGGAACGGTAATATGTATGGCGCAAGAGGTAGGGGTGGTCAGCAAGCTCCTAGAGGCAGAGGGCGTGGAAGTGTTCCCCAGAACGCGCGTCCTCTGCCGCCTCAAAGTACCATCAATAGCTTTGATCAGCAAGCTAACGCGATTAGTAATACGGCCCAGTATTACAATAATGATTATTATGCAGAGGACGGTGATGCAGAAAATAATGATTACTAGGACAGCCATAGACAGAGAGAGGGAGTTGTTTCAGTGCCAGTGGATCAGAGTGGACCGTATGTTGAGGTGACTACAGCAAATGTAACGGAGCCTTTTCTGCTAGACACTGGTGCTGCAAAGAGTTCAATCATGCATTCAAAACTCCCTGGCGCACCTTTGTCTGGCGATATAAATGTTTCAGTAGGTTTTTCTGGCGCCCCAGTTAGGAACCCGATTTCCAGTCCCATGTCCCTTTCTGTTGGACCTTGCGAGCTGAAAGCACCCCTGATTCTGACAACAGGTTGTGGTGAGAATTTGCTGGGATTAGATTTGTTGAAAAGATTGCATGCTACACTGTATTGTTCTCCTTCAGGAGTACAACTTACATTAGGCAAGAAAGTGATTTCCCCAATGTACTTGTCTAAAAATACAATGCCGCCTGAATTGTCATCCCTTCCGGATGCCCTTTGGGCTACTGGTCCCAATGATGTGGGCCTCTTGGAAATACCGCCATATGTAGTGACTTTAAAGGCTAATGTCAGACTGCCACGTATTCCCCAGTACAAGATCTCTAATGAAGGGCAGAAAGCATTGTTAGACATTGTCAGCGACTTGATTAATAAGGGTGTGATAGAAGAGACAAGAGGCAACGTTTGCAATAGTCCGATTTAACCTGTCTTAAAACGAACGGATCCTTCACAGACACCTGTTTACAGATTTGTGATCGATCTTAGAGAGGTTAATAAGATTGTTGTGCCACAGTTTCCGGTTGTCCCCGATATAACTGCCTTGTTAACAATGATTCCAGCCTCTGCGGCATGGTTTTCAGTGATCGATTTAAAGAATGCTTTCTTTAGTATCCCAAATGCAGAAGAGAGCAGAGACATTTTTGGTTTTAGTCTGGGAGGCCGAAGCTTCCGCTTCAAACGCGCTCCCCAGGGCTACTGTGAGAGTCCATCAATATACAGTCAAGCTTTAAAAGCGCAGCTTGATGCACTTGTTTTACCTAGTGGCGCTATCCTGATTCAGTACGTGGACGATTTACTGATCGCCGCGGATACTGAGAAGATCTGTAAAGAAGCCACATTGTCACTGTTGCGCCATTTATCCGCTTTCCATCACAAAGTGTCTCTCTCTAAGCTGCAATATTGTCGACAAGAAGTGACCTACTTAGGTCATCTCTTATCGAAGGAGGGAAGGAAACTGACCCCAGAAAGAATTCAAGCCATTGCACAGTTGAGTGTGCCAAAAACACAGAGAGAAGTGCGTGCTTTCTTGGGCATTACTTCATACTGTAGGCATTGGATCCCTAGTTTTTCTTTATTGGCAAAACCTTTGGTAGCCTTAACATATAAAGACACACCGAATCCTATCCCATGGTCTGAAGAGTGCCAGAAAAGTTTTGTGGAATTGCGTAATGCATTATGTTCAGCACCTGTGTTGGGTACCCCTGACTACAGTAAGCCTTTTACATTGTATGTTCACGAGAAAGATGGATGTGCGTTGTCAGTGTTAACACAGCCTTTTGGCGACAGACCGCGCCCATGCGCATATTTTTCATCAACCTTGGACCCTGTAGCGAGGGCATTGCCAAGCTGTCTGAGAGCGACAGCTGCTGCAGCGATGTCTATCCGACAATCTGCTGGTTTGGTAATGGACAATACATTGATTGTTATGGTTCCACACGCTGTAGACACATTATTAAATAGGACCAAGACACAACACTTGACTAGTGCGCGATTATCAGGCTATGAACTTACACTGTTAGCAAATCACATACACATAAAGAGATGCAATACGCTGAATCCAGCTACATTGTTGCCAATTCCAGCAGACTCAGATGAGATTGAGCAACATGACTGTCTGTTCAGAACAGAAGAAGAGACGAAAGGGAGAGTAGATCTAAAAGATACTCCCCTGACTGAGTGTGATGGCACTTTATGGGTAGATGGTTCATGCTTCAAGCTCCCTAATGGTGACACGACTGCTGCATATGCTATCACGACTTTGCACACGGTCGTGGAAACTGCACGGGTGCCACATAATTCGGCCCAAGCAGCGGAATTAATCGCCCTCACGAGAGCATGTGTGTTGTCTGAAGGAATGAGAGTGAATATATACACAGATAGCCAGTACGCCTTTGGCGTGGCTCATAATTTTGGGCGATTGTGGAAGGAGCGTGGGTTCCTGACGTCGCATGGAGCTAAAATTCAGAATGGCAAGTTGGTGAATGATCTCCTTGAGTCACTGACCCTACCGTTGCAAGTTGCGATCATGAAATGCAGTGCGCACAGGAAAGTCACAGATGATGTTGGACGTGGGAATGCGTTTGCTGATGAGACCGCGAGAGAAACAGCACAGAATGTGAAGACTAGAATGTATGTTGCAGGCCCCGCAAGATGGGTTAATGATGTGGGAATGTGTGAGAACACAATAGAGAGTGTGAAGTCGCTTCAAGCTGAAGCCACAGAGGAAGAGTTAAGCAAGTGGAGAGAAAGTATGGGTAAGTTGGATGAGAATGGTTGTTGGATCGATCTGACAGAACATAGGCGATGGTTGTTGCCTGATGCATATGTGCTTCCAGTGGTTACTATGGCACATGGAATGGCACATATTAGTACGAAAGGTATATGCAAGTTGTTGGCTCCAGTATGGCAGAATGCTGGGATTCCCAAGTGTGCAGAGAATGTGGTCAAGAATTGCATAGTATGTTTGAAGTACAACCCTGGTAGGGGAACCCCAACTCCAGCTGGTCACTTTGCACCCCCATCATGTCCATTCGAAGTTTTGCAGCTGGACTTTATTCACATGGAAAGGTGCAACAACCTGAAATATGTACTGGTGGTTGTTTGTGCTTTCTCAAAATGGATAGAGGCTTATCCTCTGAAAGATAACACTGCCCTATCCACAGCCAAAGCCCTTGTGAAAGAGTTTTTCCCTAGGTTTGGGATGCCAAGAATGGTGTGGTGTGATAATGGAAGTGAGTTTGTGGGTAAAGTGATGAAGAATGTATGTGAAGGGCTAGGGATAAAGCAGAAGTTCCACGCTGCAAATCACCCCCAATCAGCTGGATTAGTAGAACGCTACAATGGAGCCTTAAAGCTCAAGCTGGCCAAAATCCAGGCGAGCACCGGTCTTAAATGGCCTGACGCTCTGCCTCTAGCACTCCTGTCCACCAGAATGACCATACACTCACGAGTGGGGCTTAGCCCTTACGAGGTTGTCTTTGGCCGCCCGGCCAATGTATGGGGTGTACCGAGACCGGCGAAGTTCAGTGAGATAGAACATCCAGTACTGCTCGATTACCTGTATGATTTGACTGTTAAACTGCGTGTTTTGCACCAACAGGTACATGATACTCTTCCCCAAGCCTCTGAACCTCCTGGACACCCTATCAACCCTGGTACGTGGGTGCTAGTCCGAAATTTCCAGCGCAAGAGCAACGACGAGCCTCGCTGGATCGGCCCTCATCTTGTTCTTCTTTCGACAAGATCAGCAGTGCGAGTGAAAGGGAAGAAACACTGGATTCATGGTACCCACTGTAAAGTAGTCCCCTTGCCTCTGCCATATGACCAGTGGGTCAAGGAGGGTATCGCCGACTCAGAGACAGACATTGTACCTCGTTTTGTACCATTCAGTGACGCACGCATAAGAGGCACAGTTTCAGACCAAGAGAGTGACAATATTCTGCAGGAAGCTGTGCCACCATCAAATCGACTGGACACCACTGAGCCTGAACTTTTGTTTCAAGACCAAACAGCACCTGGCCGCCTCCGCTATAATTTGAGACCTAGGCCCATGGACAAATAAAGATTTCCTTACTATTTCCTTTTTGACATTTTTGCTCTCCCATCTGAAGGACTTTCTTGATTTTTGTTTTTCGAACCACCATCCGGGTTCTGCCGCAGGGTCGCGGTGCCAAGACTTTGGGGTACAGGCCGAAGACGCTAGGTCAACGGATCTGGTTGGTCTAGGGCGTTTCCCTGGACTGACAGGCGTACTCCTTAGCAGAAGACACTCATCCGCCGCGAGCGGCCCGAGTAGAGGATGGAGTTTTTTAAGATGGAGAGACCGATTGAGGAAATGAACTTTAACGCAAGGATGTGTAGAACTGTAAAAAGTAAATGTTTTGTCTTTTTGTGCCTTTTTACACTGTGTAGTATCATAATGTTTATTGTAGGATTTGTGTTTTTCTCCGCTCAAAAGCCCATTGAACCCACTGAACAGCCTATACCTCTTTCTACTGCCTCCTCTCACTCTTTTCACCCTTTGCCTGAGCACGAACAGACCAGACGATCAGAGTTCGTAAATAACTCGTTTATCCAGCTCTTGCACCAGCACCAACTGGTAATGAATACGACCAATTGCTGGGTGTGTGGGTTAATGCCACATACCATTAACAAGGGTATTCCCTACCTGGTGCTGCCGTATAGTTACAATGGATCGTCATGGGCATTCCAGACCATGTTTCTCTATGCTCTAGATACATACTCCCCTCGCCAACCGCGTTCCATCAGACCTATCACCAATAATAAGGCTTTGATGAAAGGAGTTGCCGATATGAGTAGGGATATCGATGCCTACTCATCCATTCCCAAAGAAGAGTTGAGACCTTATGTAGGATGGAACGCGACGGGGTATAGTATTAGTTTGGGTGAAAGACAGCGAAAAATCTCATCTCCAATCTGGGTCGTACCCCACATGGGTCGGTTCTGCTTACAGGGTAATGGTCAGAATCCTAGAGCTCAACTGGGAAGAAGTGACTGTACTGAAACGTACACCTTCCCGTCACAGTTTTCCCCTGCGTTTTTGGCTGCCAAGGGCACATATTTCATCTGTCATGACCGAGCATATACATGGCTGCCCCCTGATTTCTCGGGCACATGTTATATTGCGAACTTGCTACCGCCGACATTTACTGCTGCCTCTGACTATCACAAGACCAGAGTTGTGAGAGGTGTGATTAGTAAGGAGGATACTGCCGGTCAGGAAGCGGGAGACTTCTTCTTGGGTTTCCTGCCGTTTTGGGGACCTATGGTCAACAGTAGGAACCTGAGACAGCTGACTCGTGTGGTTGAATCCACTGTCAATGTAACGGCTGGTGCCCTTAGTAATCTGACCGGTACAAAAGGGGGTGGTGATGGACGGAGCATCAGAACCAATCAAACACTCACACCCAGTCCACAGATCTGGGTTTGATCCATCACCGTTCTTTAGCCCACTCTGCCACCCCAGTTCAGACATGGCCATATGCAAATCAGTCTGACCCTGTGCCTCATGGGAACAGTCCAGCCCGAACTGCCAAGCCATGCCTTCCCTGGACCGGAAACAAGCTTCCTAGGACCGGTTTCTGGCATTTCAGCCGTCTTCAGCCAGGCTTGCTTGAATCCAGTGGCAAAGTGAGCAAGGGACTCACGTCTGAGCATACCCTGCCAACTTATGGCGAACAAAGCGGTACAAAAGGGGGTGGTGATGGACGGAGCATCAGAACCAATCAAACACTCACACCCAGTCCACAGATCTGGGTTTGATCCATCACCGTTCTTTAGCCCACTCTGCCACCCCAGTTCAGACATGGCCATATGCAAATCAGTCTGACCCTGTGCCTCATGGGAACAGTCCAGCCCGAACTGCCAAGCCATGCCTTCCCTGGACCGGAAACAAGCTTCCTAGGACCGGTTTCTGGCATTTCAGCCGTCTTCAGCCAGGCTTGCTTGAATCCAGTGGCAAAGTGAGCAAGGGACTCACGTCTGAGCATACCCTGCCAACTTATGGCGAACAAAGCGGTACAAAAGGGGGTGGTGATGGACGGAGCATCAGAACCAATCAAACACTCACACCCAGTCCACAGATCTGGGTTTGATCCATCACCGTTCTTTAGCCCACTCTGCCACCCCAGTTCAGACATGGCCATATGCAAATCAGTCTGACCCTGTGCCTCATGGGAACAGTCCAGCCCGAACTGCCAAGCCATGCCTTCCCTGGACCGGAAACAAGCTTCCTAGGACCGGTTTCTGGCATTTCAGCCGTCTTCAGCCAGGCTTGCTTGAATCCAGTGGCAAAGTGAGCAAGGGACTCACGTCTGAGCATACCCTGCCAACTTATGGCGAACAAAGCGGTACAAAAGGGGGTGGTGATGGACGGAGCATCAGAACCAATCAAACACTCACACCCAGTCCACAGATCTGGGTTTGATCCATCACCGTTCTTTAGCCCACTCTGCCACCCCAGTTCAGACATGGCCATATGCAAATCAGTCTGACCCTGTGCCTCATGGGAACAGTCCAGCCCGAACTGCCAAGCCATGCCTTCCCTGGACCGGAAACAAGCTTCCTAGGACCGGTTTCTGGCATTTGTTGGCAGGGTATGCTCAGACGTGAGTCCCTTGCTCACTTTGCCACTGGATTCAAGCAAGCCTGGCTGAAGACGGCTGAAATGCCAGAAACCGGTCCTAGGAAGCTTGTTTCTGGTCCAGGGAAGGCATGGCTTGGCAGTTCGGGCTGGACTGTTCCCATGAGGCACAGGGTCAGACTGATTTGCATATGGCCATGTCTGAACTGGGGTGGCAGAGTGGGCTAAAGAACGGTGATGGATCAAACCCAGATCTGTTGACTGGGTGTGAGTGTTTGATTGGTTCTGATGCTCCGTCCATCACCACCCCCTTTTGTACCGCTTTGTTCGCCATAAGTTGGCAGGGTATGCTCAGACGTGAGTCCCTTGCTCACTTTGCCACTGGATTCAAGCAAGCCTGGCTGAAGACGGCTGAAATGCCAGAAACCGGTCCTAGGAAGCTTGTTTCTGGTCCAGGGAAGGCATGGCTTGGCAGTTCGGGCTGGACTGTTCCCATGAGGCACAGGGTCAGACTGATTTGCATATGGCCATGTCTGAACTGGGGTGGCAGAGTGGGCTAAAGAACGGTGATGGATCAAACCCAGATCTGTTGACTGGGTGTGAGTGTTTGATTGGTTCTGATGCTCCGTCCATCACCACCCCCTTTTGTACCGCTTTGTTCGCCATAAGTTGGCAGGGTATGCTCAGACGTGAGTCCCTTGCTCACTTTGCCACTGGATTCAAGCAAGCCTGGCTGAAGACGGCTGAAATGCCAGAAACCGGTCCTAGGAAGCTTGTTTCTGGTCCAGGGAAGGCATGGCTTGGCAGTTCGGGCTGGACTGTTCCCATGAGGCACAGGGTCAGACTGATTTGCATATGGCCATGTCTGAACTGGGGTGGCAGAGTGGGCTAAAGAACGGTGATGGATCAAACCCAGATCTGTTGACTGGGTGTGAGTGTTTGATTGGTTCTGATGCTCCGTCCATCACCACCCCCTTTTGTACCGCTTTGTTCGCCATAAGTTGGCAGGGTATGCTCAGACGTGAGTCCCTTGCTCACTTTGCCACTGGATTCAAGCAAGCCTGGCTGAAGACGGCTGAAATGCCAGAAACCGGTCCTAGGAAGCTTGTTTCTGGTCCAGGGAAGGCATGGCTTGGCAGTTCGGGCTGGACTGTTCCCATGAGGCACAGGGTCAGACTGATTTGCATATGGCCATGTCTGAACTGGGGTGGCAGAGTGGGCTAAAGAACGGTGATGGATCAAACCCAGATCTGTTGACTGGGTGTGAGTGTTTGATTGGTTCTGATGCTCCGTCCATCACCACCCCCTTTTGTACCGCTTAGTAATCTGACAGCTGAGCTCCAAGCGGATCGCCTTATGACTTTGCAGAACCGCATGGTTCTAGATGTTATTCTAGCAGACCGCGGTGGGGTATGCAAGGTCATCCAATCCAGTTGCTGCATTTTCATACCAGATAATGCTCCAACAGTGTATCAAGCCATCTCCAAACTCCATAAAATATCTGAATCCATACACGTGGATAAGGGAAATTGGTCACTGGTGGGGTGGTTCTGGGAAGTGATATCTGCCTGGGGTTGGAAAGTTCTGATGGTCATTGGAATGATCTTAGCCATTCTTTTCCTGTTCTGTCTGTGCATACAGTGTGCTCCTGCGATATGTGGCCTCTGTGCTACCTTATGTGTAAGGAAACCCGTATCGAGGGACGAACTAAGTAATAGGATGATGCTACAGCAACATCTCCATGACTTTGTGAACATTGACCTGGACTCGGATTAAGATGAGTATAGTGATTGCCTATGTAAGGGCAAAAGGAGGGTCTGTCGTACTTTAATATTCGGGACCGCGTAGGGGACAGGGCCCTACCCCTGTCTATCTTGGTATTAGCAAACCGCAAATGGTAAATGCGGCATGTACGAGTGCTTTATATATCGTTTTAGCTATGAATGCACTGTGTACACGTTATTCTGCTTCACTACGCGGGTTCCATTTTGGAAGCAGTGGCCATCTTGTCATTGCCCTCACATAGGCTATAATGGAGTAAATACGGGCCTCACAGTACATGGGCTTCTCCTCTGACTTCTCTGTGACCTGGGCAGCTGGCTCTGCTGCCCCAGGTCAAACCGGTCTCACGAGCTCCCCTTCCTCCGTCCACCTGTGATTAGCATCAGGGCTTGACCCGTCATAAAACCCTTTCATGCTACACAATCCCCCGGCTAATCTCTTCCACACCTGCTTGTTCCTGCTTTATGACTTGTTTCCCAAAACAGGAGATGCTCATGTTTATTGGGGGGTCTGTTTACATCTGATGTGGGATCTGAACCTTACTGTGTAAATCATTGTGGGCTGGCCGAACTGGAATGTGGGATGGTCATCATGACTCTGCCTTTTCTTTGTAATGTACACTCCTATATGGCCGTATCATAAAACCTAGGAATGTATGCTTGAGGCCAGAAAAGGCCTATTTAAAGTGAAGTCCGTTTCCATGATTTTCAGCAGTCTCCTGAGAACATACACGCTGTTGTACTTCTAGGATACCTGTCATTGGTCTGCAGCCAATAAACGAATCTTTGACTTCACCCAGAAGACTCTGTGTTTCTGTAGGTCTGGAACAGGGTGAACCCAGAAGTCATAGGGTGTGTGCCCCTGCACCGCTGGGTCTAAAATACCCAGTACTTCACTACCTTATATCCAGTAGACAGAGAGCCCACTCCGATTGCTCAAGCTCCGGCGCATGTCATACATGTGCGAGTCTGTGCAAGTTATGTGTAGTATTCTGCCCTGGGATAAACCCAGACTGATCTGGGTGGACCAGTTGGGTCATGTATGGCAATAGATGTGGCGCTAATACTCCAATTAATATTTTCTTGTCTATATTCAGGAGAGAGATGGGCCTATAGGTACTCGGAAAAAGGGGATCCCTGTCCGGTTTAAGAAACATGGAGACCAACGCCTCCGTCCAAGTATTGGGAAGTGTCCCCCTTGCTAGAGCTTCAGTGTATACCTCAAGGAGGTGATCTAGCAGCTGCGGGGCAAACGTCCTATAAAATTCATCCAGAAGGCCGTCGTTCCCGGGACATTTCCCGGGCTTTGGTCGGCTGCTTGATGGAGGTTAGTATTTATTCCCTAGTAATTGGTGCCCCAAGGGCCTCCGCCTCATCCTCCCCAAGAGTGGGAAGTTTTATATCTTTAAAGGAATCCTGAAGTGTGATAGGGCTAGTCTGAGCAATAGTCGAGCAAGTCTGGCACAGGTGGGTCGCAAATTCTTTAATAATCTCGTCATGTGTGTGCATCACGTTCCCAAAACTATCACAAAACTGTAACACTGGTTGTGCTCCATCTCTGTCCTGATAAGTCGAGCTAATACCGCTCCTGATCTATCGCCCTCCATGTTAAGCCTCTACCTATAAGTTGTGTATTTGTGTTTCTCCAAACGCAGCCAGGCCTCCAGTAACTCTCCCTGCACCTGCGTCCATGCAGTTCTATCAGTGGGGTTCTGATATAGTGCGGTCTCTAGGGTTCATAAGCGTTTTTCTAGGGAATCGATATCTGCACTAAGCTGTTGGTGGACTCCATAAGTGGTCTGCATACAAACCCCCTGATAACAACCTTCATAGTCTCCTACTCCGTAAATCTAGTGGCAGTGGACCCCCAATTCTCCCCGAAGTAATGTTGGAGAGCCTCTGTTACAGTCTGTACGTGCACAGGGTCCGCAAGGGCCTCAGCCCGAAACTGCCATAGTGGAATGGGTAGTCGCTCCGGTCCAGAGGACAGTGTCAGCAACAAAGGCGCATGGTCAGATACGTACCTCAGCAAATAAGAGATGGCCTGTGTCGTAGCTGAGAGACCTGGAGTAAGGCAAAAGTGATCAATCCACAAAAAGGTGTTCGCTGCAGGAGTAAAACAAGACAACTCCCTCTTGCTAGGGTTTCTCACTCTCCACTCATCGCGTAACTGCATGCCCTGTAGAATACCCATGAGGGACCTCATCATACGGGGCTTAGTGTTTTCTCTGGGGGGCTCCCGATCCAACGCCCCATCAAAGATACAATTAAAATCTCCAAAGAGAAGGATTTCAGCACCCATATAAGGTGTTGCTGTTTTCAGAACTGCTGGATAGAACTCAGAGCAATCCAGGGTGGGCGCATAGAAATTAATAATACACAGCTCACTCCCTTTCCATCATTCAAACAGGATGACATACCTCCCTTCGGGATCGAGAACATGTTGAAGGTGTTGGAACGAGACCCCCGGGGCCACCCACACCAATGCCCCCCAGAGTAGGATGTAGCGTAGATTTGTCCCCTCCAACGTTTACGAAGGCTTTTGATAGTGTTCCCCCAAATGTGTGTCTCCTGCAACCCTGCAATTTCTATTCCATATCTCTTCAGGAAAGCGTGCACTCTACGGCGCTTGTCCAGACCGGCTATCCCATGTACATTCCAGTTAAGAAACTTCAATGTCTGTGATGTCATGGCAATGTAGTGATAAAGGAGATGTCCTCTCCCCTGCCTTAGATGTTCCTCCCTTCCCCACTATTGTCCATACGTTGAGATGTACTCTCCATGTGACTCCATAGGTTCCCCAACAAACATATAAACTCCCACAAACTGAACGTTCATGAACCCTACCCCCTCCCTTGGGCAGCAGTATAAGTTTGAGTATACATTCCCATATAACCAACCATACATACCGCCCCATACCTCCCCCCCCTTCAAATAGCAACCAAGTGATGTGCAAGAAATTTAGATACCGGGGCGCGAGATTCCTCTCAAGCTACCCCGTTAGACCCTGTCTCTGTAGGGGACATCGCTACTCCGGCGGCAGCCCATGTCCCTAATGTATTAAGTGAAACAACATGACCCCCAACCCGTACCCCATTCAGAATGAAATAAAGTGAGACTTAACATACCAACCCAGGGGTCAATAGGCCACCCCGAGCCTCAGAATGCCCACCTCCCCGAGAGCACTCCCATAACTACTGCCAACCAGTCCTTCCAAGACCCCCAGGAGTTCGAAGCTCCCCGTAGAATTATCTGTGCAGTTCATCAGTTGCTGCATGACTCATAGGATTCAGTCACTGCTACTATCTGCGCCCTCTGCTCCATGCTCAAGGTCTGGTGTAGTCTCCATCGAATCCATAACATCCTCTGAATCTGATGTCTGCAGTGTACCATCTTGGAGGACGGTGATTCGGCCCAAGCTCATCACTCTACTTTTTGGTGCCTGTCGTGTAGGCTGTCTACGGCCCTTCAAGGGAGACTGCCAGATATGCGTCCCTGCTGAACTCATAGAGGGGACCAAGCACCTACCCTCCGGGACCCTGGCATCCAACCAGTCTCTTGCCTCCTCCGCTGAGAAGAAAAACAGGGCCCTGCCTTCACTCTCCACTCATAGTTTCGCTGGGAACATAAGGTCCCTGAGCCTTTGTTTGATAGCAATGAATGTCTTTCTCTGTTCCTGTACTCTTTGGGTGTAGTCCAGGTAGATGGCTGTGGAATGTCCCTCCTAGAAGAACCGCCGTCCACTGCGAGAGAGCTTAAGCAAGAGGTCTCTATCTTTGAAGTTAAATAGTTTTGCAATTTTGGCACGGGGGTGCTCCGGACCTAGGGGTGCCACAGCGCCCTATAAGCCTGCTCACTACTGAAGAATTTTGACAGCTGCTTTGGAGCCTTTTCGTGAGTAAGCCAATCCTCCAAGAACAGGTCTGCCGCAGGGCCCTCCACCTTCTTGGGGAACCCCACGAATCTTAGATTCCCCCTTCGGGACCGACCTTCCAAATCTTCAGCCCGGTCTTCAGGCCTTTTCACTTGGCGTTTCAGCTCTACCATCGTAGTGGTAAGGCCCTTGACCTCCTCCTTTAGGACCTCTGTGTCCTTTTCCATAACCATCACCCTTTCCGAGACTTTCCTAAGTTCAAACCTCAACAGATAGCCACAGCATCGATCTTCCGGATCATGTCATCTCTGGTTGACTGCACGGCTCTAATAACGTTCACCAGTGTTGGAGAATCCTCGCCAGCCCCCGCAAGTGCGCCCTGTTCCGCTGGTCCATCCTCATTTCTGTTCCCTGGGCCGTGGGGTATGGGCTGGGCATAGTGTGATATTTTATTGGATTGGGATTTTGCCGTTTTATCCTTCCCCATAGTGGCTGACTAGGTGCTCAAGCTGTATCTTATGCCACCCTCCCGGACCATGTCACTGTCCACCAAGTACTCACCTTCCGGCCCTAATATCCATGTGAGTTCAAAGGTGGCCCAAGGACTCTCACCAGCTGCAGACTCTCCCCCACAACTCGGTGCATCAGGCCCCCTCCGGCCTCAGAATATCCGTCGCTTCTCAGTCTGCTGAGCTAACTCGCCGTCCGAGAGCCTTCAGCTCTTTTCGCATAATGAGACTCTCTCCAATGCCATACGGTATCACAGGGCGGCCAGGGCACTGGGTCGCCGTCTCGCACCATAGATACGCTGCTCATGAGTGTCTCATGGCCTGTCCATGCTCATGCAGCCTGATGGCCACTACACTCTTGGTCGCCCAGCTTCTTGTGGACCATGTCCCGACCGACAAGGGCTTGTATCGTCGCCCGAGGCACGCACCGGCGGGGAAGGGATGCCGCCACCCCAGACAGCCCATGGGCCCATAGATCGATCTTCGGAGTCTGGCCCCCCCCCCCAGCTATACTCACCTTCAATTAGTAGACACTCCGCAGGCCCGAGGGAAACACGTGGGCATATATTCGTCATTTTTCTGCTGCCGGGGGGGCCGCCTAACCCTCACAGGGGACACAAACCACTTAGGCAGGAAACAATTGGCGCTTGGCCCCCAGAGTAACTGTCCTCCCCCGGCAGATGAGGGTCGTCCTGCAGTGGTATTCGGCGTCACTCCACCACTCTCCAGGACCGCCTTGCGCGCCTCTCCCGACCAACAGGCTCCACAAATCAGCAGGCCGGACTGCTCCGTCGGATCCCGTCTTTCCGTCTTCAAGATGGTGGCCGCTCCTCGGATCACTCGGGACTCCAAGCTCCGAGACTCCGAGACAATTTTCGGAGCGCCGAACCTCTGGTCTGTTCCGTGACGTGGGCGGTGGTCCCGGAGTACCCAGGAGACATCTCTCTCAGTCGCTAGGGAACAGGATATCTCAGGATGTTGGTTCAGCAAAGGCTGCCGCACGGAGCTTTGTTAGAGCACATCTAAGCGGCCATGCTAGCAAGCCACGCCCCTGAGGCACAGGCTAGTTAATAATTTTTCACATTTGAGATGGCTCCAAATTATCCACAGAATAATGGCTCTGAGGCATCTGAAGATTTTTGAGTTTTCAATGTCTTTGGGGGCTCCCCCCATTTAAGTAGTATTTGGGTGTCATTTGCATAGGTATATCATGTGAGCTGAAATTAATTGATTGTTACCTATAATGGCTTCATCTAAATGTTGAAAAGCATGGGTGAGATGATAGAGCCTTGAGGGACCCCTGCTTTTGTGAAGTACAGTTTGGATGAGGAAGGGGGAGAATGGACGACATTTGTTCTGTTTTGAAGGTAGGATGTGATCCAGTTTCAAGCAGTCCCCTCTATGCAATCTTCATAGAGTCTTTGTATTAGAAAGTCATGGTCAACTGAGTCCAAGGTAGCTGAGAGATCCAAGAAATGTAGTGCAGCAACCCCATTCCGGTCTACTGCATTTTTAAGGTTATCCTAGATAGTGATGAGGGCGGATTCTGTGCTTCTTCCTGGGCAGAATCTTGGGGCATATTATCAAGAAACTGCGTTAAAATTATCGCCGTTTTAGCAGCAGAAAACTGCTGCTAAAGTGGCGATAATGGGCTTGATAATATGCCCTGGAGAATTCCCATAGAAGCCCATGTTCTTGTGTCAACATGGGCTTCAATGGGAATTCTCTGCGGCGATAATTTTAATGCAGTGCTTGATAATATGCCCCCCTGTTTGGTATTCTGAAAGTATGGAGTTATATTCAATGAATTGTGATATCTGGGTGAATGCTGCTCTTTCTAAAAGTTTGCCCAGGAAAGGTCCATTTGTAATCGGTCTGTAGTTATCTGGGTCATGCGGGTCCAGGTTAGTTTTCTTTAATAATGGGCGTATATATGCCTTTTTTTTTGGTCTTCTGGAAAGATTCCCACAGTTAAAAAAATATTGATGATTCTTCTTACTGGTGTGGCAGCAAAGGGAGTTAAACGTATGTTCTTGAAGATTTGTGGTGGGCAAGGGTCAGGAGGGCAGCTGGTTGGTCTGCTTGCTTTGACCAGATCCATAAATTCACTTAGTGATATTTATTTGAAGGAATGCAGAGGGTAAGTTAGCCTACTCTTGGAGGGGATTTTTGGAAATGGGTTGGTGCTAGTGTTTTTTCCAATGTGTCTGCTTTGGTGGTGTAATGATCTGCTAGTTTGTCCGTTCATTCTTGAGTAATGGGATGAGTTCCATCTGTGCATTTAGGTTTTATGAAATTCGGTGAGAATATTATAGAATACTTTATTTGCACATTTAGCATTATGAATTCTGTCTGAATAATAATACACTTTTTGAACGTAGGTTGAAAGCGAGTTGGCTTCACCATTTCTCCTTATTAGTCCTAAGGAAAGGCAAGATAATAAGGTGGCTTCCTTAATGTTTCTTCAGTTAGGAAAGTTTGCTCAATGCTGTTGAAAGTAAACTTAAAACATGTCACATGGGTCAGCAGGAGCTTTCCTGAGAATATGGCAGTATGCTCCTCAGGAGCTGCCCTTGCAGGAAACAGCAGTAGGGCGGGGTGGGGAGGGCCTCAACAGGCGACAACGGAGAAAAACTTAAATAAATATTTTCCCTCATCGTATCTGTCGACTACCCCCCCCAACCCTGCCCTACCGCTCTTACGTGCATGGGCCGCTCCTGATGCATCGCAATGCCACAACAGGTGGTTGCACAGGTGCCAGTTTATGACTACAGGTTTTTGAGAATGCAGTTACATTGGTGAATTACAGATGATTTATTACATCTGTACTACAGGGCACTGCGGTTTACAATCTGCAAATTTACGGATATTAGTGCAGAAGATGCATGCTTACAGTGGTTGGTTTTGCGGGGGAGTCCGTGGGTGGATACAAGGAGGACCTGCCTTGCCCTACCTATTCTCACTGAACCCCCTCTGCTCTGTCTCCCAGGTCTGCCCAATCAGCAGATACTTGGATTTAGAGAATGAAAGGTCTGGTGTGAGGTCTGGTGTGAGGGATTCGCCAGGTGAAGCCACATGTGTCCCGGGGTAACTATCTTCTTTGTGACATTTGCCTGAAGAGCATGACAACAAATGTTGACTGTAGGAGGAAGAGATGCGACTGAAGTGTAAATATCGTGAGAACAGCCTGTCAACTGTGAAGAGAACTATCGCACAGAAGCACTTGCGAGGCTTAGAGGAGAACTATCTCCCAGAAGCACTTACGAGGCTTGCAGAGCACTTAAGGACAGCTATGTAAAGAGCTCCACATACGAGCAGTATGCAGCAGTAGGCAATCAGCTATCAAAAACGTAAATCCTGCTGGGTAGAGCCCCCTAAAATACTCAAGGGTGATCAGCAAGGGTGATAACATTATTTGTGTTGATCCAGCGATGAAGCCAGAACAACAGCACACCTTGCTTTTTAATTAAAAAATATAATTCCAGACATGGGTCTGCAATGAGTCAGCACCGCCCCCAGGCGTCAGAAGGGATAACGAAGAGAGCTGTCCATCATCTTTTTACCACACAAGAGCATCTCTCCATAAATGAAATCCCATACCCAGACTCAAAGGCCAGTCAGTTCTGCCCTTCCTGATATGACTTTCATACAATCCGATGATAGAGCACGTTGTGCTAATGCCTGCCACTGATTATGGTTATCTGGGAAGTTTACAGTACACAGCTGCTTTATTGTGTTTTAATGCCAAATCATACAACTGGAGGTAAAAGGAAATAATGCTACCAACCTTTCCCATTTGCATATTACAGATCACAGGTCCTGCAGCGGCCTTTTTCAGCTGAAGCAGAGAAGAGGCGAGCGAAGGATGTATCCCAGAGCCATCCACTGCCAGGTACGTGATAAACCAACGACAGCCATCAGATAAAACGCTGAAATGTTGGCTTGATAATATGACGAGAGATGGCCTCTGAGAATTGTACGTAAAATATTCCAAGGCATGTATGTGGTTCTCTTAGGGTAGCTTCCTCAAAAGTTAAAATATTGCTGTAAACACCAGTGCAAACTGCATCTCCAGGGCCACTGGAATTATGGAATAATGCGGCTGTAGTGTTTTCCGCACAATTATGGATTGGGCGCATTTGTCACATAATCTCCCACTTGGTACATAATTTGCAGAATCCCCCCCACCACCCAAATGTGTTTCTTACTCGAAAGGATCAAAAAGTGCCACACATAGTTGCGGCCGGCACCTGATCCTTTGTAAAAGTTATCTGGTTGATGGCTGTATTTAGTTGTTAAACTGGTGCTAATGAGGTGCATCTTTGCCCAGACAGTATTATAAGGTGTTAAATGATGAAATAATGAAATACTACTGCTACAGTTGGTGCCACATTATGCCATGTAATTTACCTTTTTTTGCTATATAATTTTGCCATTCCTGTTTAATAGTTTGGTCCTTCACTGTTGCCTAATTCCAGTTGCCCTGCGGCTACGGCACTCCAATCCCAAGGTTGAAATGGTAGTTACCAATAAATACTTTAAAATGGTGCCATCCATGGAATGGGGAATGCAATCAATGTACCCAGAAAGGATTATGGATGGAGAACATTTAAAATGGCGTCAGCCATTAACGCTCCAGAGATTTCAAATCACTATAGAGTGCATCTTAACCTACAGGCATGCACCGGGCAGAGGTACCTTATCAGTTATCCGCTGCAACATGGAGGTGGTGATTTTTCGACCATGCATCAAAGTTCTGCTCCCCCCTCACAGTGCAAATGCATTACCTGCAAAAAGCCCTTTGAAAAGAGGAAGACCACTTCACATTACATAGTGAAGTGAAGCCAAGTAAAAAGGCATTTATAGAGCGCGCGCATACTCCAGAGAGTGTCCCGGCGAAGAAGATAGGGAATCCTACCAGCAGAAAATGATAGTCTTTTTTGATTTGTTGGAAAAACAGGTTTTTAGAAACTTCCTGAAAACAGGAAGCTCTGAGATGGCATGTAGTTCCCGAGGGAGTTTATTCCAGGCCTTCGAACCAAGAAAAGAAAAAGATCTACCAATTCTGGCCCTGCACCTTTTAGGAAGGCTGGCTAAATGGCTGTGTGATGATCACAAAACCCTGGAGGGGGCATACGCACATATCCTACTCCTCTGGATACAGCTTGCTTCTTATGAAGGACTTTATAGTCCAGGACCAGTGTCTTAAAAATAATCCTCTTTTTGATGGGGAGCCAGTGAAGTCCCCTCAAGTGTGGGGTCATATGAGTTCCTCGAGCAAGAAGACAATTGACTTGATATTCACAGATCACGTGACTCAAGTTTTGCACTTATCTCAAGAGGAGCGTTGAGGCTATAATCCTTCCACGGTGTGCAAAACACTGCTTTACCACACTTGCTTTACTTGCTACTGATAAGAAACGGCGTTCGCTGTACCATAGAGTAAGGCGTGGGTGGGTGGGGTTAATATGAACTGTTGATGGTTTAAGTGCACTTATCAGCCAACTCTTAAGCTACAAGAGTTCCAGAAAAACCTTTCTATGTACATAATTGCACAGCTTACAAGGTGTTTCCATGCATAGTGTAGAAATATTTGCAAGTGTGCTTTGGGCAGTGGTTGTTGGGCACACCCAAATTACCACCGTTTGATGCCAAGCACAAACCTTAGGCTGTTCTTTGTCTTAACTCCTTGTTTTCTGCGGGCGGTGTGTAGGATCCAATCATGCAAACAGAGGCTTTTATTAAAAAGAATTTCCTGTGTATTTTTCTTTCTGTGCCAAGGGATGTACCCAGATATGGCATGAGCAGCTGATCAATATATGGTTCCTTGCCATTGCCCTGTGTACTTGCAGGGGGTGTCCTTATAGATTGCAGTTGTCATTGCAAGTGATTTTTCCATAGGGCTGTTTAGGACATTGATTAGTCCATGAAAAGAGCAAATGATACAGCGATTCATCCATGATTGCCGCTGAATTGTTTTAGTAATGAGGAATACCTTCTTTCTGGCTTAGGCAGTCAACAGTTCAGTGTGGTGTGTTGGGTTTGGTAGTTTTGATGTGCTGGACCTTGGCGTGCTCTGGGTTCACCGAGGTGCACTGAAAGAGAAGCCTTGTCTGAGTCTGGAAAAGCAGTCACTGCACCTGATGTTTAAAGTCCATTGGAAAAACCACACCAGCTTTAGAGGAGTTGTGTGTGGGTCTCAGCACCAGAAGGTATTTCCACATCAAGTTTGACGTGCATTGTCTAGACGCGGTGGGTTTCAGTGATGGAGTATTCAAACTGCTGCAGGTCAGTGACGAGGTGCACACAGAGGGTGAGTCTCAGTACTAGAATGTCAGAGAGGACTTAGGTCAGGCGCCTGATGATTGGCAGAGTTGTTTGTGGGCTTCTATAATGCAAAAGCGGAAGTGCTGCAGGTCAGCGTGGAGGGGCATAAGCCGAGCGTGGTTATGCAGGTCAAGCCCACGGTGCACTAGCAGAGCTGTGTGTTGGCCCCTGGTCTACAATGACAAGGGCACAGGGCAGGGTTGATGCAGGTCAGTATCTAGGTGCACTGGAGGAGCTGCCTGAGGGTAATTCTGCATTATTTTTTTAGATGGGTGCCTTGGTACACGCCAGCATCGCCCAGCTGAAGTACTGCAGGGTCTGACCCCACCAAGTTGGTGGTAAACAGATGTCCCTGGAATAAGCAGTGAGCAGCGAGAGGGAGGAGTCAGAGGTCAAGTTTGGAGAAGCAGGCGGGTTGCACGTCCAAAAAGAAAGAAAGCGGAGCTCAAATGCTATGCCAAGTTCACAATGCAAAAATACCCTGAGATCTCATTAAAAATATGTGATTTGTAATCTGACTCTATAGCACTGGTGCCTTTCCTACCCTAAATCCAAATGTAGGGGCATATTTACATGTCTTGTTGCTTCGCCTGTGCACCACGCAACATGGTACAAGAGCGACACAACTCAAAAATTTGATTTATGAAGCCATGCAAGGCTTGCGTGGCCCTGAGTAGCTTCATAAATCTCGAGTAAAGCAACGCAGCGCAGATCATTGTGTTGCCTTACTTTGCACCAGGGAGTCATTCCATGGGTGGTGCGTGGGTGTTCCCATGCAACATCCATTGATTTTGACACATTCCCAGAAGTGGTAGACCTGGGAATGCAACCAAAAACCCACACCTTCCAAGGTGAGGCTTAACGAGGAGAAATATCTTTATTTCTCCTCGATTCTTCCTCTTTCTGTGTGGGGTGCATTCTGCAGCACAAATAGAAAGATAGAAATGCCACAGGGGATTGTTTTTATGCAGGAAGGTGCCCCTTCTTGCACTAAAACAATCTACCTTACAACGCAGGCTCCCTTGTACCATGGTGCAAGGGGGCCTGCGTTGGAGCTAGGCAGCCAAAACAGCGCCAGCGCAGGGGGAAAGACAGGAATTCACCATATTTCTTTTAAATACAGCACATTCCTGCCCTTTCCCTGTCACGCAGTGCAGAGCAGCAAGCTGCCCTGCTGCACTGCACTGCGTGACAGTCTCATAAATGTGGCCCTCGGTGACTAAGGAAAGCATATTAAAGTAAACATGGAGGGCTGGGGATTGGGAGAGAGAACGAGACACTTACGTGGCCACTGAATCATCAATATCAGGAGGCAATTGGAAACCTTTCCAAAATAAACATAGAGGACAAAAGACAAAGAAAACAGACTAGAAGGCCAAAGACGCAACGCAAGAAAATCTGGGTGCACTGCTGGCAAAGTGTATGAAGATCCAACGGTGAGCAGAGGCTGGAAGGAATATTAATCTCGTACTCAAAAAGGGTGAAGTAGGGAAGGATGCCACAAAGGATAGGGCTGAGCAGAGACGAAGAGGATGTGCAATAAACAGAAAACATAAGAGAAGAAAAACTCTCGCGCTCAATGAAGTATATAAAAGAATCAACAAACCAGAATTGTTTAAATCCTCCATCTAGCAGGAAATATGACAAACTATCACCCATTTCCCATGCCTCCAACCGTGGCCCATATTTCATGACTCCCGCGCTGAACTATGAACCGGCATTACATTATTTGTAGTATTCTCTTGCTTTTAAATTGCTGTAGTGTTCTGTGCGTTCGAATCTGAAATTGCATTTCGTACAGGGCACAGGTTATGCTCAAAAAGTATGTTAAAATAAACATCGAGCGTGATATCGCCAGCTACAAAAAGAGATGGCATCTGACAAGTACCGTTTCACTAAAGGGTTAGCAGCCCTGAAAAGTGCGCTGCACCAGGCCTTGTAAGAATAGTGCCCATTTGTCATTATTTGAAATGGGGTTCCTGGTTGGCTAGGGTATGCACCTAAGCCAGGGAGAACCCACCACTCTAGTCAGGGTAAGGGAGTTACAAACCCAGATAACCCCTGCTCACCCCCTTGGTAGCTTGGCACGAGCAGGCTTATCCCAGAGGCAATGTGTAAAGCATTTGCACAACACACACACACACCAGTCACGCAATAAATATACCACAAAAAAGACACCGCACAATAGTATATAAAAATACCTATCTGTATTGCATATAAACTAAGACTGAAACTACATAAACCAATTATCACTTTGTCAATTAGGTAAGTGTCATAACATTACAATGCGTGCAATGAGAAAAAGGTTCCTAAGTTGCACTTGTCACCAAAACATAATTACTGTGCATTTGATTGAGTCACATTCTATGCTACTTGTTATCCTGTCAATGCAAGGCATAAACCAACATCTCACCATGAACATGATATGCAGCATGTACTGAAAAAGAAAACCACACAAATCACCACAGTAGGGCAAGTACTGAGTCTTGGTTTGGAAACAACAGAGATTACAAGAAATACATGGCTCACCAAAATACGATCATCTAATTTTACCAATACTTCATGTATAATTACCATCATCAGCACATCGCGGAAGATTACCTAGATTCAGTGACCCTACGTCCCTATTATATGTTATGTGGTAATAAGACCCCAAAAGTAGGTTACAGGACACCTACTGCATGGTTAACGATACTTTCAATGTTTTTCAATGAAGTGGGGGCCTCCGTTGAGGGCTCTTCCCGGAATGCTCTTCAATGAAGAGCTAGTGCCCACAAGGTATGCCAACACACGGGAAAGGGCACCTGCCCCTGATTCCAGTGCGGAAGACCTCACTGGGTCCCATGCTTGTAAACTGAACAGAGGGAAGTTACCTGCGTTTGACTAGAACCCCAAAAAGGAAAACCCCCAAGGTGAGGAGCGCTGGGCAGCCACACTGGGACCCTGCAGGTCCGAATCGAGCAATTTTTACTCCTGCCGCGTCCGCATGTGACCTCGGATCCTGACCAGTGCCTTCCTCGTGGCAAGTGGAGTAGCTGTTGTCAGCTTCCAGTGACTCCTTGATCGGGGCTGGACTTTAATGCAGCAGCGGGCTCCTCAGTTACCAGAGCACTGCACAATCACTGCCCCAAGGCCTTGCCCATGCTCACAGCTGGCCCAACCTCCAGAGCACATCTTAGAGGATCGGAACCAATCGCACAATATTCGGTGCTGTAGCACTAGTTTAAGCAGCTGGCGTCCGGACACTTCTTCAGTGCTACAGCGCCAGCCCCCATAAATCAAGAGTCCTGATACAGCAGACACAAAGTCTGAAGCACCTAGCATGCTCAGTTTGAGGGATCAGAACCAGAAAAATAAAGCGCTCACCATGTGCTAGGTTTTAACAAACACAGGGCAGGCCACTAAGCCCAGGGAGATCAATGGGGGCACACAAGCACAACTGTAGGCAGCAGCAGGCCAGCATACAGGATCCTTGTAGACAAACAGGCAGTCCTTCCAACAGGTCAGCACAACAAAGAAAGTGGTGGTTTTCTTGACAGCACAGTAGTTCCTCTGGTGCAATATGTAGAGCCAGCAGCCTCTGGTTACGAGTTCCACGCAGTGTCTCAAATGATGGGGTCAGAGCCCCTTTACTTATCCTCAAAATGTCTTTGATGTGGCGGTAACTTCAGAAGAAATTTAGAATTGCACACTACCCCCATTCAATCCTAGACCTGGCTCTAGACACACTACAGGGGGGTGGAGATAGCATTGTGAGAGGACAGGCACAGTCCTATTTAGGTGTCAGTTACAATTTATCCCACCACTATAGCTCAGGAAGACCTTTCAGCTTATTAATGGGACATCAGGATATGCAGGGCACACCTCAGCTCCCTTTGTTGGACTGTCTAGAGGGAATGCACAAACAGCCCCTGTCAGTCTACACCAGACGTTGATTGGAGTCAGGCTGCAAAGCACAAAGGGCCATATTTTGATGTTGGTTGGAAAGCCTCCGACTGCTGGTCAGAGGCTTTCTGACCTACATCAGTGGTTTGAACTCCGACTGCCATATTTCAATGACGGGGGTTGGAGTCCAACCGGCCGGGAAATCCAATTCGGTTCTGATGGGCTCAAGGAGTCCATCAGCCAGTCGGAAACCACTCATAATTCCTTAAGAACTGCGTTTTCACAGTCGGGATTATGATGTTGGTTTCTCACAGCCTTTTCATGTCTGCCTTTCTGACATGGAAAGGCTGTTGGAAAGCAACTTTAGGGGCCACTAGCAGGGCCCCTATCACTCCGCAGCCTCCGTTTGTGGCCCCGTGTTTTGTTCCCCTGAAAATCCCTGCACCTTGTGTGCCACAAGGTGCAGGGATTTACACAAACTCCCATTTCTCAATGGGAGCTTGCGCTGTGAGCGGTTTCCGCCTGCTGCATGAGCTCCCATAGAGAAATGGGAGTTTGTGACCGCACCATGTACTGTCGCATGGTAATGAGGTGTGCGGAACCACTGACCTATGGTCGGTCACTTTTTCACACAGAAACAGTGTCCTCCGACCAACATCGTAATGAGGCCCAGAGAGTCATAAGCACATAGAAATGCCCAAAAGTGGCATTTCTAAAGTAGTAAAGAAAATCCACCTTCACCAATAAGCAGGATTTATCACCACGATTCCAAACATGCCACACATGGTAACACTACTCCTTTCAGCTCAGAAATTACCACTGAAGAACATACCAGGGAATTCCCAATGCAAACCTATGAGAGGAGCAGGCCTCACAGCAGTGAGAAACAAAATAGGCTGTTGGTCACTACAAGGACATGCCACACAATAAAGATACACTTCCTACCTTTTACCCACATAGCACCCTGCCCATAGACCTACCTAGGTCATACCTTTGGGGTGACCTATATGAAGAAAAAGGGGAGCTTCAGGCTGGGCAGTTAACTTTAAATGCAAAGTCAATGTGGCAGTAAACTGCGCACGCAGGCCTTGCAGTGGCAGAGGCCTGAGACTGGTTTGAAAGGCTACTTCTGTGGGGGAGTCAAGCATCACTGCAGACCCATTAGTAGCATTTAATTTACAGGCCCTGAGGATATGGGATACCACTGCTTAAGGGACTTACAGGTCAATTAAATATGCTAAACGGGTGTAAGCCAATCATACTAAGTTTAAAGGAGAGAGCACATGCACTTTAGCACTGAATAGCAGTGGTAAAGCACCTAGAGTTCAACATCCAAAAGAAACAGGCCAGAAAAAATACAAGAGGAAGGCAATATGTTTGGGGATAACCCTGCTAGAAGGACCAGGTCCAACAGTCAACTTTCAGCTGCATCCGATTTAAAACACTGCATACTCCTTAGTTATGTTTAGAATCTTCTCGCATCAGACATGGTCCCTAACCACTGTTTCCATCTTGTTTCAGGTGGTCCCACAACTAAATCTAAACTGAAACAAGCCATTCCTAGTCAAAGGCCTCGCAGTGCTATCCAGCCTGGCACTGGCACATTTAAGTCCACAGACAACCAAACCACAACAGCGGCCCAGAGGCCCTCTGTGCAAACATGTGAGTATCCATCTTGTTGGGTATATGCGAGGTCACTTCGTGATGCCACTTCCTGTAAAGTCATGACCTGTGATGCCACTTAATGTGATGTTCATTCCGATGATGCCACATGCCATGTCACGCCTTGCGATGTTACTTGCATACTGTCTGACTAGGTTAGTCCCCCACTTCTTTTTTTAGTACTTGGTCCCTGTGTGTGCCATAGTGTTGTCGATCAAGACCCATGAAAGGCTTTACTTACAAAAACACCTTTTTCCCTTTAGGAATGTTCCTGATCCCCTGTTAACATATTGCTATGTTTAATTCTATTCAATTCAATGTGTTCATATATTTGCTTGAGCTATTACAGCCGTTTTCTGTGTTGCTGGTGCACCAGATCTCCCTTCCATGTTATAGTGAGCTCGCATATGCATGTTCTATATAGCACATCGCCTTGAGTACATCATTCGTGCTATAGGTAATTACTTCAGTAGTTTCCATGGAGACCAAGCAGAGTTCCTATCACTTTGTTTCCAAAGCTCTAGGACCAGCGCCTCGAGACCATCACGGGTGATGCAGTCGCACTCTACAAACAGGGGCATAGCTTGGCCAGTATGTTTGGGGTGGTGTGAACTTCAGATTTTCCGACAATCACGCTGGCATATAATGTTTCAATACATTATACCACAAGCAGGGTGCATGAAAGGGCCTATGGGGCAATGGAAAGGGAGAGGAATACAGATTGGTAGGAGTACTGAGAGGAAATGCAATATTTTGTAAAATAACCAATATTTTGAGGACTTTCAAAACAAAGAGTGAGAGAGAGTGTGTGTGCATTTTTGTCTGTGTGTATGTAAAAATCCCTGGTGAAATCCGACTGACATCTAGCAAAATCCGACTGAAGCACCTGTAGCCAACTATTCATCAAAAAATAAATGTATTAAGTGGGTGGAACACCCCAACCCCCCCTGAAGCTATGCCCCTGTCAACAAATCCTGACTTATAGATTGATAGGAATATGGTCTGGAAAAGAAAACTGAATACATTCAGAGCCTTTTATTATAAATAAATAGGAAAGAGTGGCTCCAAAGTGTGTATGCACTGATGACATGGTCAGATTTTTTTCCATGCGGGTGATGTCTGCAGCACATGTTTTGTTTAAGTGTTTGAGGATGGATATCCGCCATACCAGCGTTTCTTCTCAGGTCTTCAGTTGTCCCTTTAGACAACCCTGGAGGGGGATCTCAGATATTGAAGACTTACCAGCTAGAATGTTGAGGTTACTTTACTCCCTTGGCATCTCCAGCGGAGAAATTCCTGGTCATTCTTGGAAATACCTTAGCGATTCTGAGCCACAAAAAATACCGGTTTGACGCTTGTAGAGCAATTCCATTCAAATTGTGCCTTTCAATATCTCTAATGTCTGCCATCACTTCAGCCCAGGCCTTGTGAAACTGTATAATAAAGCTCCTTATCTAAGGTTTTTCCCAACTGCCTAATTCTCAAACATGGACAAACTTTTGTACCGAAAATGGTGTTGGTGTTTGTTAAAAATAAAAAATAATTCTGAGATTTGGTGCAGAATACATTTCCCCTGAGAAAGTGCTTTTGCTACTGATCCAGCATTTCAGGACTAATAATTTTCTAAAGATCAGGCCCAATTTCCATTACCCAACAATAGTCCCTTCACGGTGGGTTAGTGTAATTCAAACGACTATATCAAATTTACCAAATCTGCACTTTCATCTCTAATATACCAAAATTGGCGATGTAATCTTTATATTGTTGATTATTTTGACAAACCAAATCACAATAAATAAATCACTCCTAATAAAGACAGACTCATTTGTAAATTTAGAATATTTATCTAAAATAATGTGAAATAAATGCTCATTACAATAAATCATACAGCACGAACCGTAGATCGATACAAGGAGAACAAAATCAGAAGAGAAAATGACAAATTCATATCAATGACAAATGCGTAAAAGAGTGGATAGGTGAAGAGACAAAGATTCAGAAACAAAATAACTTTGCAAATGATTATGCAAATTAGGATTACCATCTATACTAACCCAATAGAAATAGGAAATCTACCCTCTGGCCATGAGAGCAGCAAGGCCCCTCAAGAAGAATTTAACCCCTTCAGTGCCCATGACGAGCTGGACTCGTCATGGGCCGCGGTGGCGCTGTGCCCATGACGAGTCCAGCTCGTCATAGACCCCGCCCGCTAATGCAACGGCCGGCACTGGGCGGGGAAAGGGGCGGGCACTGAAGGGGTTAAGAGGCAAAGACTAAGTCAGGAATCAGTAAACAGGAACAGGACAGCAAACCAACAACAGTGATGATCTCGCACCAAGCAATCTAGTCAGTCGACCTAACCCCTCCCACCAGGCACCTCAATTATACCCTAAAACCCAAATGTCCAACCCTCACATGTAACAAACTACAGGTTTTCTTCATATTTGATTGGTTAAGGAAGGGGGTGTATGGTCACACCACTTTCAGCATGACAGCCTCTCTAAATGTCCTTTTGTTTTCAATTGTTCTATAACCTAAGTCTTTACCCCAGGAAATACAATACTAAGCTATCATCATTTCCTTCCTCTTCACCGGCAAAATGTTTCAATCACTGTATATCTTTTCTCGCTGAGCACCTCTCCGCAGAGGAAGCTTCCTTCTGTTTGTCGCATTGTTCTTTCATACTGCTTTTGGAAGCCACTCAGGATTTGAAGGACAACATCATGCTCCACTCTCTTCTTCGTGTTCATTTTCATTATTTTAACAATTTTTTTTATCCCAACAGCATTTTTAACCCATTACCTGTCATGCAGAATAGAAAATCATGTTTCTAGGAAAACAAAACACAGACATTATTATTCACTTATAAAACTTTTTCTTTACGTACCAACCCAATACTACACTAATCCCTGCGCAACCCACATTAGTTGTTTATTTTTCTATAGCAAATGTTAATAACGTGCACAAAAGCAGCATTAGTCCTTTTTATTTTCGTTAGTCAAGAAGTATTTGCGATCTACTCTTAGTACTTTAGTACGCGCTGGCGCAGTAGTATTTTCTCTCATGTTAAGTCTTTTCATATAATTTTCACCGCACACAGTTAGTAAATGTTACTGAGGGTTCAATCTGAGCAGGTTTTATTTTTGTGAAAACCCTGCTCCATCACTACTCGTGTGAAATTCGAAGCGGTCATACACATTTTCTGCAAGGATTACTTCAGAGAGCCTGACTTTATATTTGTGACTTTTGAGCTTTCTTAAGAGGGTCAAAATCCTGACTAGGTGACTCCGTTCTGCCATTGTCATACCACATATTGACATCCTGGGGTGAGTCGCGTCCATACAAGAGGTCTTTTTAGCAGCTGCTTGGACTCCCGCCACAATTACGTAACACTACAGATTAATGGTGTATGTGTGTGTGGGGGGATGAGGTAATTTATTGTGGCCCGAAGTTACCCTCTTAAAAGGCATCCCCTTTTGCAATCTGAATAAAATCACATATTTTGACTATTAACAGCTTGGTCTAGTCATTCCTAAATATTAATTTAGGGATATCCTCCATATGTCAGGATTAGTGTGAGGGGAATGATTAGGGATTCATTGTGATTACTACAGATTAATGGTGTATGTGTGTGTGGGGGGATGAGGTAATTTATTGTGGCCCGAAGTTACCCGCTTAAAAGGCATCCCCTTTTGCAATCTGAATAAAATCACATATTTTGACTATGAACAGCTTGGTCTATTCATTCCTAAATATTAATTTAGGGATATCCTCCATATGTCAGGATTAGTGTGAGGGAAATGATTAGGGATTCATTGTGATTACTTTACTGGTGATCTCATCACAGTGATTCAGCCTTTCTTGTTCCAGTCTTTATGTCCCAGCCTTCCACACAGACGTCATATCATATTGTGTCTTTGGAGGTTTAGCAAAGAACACAGGTCGCGGTCCAAAGGCAGTGCTTAATTTGTAAAACAATTAGTGCCAGGGCCAGGGCCAAAGATGTTCATGGGAGGAACTTCAGCCTGACCCACCAAATGCCCCGCCCAGCACTGCCAAATGCCAGTACTGCTGTTGTTTACTAACCATCACTCTCAAACAAATCTGTCAATTTGGTCTATTCTGTGATTTTTACATTATTACTTTTGATTTTTATGTATATTGACATTTTAAACAAGCTGTTGCTTTGCAGTGCTAAACAACGGAAAGACAGCGCCACCATGTGGTGGACTTTCTGCAATAAGTGCCGGTGCCAAGAAATAAGTGGTGGTGCCGAACATCGGGACAAATTAAGCACTGTACCAAAGGACACAAAACTAAATCGGTACTAGAGAGACCTCACGTCAAACCAGTAAGTCATCACGACAGAAAGAAAGCGTGATGGTGGAAGCACTGTTTCGTAGGTTTAGCTTCAGTGTGGAAGACCAACATATCTGCGACTTGGGCATGGAAAAGCCATTGCATAGGCTGGAAGCAGGATACATGTCTTGAGACATGGATTCACCTCAATTATATAAGGACTAGCACGAGACTATCAGTGCACCGTGCACTCTGTCGTACATACACGCAACCGCTGTCGTACTATCCCATTAAATGTCCCATACCTGTCTACACGACCTCTCTGGTGCTGGACCATTTCCACATGATGCATTTGCTTCTGACGTACAACTAGCTATCAAGAATGCCACCGCCCCTCCCCCCCAACTCGTGCAAGCAAGGAAAATAGCCGCCTTGCTGTTGGGGTAGTAAACTGGGCAATGGGCCCCGGCTAGGTGCCACTGCACCTGCTGCACCAATGGTAGCTACCCCCCTGTGACTAATTTCTGCAGTAGTTGGTGGCGACCTTATGCATATGTTTTTACCAATTTAATGGTTTTATTTTTTCAGTGGATGATATTATAACAATGAATTTTCTCGCCCCAGAGATGGTTATTAGTTGTCAACCAGAGATCGCACAGGAGACATAACGTGACGTGTTCTTCAGCATGCCACAGGAGCTGCCACCTGATCAGGGTTTAAGCTGCTGAGTGAGTCCCTAGCCAGCCACAAAGATGATTCTCACAGTGCTATACATTTCATCCCTGGCGCTTCTTACAGCGTGGCCTTTGTGTTTGCCACAGAGCAGAGTTCGTGCCCCCAGCCGCTCATCCCACGGAGATACCTGCTTCTTTGATGTCAAACAATAAATCCGTTTACTGCATTGCCTCTGTTTGTTGAAGAGCTTTTGGACCAGATAAACAGAATTCTATTACTCGGATCAAATGACAGTAAATATTGTCTACACCACTTGACGTTTGAGCCACACGCCCGAGCCTTTCAAAGCTCCTGTAACTGAGGCATGTCAGGAATGAGAGGCGGTTGTCACCTCTCCATAACTCACACCCAGGAAGGACCTTCTCAGAGCCCTCAGCTGGAAATATATCCCATTATTTAATTTCTAAACAACAGATCTTCCATTCTCATCAGGAAACAACTGCATTGTGGGAAATAGGCACAATATGACTGTCCTTTATGTCAGAGAAGTAAAATAAAATTCTGGAGTCCCTGTGCAATACAAACAATTTGAGATTCAACTCGGACCATATACTCGCGTTCAGGGTCTTTAACAACCAGTACAGCCCTTGGTATCAGGCTCTAATAATATTTAAATATCAGCAACCATAGTCCAGAATAAGATAATGTTCCAGAAAATTTAAAGGGGAAATAAAAAGGACTGCCAATCAGGTTACTGAAGTGTACAAAAAAGTGATGGATGGAATGCTTGAATTAATCTCAGCCACTGGTACTCACTCAGGGACACTTCCCAACCCAGCGTTTTTTTGCTCACCATCTCGCCTCAGTTTAGACCCAGCTATATCCAAATCAGTCATCCCGCTTCAGTTGGAACAGTCCAGCCTGAACTGTCAAGCCAGGTCCTCCTTGAACCGGAACACAAGCAATTCAGGACCGGTTTCATGCTGGTTATGGGCTCATTACCGGGTACAGCTTGGTTCTAGTGATACGGTGTGCACAGGAACCATGTTTGGGCATACCTGTCCCACTTAGAGAGACACACTAAAGTATACAGAAAAGTAATAGATAAAATGCTTGAATTAATCTCAGCCACTGGTAATTACTCAGCGACACATCCCAAACCATCGTTTTTTTTCTCATCATGTCACCTCAGTTTTGACCCAGTTATATGCAAATCAGTCTTCACCTTGCTCCGGTTGGACCAGTTCACCCTGAACTGCAAAGCCAGGTCCTCCCTGAACTAGAACACAAGCAATCCAGGACCGGTTTTGCTCTGGTCATGGGCTCATCATCCAGGTATAGCTTGGTTCCAGTGACACAGTGTGCACGGGACCCAAGTCTTTTTTAAATGGAGGTTTAGTCCATAAAGGGAATAGCCATTTCCTGAGAGATCATGTTTGATGAAAGATGTGGAATTTCTGTCAAAGGAAGACTGGGTCCCATAAATTGCTCATGTGGTGTGCATATTGCTTTACAGTTGATCCTTCTAGTTAAAGGCGGCCAGTGTAAGGCCAAGGGTGCTGTCGGTCTTCACTTCTATGTTGAACAACTGCCTTCAGCCAAGTTTTGAACCCTCTGCCGTATGATCGCAATGTCTGTCCTTGACACTGTACTCAGCATGTGGCGACTGCGCCTCATAGTGGAGTGGTGTGTTGTGGCATGTTAGGAGCTATCTGGGCAACTGAGGATACAAGTAGCATGCAATCAAACAATGTATATTAACTTTCTGTGTCGTTGCTTATTTCTACTGTTGAAAACGAAAGTTACCAACATAGAAAGATCCAAGGTTTCAGATAAATTGGATTGTGAACTCTATGGTACATACACACTGATCAGACTTCTCTAGTTGTGCTTATAGTTCTACAGATATTTGTAACTCAGTCAATATTACTCATTTATCAGCATATTTAATCACAGCGTGCCCCCTCACTTGTTTAGACTTTTAACTTCACCTGGTTAGTACAGTGACCTCCTTTCCTTCACGATGCACTCTCTTTCCACTGTAGATGCTGCCAACACATGCTTCTCATTTGATCTGACTCTCCCTGTAGCTCTGCGGCAGCACATTTCTTGACAAGTGGTCATATTCAAGAGTTCTCCAACCTCCCAGGATGTCCATACCCCAAACCGGTGCCCTGAGAAGTTCAGACACTGACAGTATCAGCTACATGACACTCCACAGTTTGCATGTTCCGCAGCCGACATTATGTGTTCCCTTTTGAGTTTACCCCACACCGGGCTCCGTGCCAGAAATTCAGACATTTATAATGTGCTCGTTGAAGCCTTGCTTCTGCGGGCTGAAGATTACTCTGGAATGAGCATCCCTACCTTGAAGTGGGTGTCTTGGAACTGAAAAGGCATGAATTTGGATTCATTTGAACTTTTGGGCACCTGTTCCTCCTCTTCGAGTCTGGTCCATTTTGAGTATGCTTTGCTGACTATAAATCAGTCTTCGTAGTGGTGGATCTGTTATGAGCTGAATTGGGTGCTGATGGGATCCCACTTGGATTATTATCAGTTCTAACTGATCTTCATGCAAATACCTGGTTGCAAGTGAACATGGGGGGGTAGGGTGGAGAGAACAGCTCTGGCTCAGGATATATCCCACTGAAATAGGGTTGTGTTCTGGCTCCGATTCTGTTCATGATCTAACAGCCGATCTCCATTCACTAGGAGCTGATTTTCTATGAATTAGCGGGATCCCTATAAATACATTATTATATACTGATGACTTGGTTGTGTTAGACCACATACTGATTGGTCTCCAGCACCAACTTCCAACCCTCCTGCTCGACTGCACTATAAATAGACCAACAAGCATTGGCAAAGACAATGAGTCTCACCTATGAGAAAAGGAGCTATTGGCTTTTTCAGCGTGTAGCCATGTTGTACAGCAGCGCATCTGCTGGGCAGAATGGCTTAAAAACAAGCATTGGAAAAGCTTATAGGTCTCGTCTACGAGAGCTTTTGGATTGGTCAATGTTTTTAACGACATGCAGCATGACTGAAGGTACAAAAACAGTGCTACGATGCGGGCAGCGTTGCTGTGCGACATGGCTAAAAACATTGACAAAGCCAATAGCTGTCGTAGACAAGAATTATTAGCTTTGCCAATGCTTTTTTATTAAGGCATGGTGAATGACAGGTATGCTGCTGTACAACATGTCTAAACGTAAAGAATGGCAATAGCTCTCATCTCCTTGGCAAGATCTGTTGGCTTTGTCAATGCTTGTTTGTTGTTATCATCATCAGGGGTCATGTTCACCGAAATCTATGCTCCTTGCTGTGACCCTAATGGATACAAAAAAGGCATGTAGACTCTCAGTATCAGTATATAAAAATAACAAAATACCAAGCACGGTAACGTGAAATTAATCCAATATAGGTGAAAGAAATGTATACAAACAAACTTAATTAGGTACAATATGTACAAGTGATGCTCTTTTTAGATCTCACACCACACAGTATTTTCCCTTGCTGCTTGTCAGAGCATTGAGAGCTTTCTTTGATTCACGCGAATTAAAATCTTTAAATACATATATTGACACACATGCTATATCGGTCGCTACTCGCCACACACGTTTTAACCTGCATTCTAATGTTAATCTGTAAAATGTGTCTTTGTGGCCTGGTCAATTGATATGTCTGTACTATTTAGAAACATCCATAAAAAGTCCTTGTTTGCAGAGAAGCAATAAACACAGCCACTGTGACTAAAAAATGAGTGGTATGCTTTAAGAGGCAAGTATATAAAACATTGCCTCTCAAGTGTCTGTAGTAGAAAAACAAACTAACAAAAGGGTGGCCGCATGAGGACCCTCTCAGTTTCAGAAACATTAGAGCCTGATTGTGGGATCAAGGCGTTATTTATCGCCCGATAAATAATGATACCACAGGGTACATTATTTATCGGTTACAACAAATAAAACCTATAATGAGCTCCTGGGAAAGCACATGCAGATTTTGGTATTTAAAGCACCAATATATGCTTGATATGGTAAATGCAGTATGTTTTTCCCTGTTAAATTTCAGAAGATGTAACTTGCTGAAATGTATATTGAAGATTGCGTTATTTAACACATCTGATAATTATCGGATGTGTTAAATACCTTTACACTCATAATTCCAACCCATGGGCAAACAGTTGTGCTTAATTTGAGCCGGTGGTTTCCGGTGCTTGGCACCGGCACTTAATTGTCAAAATCAGCACTTGTGACAGTCTGCCACAAAGTGGCGCTGTCTGGGTAATTTTGTGATCACCACAACAGCAGTCAATTATTATTCAATATACATAAAAAAATGTCTATTACCTGCTGTGCAAGCCATTCTCATAGCTTTGGGGGCCTGGAATAGTCTGAATTGTCACACTTGTAGGAGTGTGACGGTTAGTAGTTGTGTTGTGTTGCTGGGATTCTGCACAAACATAGAACTATGCACAGGATTATAGGACTTTGGTGTATAGGGACTGAGTCATCCTACCACCTTAGTGCCCAGGACCGACTAGCTATAGTGTTTCACTTGCTCTCCTACTCAGTCACAGAGAAACAAATGATAAGACACCCCAGAACACAACACTCCTGGATCTCTCAGGAATCGCGGTAACCAGACACACCCTTTCGCTCTCCCTCTTGTACTTGTCCACAATAAGATCTGACAGAGACACAAAACAGTTTAAAATATTTATTTTAACTATCGTGCCCTAACATGCAGTACATGTACCACAAAAAGCAGGAAAATGCATAGTACAAATATAGTCAGCATAGCAGCTAGTCCCGATATCATGAAGGGGATGTCATAATGAAAAGATAATAAAGCCTAACCTCCCTCCCCTTGCTAAGAAGCAGTATTATTATATATTAAAAGATCTCTGGGCTTTGTCAACAGACCCCATACCTCAGCCTATAGATGGTAAATCTACATCATAGGTGCTGTCTCACTCTTCTCCCTGGAAAGGTCCCTCTCCAAGTGTGTGTTACCTATACGTGTATTCTGATAAGACCAAAGTACGTTGTCCAAACAACAGTTGTGTCTAAGGGCTAAGGCCTGGCCAGAATAAAATAACAGGGGGCATTGTTGTTCGACCTTGCTCACAATGTTAAGTCAATATCCCAGGAACTTGCAGTGAGTGCAAACAGCGATGAGATCTCATGTGAAAACAGCCATAGAAAGCCTTGCAAAAATAAAGTTGTGTAGTAACGTGTGCAAAGCGGCAGGCAAGCTGCAGCATGCTCATGCTAACTTACAGAAAACGACAATGTCCCTATGGGCCACGAGACAGTTGTTACTATCAATGACAGCGCTGCCAAGGGCAATGTGTGGTGCAAGCTGCAGTGGCCTCCTGACAAGAGCCCTGGCACTTATTATTTTACAAAATAAGCACTGGTAAACAGGAGTTTAATCATGGGTCGGAAAATTACGAGGAACTCATAATCAGACTCTTAGATTGTTTTAAGAGCCTGTAATGGTTTAAATTCCTCAGCAAAGTATAGTCAGCCATTCCTTTAAATTTGTTTCTATTCTGCTGATTATGACACAAAATCATTTATGGATAGTACAAGTAGGATTAATTAAAAACCTTTTTTTGAGTTGGAACGTTACAATGTTACCATGTGTTTCTCACATGGAAAATGTATATACCGGAGGATAAAACCTTTAACCGGAGAACATTTCATATAAACACATATTTAAATAAATATGAATCTCAGCCCGTTTTTTAAACTGAAAAATAAACACACCTGGGAGGTTTGTACAGAATGAAGAGAACAACGGGGTGGGGCAAAGAAGCACAACGGCGAAAGAGAGCAATATAGGCGCCGGAGGGGGGAAGAGAAGCACACGCACGAGACACCAACGTGGACCTTGAGGGTGAGGGAGGGGAGGTACACAGAAGCACACAGTGCTTGAGACAGACACTGAGGGCGGGGTAGAGGGAGAGAAGCATAGAAGAACAACAGCTGAAAACACAAGCACTCTCATGGAGTGCCTCCTAAAAAATAAAACAATAGTTCCCTGAAAGCAAGCACCTGTGGAAGAATACAATCAGTCAGAGAGGGGGTAAACAGCATATGCTTAACGGGAGGAATAAAATCGTGCTGGATGGCCTAAAACAAGGCCAGCAAATAGAAAGCAAGCAAATGTGAGTGACAAAACACAAAACCAATATTAAGCAATAGGTAAGGTTTCAGGATGTCCCTAATAAGTCTTTGCAACCAGACAGCTGACTGTCTGGTTGGCTTCAACCTAATAAATAACAAAAAGAAGACCCAGGTGATGATGGGGGGGTGGTGGCCGGTTCATTAACAGTGTAAATCCAGAGGTGTTCATAAGTACTTGAGTGTGTATTTCTAATACAAATTCTGTTTTGCTGAACATGTTCATCAAGTGCCTGTTCAAGCAAAGGGATCCATGACAGTTTTAGTTCAATTTAATTGGCAATATGGCGACCTAACAATTGCACTGCAGCTGGACATTTAGGGCCATATGTAGGTAGCATCACATTTACCAATTCATAAATACCGAATTTTACCGATTCGGTATTTATGAATCGGTAAATGTGATGTAGTTAATAATTCGGTAAATTTTACCGAATCGGAAAAATTCGGTAATTATGAATCGGTATTTACCGATTGGGTAATGAGGCATACCTTCCCATTGATTCCTATGGGCCTGGAGGCCTATAGGAATCAATGGGAAGGTATGCCTCATTACCGATTCGGTAAATACCGATTCGGTAATGGGGGGAGCATATTCAAGGGTGGCAGGGTGTCACATTGACACCCTGTTGCAACCCTGAATCATGCATGTGTGCACATGTGGCACACATACATGCCCTAAGGGCATGTATGTCTGCCACATGGCACTCTTAAATCTGCAAAATATTACTTTTTGCAAGGTATTCGTTATTTATCACCAACCTGTATTTGGTGGTAAATAACGAATTCTTAATACTAATTTTCACTCCCTACATATGATTTCAGGATTCGGTATTTACCGAATCGGTATTTTACCGATTCGGTAATTTACTGAATCCTGAAATTATGCCTCCTACATCTCAAATAGCTAAATACTGGTCGGTAACGGGATATTTACCGAATTTCGGCCGTTACCGACCGGTATTTAGCTACCTACATGAGGCCCATAGAGAGCTAAAATCTATGTATGTCAGGATTAGTTACAGAGGTAGTGCATGATTTCAAGAAAGTTAGGCGCTACACCATTCTCTAGGATCACCAATAAGATTACGCTCATCATATAAAATAAATGAGATAACATGTATACATTTCACAGAATCTCTGGAAAGCAAATGTCAATCTAGTTTAGCAGTACAGTACCTGAATTTGTCAAAGACTGCCATTATTCTTGGTAAATAAAACACAATTTTAAGTTTAAGAAGTGTATATTGAGCCTAAAGAAATAGGTGCTGGTATGTTTTAAGACAGATGGCATTGGAGAGTCATTTACTGCAAATGAGCATTTTATAGCAACTAAAAAGTACGATGATGTGGTGTATTTTGCGGTATGGTTGTGCGACCTTATTATGCAATACACTCACAAAAACATCTTGTGTCCAGTCAGGCTCATTTGTAAAACATCAGGCTGAACCCTGGGTAGATGTGGCTTCAATCAATAAGGCTTAAACAAAGGAACTAGCGTAAAGCATTTAGAACCACCAAACAACAAAATAAGAAGGTCTCAAAACACAAAAGAAATCTGACACCAATTTATAAAAATAGAATCTATTTTAATGAATTTTTAGGCACCAAGATGAGCAAAATCAACTGGAGTAAAACGCAAATCTTAGCATTGGTTACCGTAAAATGTGTAAACTTTTGAAAACATTGAAAGATTTGTGCTCAGCGACCCATGGAGCGACTAATTCTGACAGGGAGAAGGTCAGGGGACCCAACAAGGAGTATTTGGCCAGTTACCTAGTCCGAAAAGCCATCTTGAGTCCGGTTCCACACTTTACATCAAGACTGCCATGGACTTCAATTGAGTGGTCCTGATACTGGTGATATAGGATGCAGAGGATGCTGAAAGATCCTCTAGGTGCTGTGCATTCAAAGGGGGCCTTCCTGGGGTTATTCCTCTGTCCACGAGTAAGGTGGGGCAACTTTGGCCACAGGGGTTGGAGTTCCTCAAAGTTCTCTTTGAGCCAGTAGAAGTCTTGTTGCGGCTGGGCTACCGATCTCCGGTCACAGCGGGTCCAGTGGTTTGCTTTGGTGAGGGTTAGTGTCCATCTTTGGTAGCCAATGTGCATTCTGATTACTCTACCGGATTAGACAGACACTTGTGCAACTTTTGAGTCTGGAGTTGAGGTCTTCTTGGCTGCACATTGGCGGTCAGCAGTGATTCCTCTTAAGTGGCTACTAGCTGCCCAGGGTGGATGTCGTCAGCTTTTATGGCCCTTGTGCTAGGACCGACTGACTACTGGAGTCAGTACTTCAGTCTGGGGCTCAGGAGTGACTTGTCCTTCAGCCTGGCAACACAGGCACAGAGTTCTCTTTGCTAGCCCAAGTAGCAGCAGGTGCAGTGCAGTATTGCTTGCCAGGTCAGCAGGGGAATTATGTGGTCTCTAGCTAATGGTTTACCAGGATCCCTCCCACTCTATAATGATTTATGGCTTTGTGTGGCATCTAGTAATCCCAGTGTGCACTATTCTGAACTCTACCTTGGATGTTAGGAACTTGGTAGCCCACCCTAGAGGTGTGATACCTGTGATATGCATGCCCACGGAACCCAGTTTGGCAACTGATTTACCTTTTCTGTTCCCACTGCCAGCCCATCTACCTGAACAAAGGGGCAGTCCTACTTGAGTGTGACTGCCATTTAACCATCAAAGGTAGCATCCCCTTTGCTCACCCTGTTTGGCTTCCTACACCAGAGAGGTAACACCTCTCCCTGTGGTAGACCTCTATTGTTCCTGAGCCTGAGAGTTATTCAGACTACTACTAAGGAGGGCAGAAGGCTGGCTGGTGTAGCAATTGTGAAAGGCCACTGGAAAAACTGGGCAACAGAGTGGCAACTTTCTGAAAGTTGTTTTTTCTTGAAAGTGACCTTAAATTTGACTTGGGCCTCAAGTCAGGTTTAATGCCTCAATTAATGTGATACCTTGAAGTACCTATTTTATTAGTCCCATTCAGAAGTTATCAGGATCGAGATGACAACCTGTAACTCTGTATTGCCCAGTGGGGCTCCCAGGTTTTCCACAGCAAAACTACAATGTGGAGGTATTACTGTTAGGACATGTTAAAGTATATGTCCTACTTAAGAACACACAGTTTCCTGCCTTAGGGGAGACATATGTATTTTGTTTGGGGAAGTGGGGGCTTTGCTATTGGTTTAAATGGCAAAGTCGAACTAGCAGTTTTAAAACTGCTCTTCCAGGCTGCAATGGCAAGCAGGGAGCTATTTTGTCCATTGTCACATGTAGGGTGGCACAATCAGTGCTGCTGCCTTGAGTCAGCACTTTAACATACATGACCTGGGTACACTTGTTACCATATACAATGGACTTTTAAGTAAGTCAGCTTATTCCAAGTGTGGGTAGTCAATTCAACATACATTTTGTAAGGGGTTAGAGCACTGGCACTGAAGTCCGGTTAACAGCCATCAGCGCACTCTCAGAGTTAAAAAAACAAGCAGCTAGCCAAATGGGGGCAAAATGTGGGGGGATAAAGCTGTAAAAAAATGCCTGTTACTTCACAAAAATTAACTAACTTTTTTCAATGCAGTAAAATTAAAAGCATGGGCTGCAAAATGTTTACTGCATGCAAATGAAGGAAACACTTTGCCTCTGCACCAGTGCCATATTGTAGACGTAGGCATATAGGAAAAGACAGCCTCAGGAGATATACCGACTGTGCTCCACAAAGAGAGTGCTCTCTGAAATTGGGAAAGGGAGAGAACAGGGGGCCATTTGCTATATGGGACCCCGTTTGTAAAGCAGTCCGGTTGCTGCATGCACTATGAAAAATGGAAAGACTGCTTCAAATGGCCAATCTGCCTTTCACTAATGCACCTCCACAGGACATCAACGGGTTTGCGGCTGTTCTAGGAGCACTTCATTATCTGTAATAGGATGATGTGTACCTGCGTGCACCCAGCTGTATCTCGGTGGTAAGAGGGACAGTGCGACATTTTACATAATGCGGCCCCAGCTGGTTGCCCTGCTGTTGGTGGCCCTTCTACCCAGTGAACTAGCACATGTAATTGTTTTACTATAATGATAGCTCTCCTCTCCTTCATTTATGCTAAAATATTATGATTATTGAAAGTTTAATATGTTTACATTCTTACATTAGAAGTCTAAAAAACTGTGTTTTATAATAATGATAATTATATTACTGGGACTCAATGACCTATCTGTGGAAAGATATTTCCAGTTTAGTCAGTAGGTTGCAAAGTGGTTCTAGATAAAGATTAAAAGACCTAGTACTCTTAGTTTCCAGAATTCAGTGAGAAGTCTAAAGAGGTTTGCGAGGAAGGCACTTTTGGAACCTATTGGGGTTTTTCTCACCCTAATGCCATCAAGATGCTATCAATCTTAAATTTGATTACAATAAAATGTCCCTTTGGGTCCTTCCATTTTTGCTGTACTGGGAGCATTTTCCTGAATAATTTGGTATGCCCACATTTCCTAGAGCCTGGTTCCGCTAGTATTTCACTTTCTCAAGATTGACTAGCATCCATCACTTTAATTAGCCAACCTCTGTGTAAACTATATGCATCGGAGGACATCAGATGTTGTTCTTGCGTCAGAATGAAGCCTGTCTGTTTTGAGCCTAGTCAGTCGCAGGATTTGTTATGCTTTAATGGCGCATGATCGCTGGGTCTGGTTGCTCAGTACACTAATGTGTCCACTGCAGGGGCCTGTGGTCACCTTATGGTCACAGATTCAAATCCCGGTGGGTCCACTCAGCCTTTCATCCATCTGAGGTCGATAGAATGAGTACCATTGAGTTGGGTAACAAGAAACATCTGTTATTCAGCGCCAAGATGCCTCTGGGTGAACGTGCGCTTTACAAATACTTACGTTATGTTACATATTGCTTATAAAGCGCACGTACACCAGATTGGTATCATGGTGCTGCTCTAAGAAGTGCTGAGTCCAGGGATTTTACTCATATGCCTGTCTAAACAGCCATGTCTTGAGGAGCTTTCTAAAGCTCATAAGGTCTGTGCAGGATCTGATTTCGAGAAGTAGGGAGTTCCAGTATCTGGGGCCTAATACGGCAAACCTCGTTCCACCAAAACGTTTCAGTTTGAAGGAGGAGGTAGATAAAAGATGCATGTGGGCAGGTCGCAGGTTGCGCGTAGGATTGTGCCTTTCAATGAGACTTTTCAGCAAATGTAGGATTCCTGCCATTCAGGGATTTAAAGATGATGCAACCCACCTTGAAGGCGCATCACTGGGTTATAGGCAGCCAGTGTAACTTCCTCATGAGGGGCGTGACATGTTGGTGCTTGTTTTGCTGAAAAATCAGTCTTGCTGCTTGGTTCTGTACCAATTGTAGTCGGTTAATTAGGTAGGCTGGAATGCCAAAATATAGAGAATTGGCATAGTCTATGTGGGATATTACCATAGCTAAGACTACCTGTATTTTGGCTTCTTGTGTGAGAAATATACTGATTTTTCTTATTTTTCTTAACTGGAAGAAGCACGTTGAAATCACAGAGCCAATTTGGGTCTTCATTGTGAGATCGCTGTTAATTGTTACCCGCAAGGTTTTGACAGAAAAGGACGGGGAAGGGGGCTGTCCTAGCTCCTTTTGCCAAAAGAGATGACTCCAAGGGTTCAGTGAGCCCCCCGTTAGGATCACTTCTGTTTTATGTTATGTTTATGTTTATGTTATGTTATGTTCATGATACAGTTCATGGTAATGTGTAGGATATTATGGTTTCTAGGCAGTAAAGCTGGAAACTATATAGAGTGGATCAAACCTATACGGTACTCAGCCCATCTAAGATAGGCAGGTGTACAGGGAGGCCTATCCGTCCAAGTGTAACTTAACAGGTGAGCTAAACCTTCAATAGCGTAGAGTCCAAAAGCCAACCGTATATATGTTTATATGTTTAGGTTAGAAGCAATGAAGTCAGTGTATCAACTTGTCTGTCCAGCAGCTAGTTCTGGCGAAGGATGGGATATAGCACTGGGGAACAAATAGAACATATTTTATCCCAGCAAATCAGTTCTAGCATGCATGATACAGAGAGAGAGAGAGAAAACAACCCTGCCACAATATTTCCCAAAGGCTTGATTGTTTAACTTATCCATCAATGTTATCATATAGCTTGTGATGTCTTACAAATATACAGAGTACTCTCTGTGTTAAGAAGAAACTACTGCTCTCCCTCAGATGCTCGGCTAGTGGCAAGTCATAGACTTTGCAGCATGTTAATGAAGGCTGTGTGCATGTTCCATTATACTGTCTCATTTATTTTTTAATGAAAATCAGTGAAATAGGGTAGGGAGTACTTTTTGGTCTACCCATAAATCTTCTGTGTTTTTCATTAGAAATCTTCTCCTTCATTCCAAATTCCATTATGCCAAGACATCCTTAGGTTCCCTAGCATGGTATCAGTGGGGATCTGGAGTTATCTTGTGTAGCTTTTACTGATCCCTCTTCCCGTTGCTTATCCCTCTCCGACCATTTCCATATGACACTCTCTATTCCCTCTCTCTCGTCAACTAAGGGTTTGTCTTCAGTAGTGCTGGTAGCTGGTGATTCCAGGAGTTCCATTGCTCTGGGTTGCATTTTGTCTATGGCAGAGTCTTACAAAGTTCCTAGGAAAGTTATTTTGTTTTATCATCCATCATGATCAACATGGAGGCTAGTTGTCATAAACCATTTTGAAGATCCTTCAGCTGTGCTCTCAATGACTGAAATGTTTGGTCTCTTACAAGAACTCATCAGAAATACATATTTCAGGGGGCCATATGTCTTAGTCGCCATGATGACCTGATGATCCTGCTGATGTCCAAGAAAGCAGGCTATCTCTGGGTGTAGTGAGTCCCTCTGCATCAGCTGATCAGAGAGTATCTGGTGAGCCCTCCAGGATTCAATAGGACACTGAAATCCAATATACATTAACTCTTGAATAAAAGTGTTCAAGAATTGTAGCATGTCTTGTTTCTCTGGAATCTCAGAGAAGCATAGTTTGTCCCTTGTTCGTTTCTTCCATATCAATCTGATTCTTGCAAAGTTTTCATAGTTCTTTATCCCAGTTTGGAACATCGTACAGCTAGTTTTCCACACCTGTCAATCTCTTTTTAATGGAGTCTATGTATTTTGTGAAGGATGCAATACTGGACCGGATTCATTTGATTTCTGTAGCAGCATTTAATATGGTGACCTCCACTGAGCTCAGGAATTGCTTGATTGTTGTAAATTCTTTCATCACTGAGGCATGAGCAATCCTCTGTCGCCTGCCCACAGATGTGCGGGTAGGGAGATGAATTTAAGCTCACACCCAGGGGGAGCCTTTCTGCTCCTGATGGGTGGGAGTAATGAAATCTTCACTTCCCACGCTCTGGCGGTTAGAGAACTACAGTGTCCGGGAGATGGGATCCCCCAGACACTGTTATGAGTAGGCAACAGGGGATAGGGACCCTGAAGAAGAAATAGCCTCATGAAGGGCGTCCTATGCCCACCTCTCAATCTAAAAAAGTGCTGGGACCTAGAGGATGGAGCCCCTCGGGCCACAGTTGTCTCAGGGAGGGAGAATCCACATTACTCTCCCATCCAAAACATAGGTGCCCACCCTGGCAATGGGGTCCTCTGACTCAGTTGAGGCCTCATGACCCCAGCCCTTTAATTCAAAATGCAGCTCTAGGGGATAGCATTCCCAGGGCCATAGAATACCTTGGGGAGGGGGGGCGCAAACCCCCCTCCCCTAAATAAAGAAGATGCTGCCCTGGCCTACATTTGGTGTTGATTAAAATTGATAAGGGTGAGAGCCAGCCCTTGTCTTTTTTATAATGGATCCACTGATCTTTTGAGTGTCTGTGGTCCCATAAAAACATAATGTTTTTGGCATCTGGGACCCCCCCACCAGGCCAAGGGGTCAGGGTATTTTTAAGTATTATGGGGAGGGGCATGCGTTCCCCCCTCCTGAGATGTATTCCACCCAGGGGACCCCATCCCAGGGGCCCAAAGTATTTTTTTCAAGGAGGGAGCAGTGCAACCTCCTCCCTGTACTTTTAAAAGGCCCTGGTGACCTCATGCCCCAGGGCAGAGGCGGATCGCATGGCCCCTCTATTTAATGGCCCGAGGCCATCTCACTTGCTGTTTCCCAGGGAGCCCAACCACAGGACACAGTGGTTTCCCTGCCCACACAAATGTGGACAAGGAAACACATGCTTGCTACTGTCTGGTGGGAGCATTTTCAGATCTCCTGCCAAAAGGGAAGAACCACAAATTCAGTTCCCTTCGGGCAGGAACTTTAAAAATACTCATGTCAGCTGGGCTGATGTGAGCAGGGAAACATAACAACTGATTCCTCCTGCCCGGAGGGAGCAGTATAACTAGCTACTCACTCCGGGCAGGAGCAATGTCGGCTTCTGCACCATGTGGGGAACTGGCTGCGGCTGTGGTGCCCTGGGGCTCCCCCCACAGCCCCCAACATGTGCATGGTGGATGCCCTAGGTGGGCACCCACCTATTATAAAGATAGGCGCGAGCGGATGAGATCCCCAGGGCCATAATAGGTTTGGGTAGGGGGGCAACATGGCCCCCTCCTCTTTAAAGAAAAATATGGCTATGGGGAATGGGGTCCACAGGGCCTAATGAGGCATGGGGAGGGGGTGACACAGCCCTATCACCTTTTACAGAAGGCATGGGTAGAGCAGGGCCATATAAGGTTTGAGGAGGGGGCCCACATGACCCCCTCCCCTTTTAAAAGACAAGCAGCCTTAGGGGATGGGCTTCCCCTGGGTCAAAAGAGGCTTTGGGAGCATGGCCCCCTCCACTTTTAAGAAACGGACAGCCCCAGGTGATGGGGTCCCAGTGGCCTGAGAATGCTCAGGGAGTAGATCTGCATGTCCCGCCCTCCCCTTTAAAAAAATCACCGGCCGTGGGGATAGGGTCCTGGGGTCTAATAAGGCTCATGGAGGAGGGAACACAGCCCCTCCTCCCCTTTTTCATTCCTGGGGGTCCCCTGGGCCTGAAGTCCAACCCTACGCAGCACAAGTCCAAGGCTGTGCACAGTGTGAGGTTGGCAACTTGCTGGGGGTTTGGCTACAGAGCCTGGTGGCAGGCCTAGCCCTTTGGCCAACCCCCTGCTGTGCATGGCAAATGCTGTGAGCAGCACTGGATTGTCTGCCTGCAAGGAGCTGGAAGCAGGGACTGGCTGGAAGACAGACCCTGTGGCTAACACCACACAAGACCAAAAGGCATGTGCAGATGTGTGGGGTTGGTTGCCTGCGGGTGGCTGCCTGAGGGGAGTTGGATGCGGAGCCTGGCTGCAAGTCAGGCCTTGCTGGCAATCCCATGCTGCTCACAATGAAACACCGTACGCAGCATGGGGTTAGTTCCCTGCAGGAGGGTTGGCTGCCTCCAGGTCTGATGGCCACAGGGCCTGGTCTTGACTAAGCCTTGTGGCCAACCTCCTACTGCGCACTGTTTTTTGAAGATTGAACGGGATGAAAGGGAAGGTCTATTTCAAAGTTCTTAGTTGATAAAAGCAAGAGGATTTGATTAGATTAATCTGCTCTAAGAAAGTAAGATTTCCATCAAAGATCACCCCAAGATTCCTGATTTTGGTGACTGGGGGGAAGTGGACCAAGCTCTTGAGGCCACTGTGTTGGTTGCCAGAATGCAGCATTGTGTCCAAAAAGTAGAACCTCTGTTTTCTCACAGTTTAACTTGAGACAGTTGTCTCCATCCCACTATGCCACTATATCTCACATACTACTACTGACGCTTTTAGCAACCTCGCTGGGATCACGCGAGATTTAAATTACAATTTACATGTCATCCGAATAAGAAACTGCACAAAAGCCAAAGGACCTGATGAATTTGACCAACATTGGCACATAAATATTAAAAAGCGTAGTGCTCAAAGAGGATCCCTGTGAGGCACCCCATGGTAGGTGAAAGATGTGGATGTGAAGTCTCCAAATGCTACAGTTTGTTATCTGTTTAAGAGAAACAATGTCAAATGCTCAAGAGACTTCTCACCAATACCTATGCTTTCTAGTCATTCAATGACAATTGAATGACAAGCGGTGTTAAATGTGGCACAAAGATCCAAAAGGATCAATGCCCCTTTTCCTCCAATATCCATATTCATTCTGACAAGCGCCAAAACTGTGCTATGGTTTTTCCTAAAACCATACTGTGCATTATCTAATATTTCATTCTCATCCAGAAAGTATGATATTTCAGAGTTGAGGTGTTTCTCCAGTATCTTGGCTGTTGAGGGAAGCCGGGAGATGTGTTTATAATTTGTAACATCATTATGCATAGGTAAGGGTTTTTCATCAAGAGACGAATGGAGGCTTTTTTCTAATCAGTGTGAAAAATTCCTGCGTGGATGATCTCGTTTAGGAGCTTAGGGACAGATGTAGGAAAGCTTTTTGCATTTCTTAATGGGCAGAATCACAATTTCATCCTGTTAAGAAATACAAAACAACCTTTTCATATGTACAAAGGCCAAAAACAGGTCACAATTTACGATTTCTACCCAGTAGGAATCGCAAATTGTAACCACAATTTAGGAAACACAAATAGGGATTACCTATTTGCGATTCCTAAAGCACAAGCAAAAAGCATTTCCTAAATTCGAATTGGGCAATTCGAATTGGGCATTTAGGAAATGCTATTACCATTGACTCAAAGTCGATGGTAACCATGTGCAAAATTAAAAAATGCATTTAAAAATAAATTTTTAGATGTGACATGAAGCACACATATATCCCTAAGGCATATGTGCACTTACATGCGCACTACGAATTTTAGGGTGCCTCCAGAGGCGCCTTAAGGCCAGAGGCAACCTTGGGTTTGGATTTCCTATAATTCACTGCTTATGATCTCACATATTACATCACTCATGACATGGTCAGTGACGTCACTGATGACATCTCAAATGACTTCACTCATGACATCATTCAGTGAGTGTAAGTGTTTTCTAAGAGTTTATGAGTGTTAAACATATATAGTAAGCTACTACAAAAGTTACATTAGTATGCTAGGTGGACCACGTATGAGTGGAACTACTTCTAACATATAAAATGTGAGTGGCTGTGTCACTGTGTGTATCTGTGTGTGAGTGGGTGTCTAAATGGCTATATAGGTATGTGAGTGGCTGTATGGGTGAATACGTTGGTATGTGAGTAGCTGTATGGGTGAGCGAGTGACTGTGTGAGTGGTTGGTGGGTGTGTGAGTGATGCTGTGGGTGTGTGAGTAGATGTATGAGTGAGTGAGTGGGTGTGGGAGTGGCTGTATAGGTGAATAAGTGGGTGTGTGAGTAGTTGTATGATAGGTGTGTGACTGTGTGTGGCTGTATGAGTGGTTGTGTGAGCAGCTGTGTGGGAGAGTGAGTGGATGTATCAGTGGCTGTATTGGTGAGTGAGTGGTTCTGTGAGTGGCTGTATGAGTCAGTGAGGGACTGTGTGAGTGGCTGCATGGGTGAGTGAGTGACTGTGAGTAGCTGAATGGGTGTGTAAGTAGCTGTGTGAGTGGTTGTATAGGTGAGTGAGTATGTGAATGAGTAGCTGTATGGGTATGTGATAGGTTATATGAGTGAGTGTGTGTGTTAGTGGCTTCATGGATGAGTAACTGGCTGTGTGAGTAGCTGTATGGGTGTGTAAATGGCTGTGTGAGGGGTTGTGTGAGTGTGAGAGTGGGTGTGTGAAAGGCTATATGAGTGAGTGAGTGTATAAATGGCTATATGGGTGAGTGAGTGGTTGTCGGAGTAGCTGTATGGGAGAGTGAGTGGCTCTATGGATGATTGAATGGGTGCATGAGTAGGTATATGAGCAGTTGCATGGGGGTGTAAGTGGATGTGTGAGTTGTTCTATGGATGATGTCATGAGTGATGTCATTTGAGATGTCGTCAATGACATCATCAGTGATGTCACTGACCACGTCATAAGTGATGTAATATGAGAGATCATAAGCAGTGTATTGTGGGGGCATAAGTTGTGGTTAGCTGAGGTAACTATAACTGCTGAATTTTTCTGGTTTTGTATTAGTGAAATTTGAGGCTAATTATAACATCCCTGTAAACTTTGGTTTTTCCAGTGAATTTCTAAGTTAAAAAAAATTCTATTTCCTAATTTCCTAACTATATCGTCCCTGTTACCTTTGATTTTTTCAGTGAATTAGTAAGGTTTTTTAAATTCTATTTCCTAACTATAATGTTCTGTAACCTTTGGTATTTTTAGTGAATTCCTACATTTTTTTATGTTATTTCCTAACTATAACCTTTGTTTTTAGTGAATTTCAAAGTTTCTTTTTATTGTATTTCCTAACTGTAACCTGTAACCTTTGACAGTGTGTGTGTGAGTAGCTGTATAGGTCAGTGAGAGGGTGTGTGAGTTACTGTATGGGTCTGTGAGTGGGTGTGTGAGTGGCTGTATGGGCCTGTGAGTGGGTATGTAAGTGTATGAGTGGGTCTGTGAGTTGGTGTGTGAGTTTATGTTTATGTTTATGTTTATGTTTATGAGATTTATAGAGCGCTCAAATATCCGTAGGTGTCTTGGCGCTAAGGACGGCAGCATGAAACCTATACCAGAAGACTTATTGTTCGAATCGCCACGTTTTCGTCATTCTTTTGAACGTAAGTACTGACTGGGAGGTTCTGATATGTAGTGGAAGCCAGTTCCAAAGTTTAGCAGCTGCGACAATGAAGCGTTTGTCGCCCCAGGCGGCTGTTTTGGTGCGAGGCACTTTAACCCCTTCGCTGCTAGGCCTTTTCCCCTCCTGTGCTAAGCCTTTTTTGGGCTATTTGGGGTAGTGCGCGCTTAGGCCCCTGTAACTTTTTGACCACATTAGGTATCCATGCCAAATTTGCGTCCTTTTCTTCCAACATCTTGGGGATTCTAAAGGTACCCAGGGTTTGTGGATTCCCCTACAGGGTTCCCAGAAATTAGTCAAAATACAGCAAAATTTTGTTTTTTTGTGAAAAATTGGAAAAACAGACTGCAAATGAAAGCTTCTGGGTTTTTCTCTGCAAATGGTATCAAAAAAGGGTTTGTGGGGCTGAAATCACCATTTTTCCAGCTTTTAGGGAATGACAGAATTTTGTTAGAAAACCAACATTTTGTACACAGTTTTGGCATTTTTCTGGGACATACCCTATTTTTGCTATTTTTTGTGCTTTCAACCTCCTTCCAGTTAACGGTAGAAATGGGTACAAAAACAATAATGGATCCTGGAAAGCTATACATTTTTGAAAAGTAGACAAAATTCTGAATTCAGCAAGGGGTCATTTGTGTAGATCCATCAAGGTTTCTTTATAGAAACTTACAGGTAAATATACGAAAAATTAAAAATTTGTTGAAAAAAGCAGCATTTTGAGTCAACGTTTTCACCTGTAACTTCTTCGAATTTTGAAAGCAATGTACCGTTACATCCGGTGGACGTTCCTGGTTGTGGGGACATATAGGACTTGTAGGTTCACCAAGAGCCCAACGAACCCAGAGTAGAAAACTGAGCAGCATTTTGTAATGTTTTTTTTTTTGTTCCGGGTATATAGCAATTATTGTGGGAAAATGTATACATGGAAAAATCGGTATGAAAGACACCTATGTATTTCTGAAATGGGAACAAATTACAGAGTTTAGAAACAGTGCATATTTGTACATTTTCGAAATTGGGAATACTCATATTTGCATGACAATTATTGGTCATTTTTCAAAATGACTTTTTTTTTACACAATGTCTTTCATTTGGAAGGGAGAAATGCATCAAAAATCAATAGGTAATAACAGTTGCTTTACAAATCTGAACTACCCTAAGTCTCCCGATAAAAATGGTACCTCACTTGTGTGGGTAGGCATAGTGCCCACGACAGGAAGTGGCTCAAAACCTAGGGTGAACGCACCACATTTTCACACTGAAAATTTACACTTTATTTGCGAAGAGTCTAGCTGTAGTTTTTGAACCCTAGCCCTGCCGGCACCTAGGGAAACCTAGCAAACCTATACATTTTTGAAAACTAGACACCCAGGGGAATCCAGGATGGGGTGACTTGACTGCCTCCCACCATGGTCTGTTACCCAGAATCCCTTGCAAACGTAAAAAATTGACAAAAAAAACACATTTTCCCCACATTTCTGTGATGGAAAGTTCTGGAATCTGCGTGGATCCACAAATTTCCACCCATCCCGCGTTCCCCAAAGTCCTACGAGAAAAATGGTACCTCACTTGTGCGGGTCGGCCTAGTGCCCGCGACAGGAAACGGCGCAAAACGCAACGTGGTTTTGCAGTGAAAAATGACCCTTTTTTTTGGCAAAGTGACTAGCTGTAGATTTTGAACCCTAGCCCTGCCGGCACCTAGGGAAACCTAGCAAACCTATACATTTTTGAAAACTAGACACCCAGGGGAATCCAGGATGGGGTGACTTGACTGCCTCCCACCATGGTCTGTTACCCAGAATCCCTTGCAAACGTAACAAATTGACAAAAAAAACACATTTTCCCCACATTTCTGTGATGGAAAGTTCTGGAATCTGCGTGGATCCACAAATTTCCACCCACCCCGCGTTCCCCAAAGTCCTACGAGAAAAATGGTACCTCACTTGTGCGGGTCGGCCTAGTGCCCGCGACAGGAAATGGCGCAAAACGCAACGTGGTTTTGCAGTGAAAAATGACCCTTTTTTTGGCAAAGTGACTAGCTGTAGATTTTGAACCCTAGCCCTGCCGGCACCTAGGGAAACCTAGCAAACCTATACATTTTTGAAAACTAGACACCCAGGGGAATCCAGGATGGGGTGACTTGACTGCCTCCCACCATGGTCTGTTACCCAGAATCCCTTGCAAACGTAAAAAATTGACAAAAAAAACACATTTTCCCCACATTTCTGTGATGGAAAGTTCTGGAATCTGCGTGGATCCACAAATTTCCACCCACCCCGCGTCCCCCAAAGTCCTACGAGAAAAATGGTACCTCACTGGTGCGGGTCGGCCTAGTGCCCGCGACAGGAAACGGCGCAAAACGCAACGTGGTTTTGCAGTGAAAAATGACCCTTTTTTTGGCAAAGTGACTAGCTGTAGATTTTGAACCCTAGCCCTGCTGGCACCTAGGGAAACCTAGCAAACCTATACACTTTTGAAAACTAGACACCCAGGGGAATCCAGGATAATCCAGGATGGGGTGACTTGACTGCCTCCCAACATGGTCTGTTACCCAGAATCCCTTGCAAACGTAAAAAATTGACAAAAAAAACAAATTTTCCCCACATTTCTGTGATGGAAAGTTCTGGAATCTGCGTGGATCCACAAATTTCCACCCACCCCGCGTTCCCCAAAGTCCTACGAGAAAAATGGTACCTCACTTGTGCGGGTCGGCCTAGTGCCCGCGACAGGAAACGGCGCAAAACGCAACGTGGTTTTGCAGTGAAAAATGACCCCTTTTTTTGGCAAAGTGACTAGCTGTAGATTTTGAACCCTAGCCCTGCCGGCACCTAGGGAAACCTAGCAAACCTATACATTTTTGAAAACTAGACACCCAGGGGAATCCAGGATGGGGTGACTTGACTGCCTCCCACCATGGTCTGTTACCCAGAATCCCTTGCAAACGTAAAATATTGACAAAAAAAACACATTTTCCCCACATTTCTGTGATGGAAAGTTCTGGAATCTGCGTGGATCCACAAATTTCCACCCACCCCGCGTTCCCCAAAGTCCTACAAGAAAAATGGTACCTCACTTGTGCGGGTCGGCCTAGTGCCCGCGACAGGAAACGGCGCAAAACGCAACGTGGTTTTGCAGTGAAAAATGACCCTTTTTTTGGCAAAGTGACTAGCTGTAGATTTTGAACCCTAGCCCTGCCGGCACCTAGGGAAACCTAGCAAACCTATACATTTTGAAAACAAGACACCCAGGGGAATCTAGGATGGGGTGACTTGACTGCCTCCCACCATGGTCTGTTACCCAGAATCCCTTGCAAACTTAAAAAATTGACAAAAAAAACACATTTTCCCCACATTTCTGTGATGGAAAGTTCTAGAATCTGCGTGGATCCACAAATTTCCACCCACCCCGCGTTCCCCAAAGTCCTACGAGAAAAATGGTACCTCACTTGTGCGGGTCGGCCTAGTGCCCGTGACAGGAAACGGTGCAAAACGCAACGTGGTTTTGCAGTGAAAAATGACCCTTTTTTTGGCAAAGTGACTAGCTGTAGATTTTGAACCCTAGCCCTGCCGGCACCTAGGGAAACCTAGCAAACCTATACATTTTTGAAAACTAGACACTCAGGGGAATCCAGGATGGGGTGACTTGTCTGCCTCCCAACATGGTCTGTTACCCAGAATCCCTTGCAAACGTAAAAAATTGACAAAAAAAACACACTTTCCCCACATTTCTGTGATGGAAAGTTCTGGAATCTGCGTGGATCCACAAATTTCCACCCACCCCGCGTTCCCCAAAGTCCTACGAGAAAAATGGTACCTCACTTGTGCGGGTCGGCCTAGTGCCCGCGACAGGAAACGGCGCAAAACGCAACGTGGTTTTGTTGTGAAAAATGACCCTTTTTTTGGCAAAGTGACTAGCTGTAGATTTTGAACCCTAGCCCTGCCGGCACCTAGGGAAACCTAGCAAACCTATACATTTCTGAAAACTAGACACCCAGGGGAATCCAGGATGGGGTGACTTGACTGCCTCCCACCATGGTCTGTTACCCAGAATCCCTTGCAAACGTAAAAAATTGACAAAAAAAACACATTTTCCCCACATTTCTGTGATGGAAAGTTCTGGAATCTGCATGGATCCACAAATTTCCACCCACCCCGCGTTCCCCAAAGTCCTACGAGAAAAATGGTACCTCACTTGTGCGGGTCGGCCTAGTGCCCGCCACAGGAAACGGCGCAAAATGCAACGTGGTTTTGCAGTGAAAAATGACCCTTTTTTTGGCAAAGTGACTAGCTGTAGATTTTGAACCCTAGCCCTGCCGGCACCTAGGGAAACCTAGCAAACCTATACATTTTTAAAAACTAGATACCCAGGGGAATCCAGGATGGGGTGACTTGACTGCCTCCCACCATGGTCTGTTACCCAGAATCCCTTGCAAACGTAAAAAATTGACAAAAAAAACACATTTTCCCCACATTTCTGTGATGGAAAGTTCTGGAATCTGCGTGGATCCACAAATTTCCACCCACCCCGCGTTCCCCAAAGTCCTACGAGAAAAATGGTACCTCACTTGTGCGGGTCGGCCTAGTGCCCGCGACAGGAAACGGCGCAAAACGCAACGTGGTTTTGCAGTGAAAAATGACCCTTTTTTTGGCAAAGTGACTAGCTGTAGATTTTGAACCCTAGCCCTGCCGGCACCTAGGGAAACCTAGCAAACCTATACATTTTTGAAAACTAGACACCCAGGGGAATCCAGGATGGGGTGACTTGACTGCCTCCCACCATGGTCTGTTACCCAGAATCCTTTGCAAACGTAAAAAATTGACAAAAAAAACACATTTTCCCCACATTTCTGTGATGGAAAGTTCTGGAATCTGCGTGGATCCACAAATTTCCACCCACCCCGCGTCCCCCAAAGTCCTACGAGAAAAATGGTACCTCACTGGTGCGGGTCGGCCTAGTGCCCGCGACAGGAAACGGCGCAAAACGCAACGTGGTTTTGCAGTGAAAAATGACCCTTTTTTTGGCAAAGTGACTAGCTGTAGATTTTGAACCCTAGCCCTGCTGGCACCTAGGGAAACCTAGCAAACCTATACATTTTTGAAAACTAGACACCCGGGGGAATCCAGGATGGGGTGACTTGACTGCCTCCCAACATGGTCTGTTACCCAGAATCCCTTGCAAACGTAAAAAATTGACAAAAAAAACAAATTTTCCCCACATTTCTGTGATGGAAAGTTCTGGAATGTGCGTGGATCCACAAATTTCCACCCACCCCGCGTTCCCCAAAGTCCTACGAGAAAAATGGTACCTCACTTGTGCGGGTCGGCCTAGTGCCCGCGACAGGAAACGGCGCAAAACGCAACGTGGTTTTGCAGTGAAAAATGACCCCTTTTTTTGGCAAAGTGACTAGCTGTAGATTTTGAACCCTAGCCCTGCCGGCACCTAGGGAAACCTAGCAAACCTATACATTTTTGAAAACTAGACACCCAGGGGAATCCAGGATGGGGTGACTTGACTGCCTCCCACCATGGTCTGTTACCCAGAATCCCTTGCAAACGTAAAAAATTGACAAAAAAAACACATTTTCCCCACATTTCTGTGATGGAAAGTTCTGGAATCTGCGTGGATCCACAAATTTCCACCCACCCCGCGTTCCCCAAAGTCCTACAAGAAAAATGGTACCTCACTTGTGCGGGTCGGCCTAGTGCCCGCGACAGGAAACGGCGCAAAACGCAACGTGGTTTTGCAGTGAAAAATGACCCTTTTTTTGGCAAAGTGACTAGCTGTAGATTTTGAACCCTAGCCCTGCCGGCACCTAGGGAAACCTAGCAAACCTATACATTTTTGAAAACTAGACACCCAGGGGAATCCAGGATGGGGTGACTTGACTGCCTCCCACCATGGTCTGTTACCCAGAATCCCCTGCAAACGTAAAAAAATGACAAAAAAAACACATTTTCCCCACATTTCTGTGATGGAAAGTTCTAGAATCTGCGTGGATCCACAAATTTCCACCCACCCCGCGTTCCCCAAAGTCCTACGAGAAAAATGGTACCTCACTTGTGCGGGTCGGCCTAGTGCCCGCGACAGGAAACGGCGCAAAATGCAACGTGGTTTTGCAGTGAAAAATGACCCTTTTTTTGGCAAAGTGACTAGCTGTAGATTTTGAACCCTAGCCCTGCCGGCACCTAGGGAAACCTAGCAAACCTATACATTTTTGAAAACTAGACACCCAGGGGAATCCAGGATGGGGTGACTTGACTGCCTCCCACCATGGTCTGTTACCCAGAATCCCTTGCAAACATAAAAAATTGACAAAAAAAACACATTTTCCCCACATTTCTGTGATGGAAAGTTCTAGAATCTGCGTGGATCCACAAATTTCCACCCACCCCGCGTTCCCCAAAGTCCTACGAGAAAAATGGTACCTCACTTGTGCGGGTCGGCCTAGTGCCCGTGACAGGAAACGGTGCAAAACGCAACGTGGTTTTGCAGTGAAAAATGACCCTTTTTTTGGCAAAGTGACTAGCTGTAGATTTTGAACCCTAGCCCTGCCGGCACCTAGGGAAACCTAGCAAACCTATACATTTTTGAAAACTAGACACTCAGGGGAATCCAGGATGGGGTGACTTGTCTGCCTCCCAACATGGTCTGTTACCCAGAATCCCTTGCAAACGTAAAAAATTGACAAAAAAAACACATTTTCCCCACATTTCTGTGATGGAAAGTTCTGGAATCTGCGTGGATCCACAAATTTCCACCCACCCCGCGTTCCCCAAAGTCCTACGAGAAAAATGGTACCTCACTTGTGCGGGTCGGCCTAGTGCCCGCGACAGGAAACGGCGCAAAACGCAACGTGGTTTTGTTGTGAAAAATGACCCTTTTTTTGGCAAAGTGACTAGCTGTAGATTTTGAACCCTAGCCCTGCCGGCACCTAGGGAAACCTAGCAAACCTATACATTTCTGAAAACTAGACACCCAGGGGAATCCAGGATGGGGTGACTTGACTGCCTCCCACCATGGTCTGTTACCCAGAATCCCTTGCAAACGTAAAAAATTGACAAAAAAAACACATTTTCCCCACATTTCTGTGATGGAAAGTTCTGGAATCTGCATGGATCCACAAATTTCCACCCACCCCGCGTTCCCCAAAGTCCTACGAGAAAAATGGTACCTCACTTGTGCGGGTCGGCCTAGTGCCCGCGACAGGAAACGGCGCAAAATGCAACGTGGTTTTGCAGTGAAAAATGACCCTTTTTTTGGCAAAGTGACTAGCTGTAGATTTTGAACCCTAGCCCTGCCGGCACCTAGGGAAACCTAGCAAACCTATACATTTTTGAAAACTAGATACCCAGGGGAATCCAGGATGGGGTGACTTGACTGCCTCCCACCATGGTCTGTTACCCAGAATCCCTTGCAAACGTAAAAAATTGACAAAAAAAACACATTTTCCCCACATTTCTGTGATGGAAAGTTCTGGAATCTGCGTGGATCCACAAATTTCCACCCATCCCGCGTTCCCCAAAGTCCTACGAGAAAAATGGTACCTCACTTGTGCGGGTCGGCCTAGTGCCCGCGACAGGAAACGGCGCAAAACGCAACGTGGTTTTGCAGTGAAAAATGACCCTTTTTTTTGGCAAAGTGACTAGCTGTAGATTTTGAACCCTAGCCCTGCCGGCACCTAGGGAAACCTAGCAAACCTATACATTTTTGAAAACTAGACACCCAGGGGAATCCAGGATGGGGTGACTTGACTGCCTCCCACCATGGTCTGTTACCCAGAATCCCTTGCAAACGTAACAAATTGACAAAAAAAACACATTTTCCCCACATTTCTGTGATGGAAAGTTCTGGAATCTGCGTGGATCCACAAATTTCCACCCACCCCGCGTTCCCCAAAGTCCTACGAGAAAAATGGTACCTCACTTGTGCGGGTCGGCCTAGTGCCCGCGACAGGAAATGGCGCAAAACGCAACGTGGTTTTGCAGTGAAAAATGACCCTTTTTTTGGCAAAGTGACTAGCTGTAGATTTTGAACCCTAGCCCTGCCGGCACCTAGGGAAACCTAGCAAACCTATACATTTTTGAAAACTAGACACCCAGGGGAATCCAGGATGGGGTGACTTGACTGCCTCCCACCATGGTCTGTTACCCAGAATCCCTTGCAAACGTAAAAAATTGACAAAAAAAACACATTTTCCCCACATTTCTGTGATGGAAAGTTCTGGAATCTGCGTGGATCCACAAATTTCCACCCACCCCGCGTCCCCCAAAGTCCTACGAGAAAAATGGTACCTCACTGGTGCGGGTCGGCCTAGTGCCCGCGACAGGAAACGGCGCAAAACGCAACGTGGTTTTGCAGTGAAAAATGACCCTTTTTTTGGCAAAGTGACTAGCTGTAGATTTTGAACCCTAGCCCTGCTGGCACCTAGGGAAACCTAGCAAACCTATACACTTTTGAAAACTAGACACCCAGGGGAATCCAGGATAATCCAGGATGGGGTGACTTGACTGCCTCCCAACATGGTCTGTTACCCAGAATCCCTTGCAAACGTAAAAAATTGACAAAAAAAACAAATTTTCCCCACATTTCTGTGATGGAAAGTTCTGGAATCTGCGTGGATCCACAAATTTCCACCCACCCCGCGTTCCCCAAAGTCCTACGAGAAAAATGGTACCTCACTTGTGCGGGTCGGCCTAGTGCCCGCGACAGGAAACGGCGCAAAACGCAACGTGGTTTTGCAGTGAAAAATGACCCCTTTTTTTGGCAAAGTGACTAGCTGTAGATTTTGAACCCTAGCCCTGCCGGCACCTAGGGAAACCTAGCAAACCTATACATTTTTGAAAACTAGACACCCAGGGGAATCCAGGATGGGGTGACTTGACTGCCTCCCACCATGGTCTGTTACCCAGAATCCCTTGCAAACGTAAAAAATTGACAAAAAAAACACATTTTCCCCACATTTCTGTGATGGAAAGTTCTGGAATCTGCGTGGATCCACAAATTTCCACCCACCCCGCGTTCCCCAAAGTCCTACAAGAAAAATGGTACCTCACTTGTGCGGGTCGGCCTAGTGCCCGCGACAGGAAACGGCGCAAAACGCAACGTGGTTTTGCAGTGAAAAATGACCCTTTTTTTGGCAAAGTGACTAGCTGTAGATTTTGAACCCTAGCCCTGCCGGCACCTAGGGAAACCTAGCAAACCTATACATTTTTGAAAACAAGACACCCAGGGGAATCCAGGATGGGGTGACTTGACTGCCTCCCACCATGGTCTGTTACCCAGAATCCCTTGCAAACTTAAAAAATTGACAAAAAAAACACATTTTCCCCACATTTCTGTGATGGAAAGTTCTAGAATCTGCGTGGATCCACAAATTTCCACCCACCCCGCGTTCCCCAAAGTCCTACGAGAAAAATGGTACCTCACTTGTGCGGGTCGGCCTAGTGCCCGTGACAGGAAACGGTGCAAAACGCAACGTGGTTTTGCAGTGAAAAATGACCCTTTTTTTGGCAAAGTGACTAGCTGTAGATTTTGAACCCTAGCCCTGCCGGCACCTAGGGAAACCTAGCAAACCTATACATTTTTGAAAACTAGACACTCAGGGGAATCCAGGATGGGGTGACTTGTCTGCCTCCCAACATGGTCTGTTACCCAGAATCCCTTGCAAACGTAAAAAATTGACAAAAAAAACACACTTTCCCCACATTTCTGTGATGGAAAGTTCTGGAATCTGCGTGGATCCACAAATTTCCACCCACCCCGCGTTCCCCAAAGTCCTACGAGAAAAATGGTACCTCACTTGTGCGGGTCGGCCTAGTGCCCGCGACAGGAAACGGCGCAAAACGCAACGTGGTTTTGTTGTGAAAAATGACCCTTTTTTTGGCAAAGTGACTAGCTGTAGATTTTGAACCCTAGCCCTGCCGGCACCTAGGGAAACCTAGCAAACCTATACATTTCTGAAAACTAGACACCCAGGGGAATCCAGGATGGGGTGACTTGACTGCCTCCCACCATGGTCTGTTACCCAGAATCCCTTGCAAACGTAAAAAATTGACAAAAAAAACACATTTTCCCCACATTTCTGTGATGGAAAGTTCTGGAATCTGCATGGATCCACAAATTTCCACCCACCCCGCGTTCCCCAAAGTCCTACGAGAAAAATGGTACCTCACTTGTGCGGGTCGGCCTAGTGCCCGCCACAGGAAACGGCGCAAAATGCAACGTGGTTTTGCAGTGAAAAATGACCCTTTTTTTGGCAAAGTGACTAGCTGTAGATTTTGAACCCTAGCCCTGCCGGCACCTAGGGAAACCTAGCAAACCTATACATTTTTAAAAACTAGATACCCAGGGGAATCCAGGATGGGGTGACTTGACTGCCTCCCACCATGGTCTGTTACCCAGAATCCCTTGCAAACGTAAAAAATTGACAAAAAAAACACATTTTCCCCACATTTCTGTGATGGAAAGTTCTGGAATCTGCGTGGATCCACAAATTTCCACCCACCCCGCGTTCCCCAAAGTCCTACGAGAAAAATGGTACCTCACTTGTGCGGGTCGGCCTAGTGCCCGCGACAGGAAACGGCGCAAAACGCAACGTGGTTTTGCAGTGAAAAATGACCCTTTTTTTGGCAAAGTGACTAGCTGTAGATTTTGAACCCTAGCCCTGCCGGCACCTAGGGAAACCTAGCAAACCTATACATTTTTGAAAACTAGACACCCAGGGGAATCCAGGATGGGGTGACTTGACTGCCTCCCACCATGGTCTGTTACCCAGAATCCTTTGCAAACGTAAAAAATTGACAAAAAAAACACATTTTCCCCACATTTCTGTGATGGAAAGTTCTGGAATCTGCGTGGATCCACAAATTTCCACCCACCCCGCGTCCCCCAAAGTCCTACGAGAAAAATGGTACCTCACTGGTGCGGGTCGGCCTAGTGCCCGCGACAGGAAACGGCGCAAAACGCAACGTGGTTTTGCAGTGAAAAATGACCCTTTTTTTGGCAAAGTGACTAGCTGTAGATTTTGAACCCTAGCCCTGCTGGCACCTAGGGAAACCTAGCAAACCTATACATTTTTGAAAACTAGACACCCGGGGGAATCCAGGATGGGGTGACTTGACTGCCTCCCAACATGGTCTGTTACCCAGAATCCCTTGCAAACGTAAAAAATTGACAAAAAAAACAAATTTTCCCCACATTTCTGTGATGGAAAGTTCTGGAATGTGCGTGGATCCACAAATTTCCACCCACCCCGCGTTCCCCAAAGTCCTACGAGAAAAATGGTACCTCACTTGTGCGGGTCGGCCTAGTGCCCGCGACAGGAAACGGCGCAAAACGCAACGTGGTTTTGCAGTGAAAAATGACCCCTTTTTTTGGCAAAGTGACTAGCTGTAGATTTTGAACCCTAGCCCTGCCGGCACCTAGGGAAACCTAGCAAACCTATACATTTTTTAAAACTAGACACCCAGGGGAATCCAGGATGGGGTGACTTGACTGCCTCCCACCATGGTCTGTTACCCAGAATCCCTTGCAAACGTAAAAAATTGACAAAAAAAACACATTTTCCCCACATTTCTGTGATGGAAAGTTCTGGAATCTGCGTGGATCCACAAATTTCCACCCACCCCGCGTTCCCCAAAGTCCTACAAGAAAAATGGTACCTCACTTGTGCGGGTCGGCCTAGTGCCCGCGACAGGAAACGGCGCAAAACGCAACGTGGTTTTGCAGTGAAAAATGACCCTTTTTTTGGCAAAGTGACTAGCTGTAGATTTTGAACCCTAGCCCTGCCGGCACCTAGGGAAACCTAGCAAACCTATACATTTTTGAAAACTAGACACCCAGGGGAATCCAGGATGGGGTGACTTGACTGCCTCCCACCATGGTCTGTTACCCAGAATCCCCTGCAAACGTAAAAAAATGACAAAAAAACACATTTTCCCCACATTTCTGTGATGGAAAGTTCTAGAATCTGCGTGGATCCACAAATTTCCACCCACCCCGCGTTCCCCAAAGTCCTACGAGAAAAATGGTACCTCACTTGTGCGGGTCGGCCTAGTGCCCGCCCCAGGAAACGGCGCAAAATGCAACGTGGTTTTGCAGTGAAAAATGACCCTTTTTTTGGCAAAGTGACTAGCTGTAGATTTTGAACCCTAGCCCTGCCGGCACCTAGGGAAACCTAGCAAACCTATACATTTTTGAAAACTAGACACCCAGGGGAATCCAGGATGGGGTGACTTGACTGCCTCCCACCATGGTCTGTTACCCAGAATCCCTTGCAAACATAAAAAATTGACAAAAAAAACACATTTTCCCCACATTTCTGTGATGGAAAGTTCTAGAATCTGCGTGGATCCACAAATTTCCACCCACCCCGCGTTCCCCAAAGTCCTACGAGAAAAATGGTACCTCACTTGTGCGGGTCGGCCTAGTGCCCGTGACAGGAAACGGTGCAAAACGCAACGTGGTTTTGCAGTGAAAAATGACCCTTTTTTTGGCAAAGTGACTAGCTGTAGATTTTGAACCCTAGCCCTGCCGGCACCTAGGGAAACCTAGCAAACCTATACATTTTTGAAAACTAGACACTCAGGGGAATCCAGGATGGGGTGACTTGTCTGCCTCCCAACATGGTCTGTTACCCAGAATCCCTTGCAAACGTAAAAAATTGACAAAAAAAACACATTTTCCCCACATTTCTGTGATGGAAAGTTCTGGAATCTGCGTGGATCCACAAATTTCCACCCACCCCGCGTTCCCCAAAGTCCTACGAGAAAAATGGTACCTCACTTGTGCGGGTCGGCCTAGTGCCCGCGACAGGAAACGGCGCAAAACGCAACGTGGTTTTGTTGTGAAAAATGACCCTTTTTTTGGCAAAGTGACTAGCTGTAGATTTTGAACCCTAGCCCTGCCGGCACCTAGGGAAACCTAGCAAACCTATACATTTCTGAAAACTAGACACCCAGGGGAATCCAGGATGGGGTGACTTGACTGCCTCCCACCATGGTCTGTTACCCAGAATCCCTTGCAAACGTAAAAAATTGACAAAAAAAACACATTTTCCCCACATTTCTGTGATGGAAAGTTCTGGAATCTGCATGGATCCACAAATTTCCACCCACCCCGCGTTCCCCAAAGTCCTACGAGAAAAATGGTATCTCACTTGTGCGGGTCGGCCTAGTGCCCGCGACAGGAAACGGCGCAAAATGCAACGTGGTTTTGCAGTGAAAAATGACCCTTTTTTTGGCAAAGTGACTAGCTGTAGATTTTGAACCCTAGCCCTGCCGGCACCTAGGGAAACCTAGCAAACCTATACATTTTTGAAAACTAGATACCCAGGGGAATCCAGGATGGGGTGACTTGACTGCCTCCCACCATGGTCTGTTACCCAGAATCCCTTGCAAACGTAAAAAATTGACAAAAAAAACACATTTTCCCCACATTTCTGTGATGGAAAGTTCTGGAATCTGCGTGGATCCACAAATTTCCACCCACCCCGCGTTCCCCAAGTCCTACGAGAAAAATGGTACCTCACTTGTGCGGGTCGGCCTAGTGCCCGCGACAGGAAACGGCGCAAAACGCAACGTGGTTTTGCAGTGAAAAATGACCCCTTTTTTTGGCAAAGTGACTAGCTGTAGATTTTGAACCCTAGCCCTGCCGGCACCTAGGGAAACCTAGAAAACCTATACATTTTTGAAAACTAGACACCCAGGGGAATCCAGGATGGGGTGACTTGACTGCCTCCCACCATGGTCTGTTACCCAGAATCCCTTGCAAACGTAAACAATTGACAAAAAAAACACATTTTCCCCACATTTCTGTGATGGAAAGTTCTGGAATCTGCGTGGATCCACAAATTTCCACCCACCACGCGTTCCCCAAAGTCCTACAAGAAAAATGGTACCTCACTTGTGCGGGTCGGCCTAGTGCCCGCGACAGGAAACGGCGCAAAACGCAACGTGGTTTTGCAGTGAAAAATGACCCTTTTTTTGGCAAAGTGACTAGCTGTAGATTTTGAACCCTAGCCCTGCCGGCACCTAGGGAAACCTAGCAAACCTATACATTTTTGAAAACAAGACACCCAGGGGAATCCAGGATGGGGTGACTTGACTGCCTCCCACCATGGTCTGTTACCCAGAATCCCTTGCAAACTTAAAAAATTGACAAAAAAAACACATTTTCCCCACATTTCTGTGATGGAAAGTTCTAGAATCTGCGTGGATCCACAAATTTCCACCCACCCCGCGTTCCCCAAAGTCCTACGAGAAAAATGGTACCTCACTTGTGCGGGTCGGCCTAGTGCCCGTGACAGGAAACGGTGCAAAACGCAACGTGGTTTTGCAGTGAAAAATGACCCTTTTTTTGGCAAAGTGACTAGCTGTAGATTTTGAACCCTAGCCCTGCCGGCACCTAGGGAAACCTAGCAAACCTATACATTTTTGAAAACTAGACACTCAGGGGAATCCAGGATGGGGTGACTTGTCTGCCTCCCAACATGGTCTGTTACCCAGAATCCCTTGCAAACGTAAAAAATTGACAAAAAAAACACACTTTCCCCACATTTCTGTGATGGAAAGTTCTGGAATCTGCGTGGATCCACAAATTTCCACCCACCCCGCGTTCCCCAAAGTCCTACGAGAAAAATGGTACCTCACTTGTGCGGGTCGGCCTAGTGCCCGCGACAGGAAACGGCGCAAAACGCAACGTGGTTTTGTTGTGAAAAATGACCCTTTTTTTGGCAAAGTGACTAGCTGTAGATTTTGAACCCTAGCCCTGCCGGCACCTAGGGAAACCTAGCAAACCTATACATTTCTGAAAACTAGACACCCAGGGGAATCCAGGATGGGGTGACTTGACTGCCTCCCACCATGGTCTGTTACCCAGAATCCCTTGCAAACGTAAAAAATTGACAAAAAAAACACATTTTCCCCACATTTCTGTGATGGAAAGTTCTGGAATCTGCATGGATCCACAAATTTCCACCCACCCCGCGTTCCCCAAAGTCCTACGAGAAAAATGGTACCTCACTTGTGCGGGTCGGCCTAGTGCCCGCCACAGGAAACGGCGCAAAATGCAACGTGGTTTTGCAGTGAAAAATGACCCTTTTTTTGGCAAAGTGACTAGCTGTAGATTTTGAACCCTAGCCCTGCCGGCACCTAGGGAAACCTAGCAAACCTATACATTTTTAAAAACTAGATACCCAGGGGAATCCAGGATGGGGTGACTTGACTGCCTCCCACCATGGTCTGTTACCCAGAATCCCTTGCAAACGTAAAAAATTGACAAAAAAAACACATTTTCCCCACATTTCTGTGATGGAAAGTTCTGGAATCTGCGTGGATCCACAAATTTCCACCCACCCCGCGTTCCCCAAAGTCCTACGAGAAAAATGGTACCTCACTTGTGCGGGTCGGCCTAGTGCCCGCGACAGGAAACGGCGCAAAACGCAACGTGGTTTTGCAGTGAAAAATGACCCTTTTTTTGGCAAAGTGACTAGCTGTAGATTTTGAACCCTAGCCCTGCCGGCACCTAGGGAAACCTAGCAAACCTATACATTTTTGAAAACTAGACACCCAGGGGAATCCAGGATGGGGTGACTTGACTGCCTCCCACCATGGTCTGTTACCCAGAATCCTTTGCAAACGTAAAAAATTGACAAAAAAAACACATTTTCCCCACATTTCTGTGATGGAAAGTTCTGGAATCTGCGTGGATCCACAAATTTCCACCCACCCCGCGTCCCCCAAAGTCCTACGAGAAAAATGGTACCTCACTGGTGCGGGTCGGCCTAGTGCCCGCGACAGGAAACGGCGCAAAACGCAACGTGGTTTTGCAGTGAAAAATGACCCTTTTTTTGGCAAAGTGACTAGCTGTAGATTTTGAACCCTAGCCCTGCTGGCACCTAGGGAAACCTAGCAAACCTATACATTTTTGAAAACTAGACACCCGGGGGAATCCAGGATGGGGTGACTTGACTGCCTCCCAACATGGTCTGTTACCCAGAATCCCTTGCAAACGTAAAAAATTGACAAAAAAAACTAATTTTCCCCACATTTCTGTGATGGAAAGTTCTGGAATGTGCGTGGATCCACAAATTTCCACCCACCCCGCGTTCCCCAAAGTCCTACGAGAAAAATGGTACCTCACTTGTGCGGGTCGGCCTAGTGCCCGCGACAGGAAACGGCGCAAAACGCAACGTGGTTTTGCAGTGAAAAATGACCCCTTTTTTTGGCAAAGTGACTAGCTGTAGATTTTGAACCCTAGCCCTGCCGGCACCTAGGGAAACCTAGCAAACCTATACATTTTTTAAAACTAGACACCCAGGGGAATCCAGGATGGGGTGACTTGACTGCCTCCCACCATGGTCTGTTACCCAGAATCCCTTGCAAACGTAAAAAATTGACAAAAAAAACACATTTTCCCCACATTTCTGTGATGGAAAGTTCTGGAATCTGCGTGGATCCACAAATTTCCACCCACCCCGCGTTCCCCAAAGTCCTACAAGAAAAATGGTACCTCACTTGTGCGGGTCGGCCTAGTGCCCGCGACAGGAAACGGCGCAAAACGCAACGTGGTTTTGCAGTGAAAAATGACCCTTTTTTTGGCAAAGTGACTAGCTGTAGATTTTGAACCCTAGCCCTGCCGGCACCTAGGGAAACCTAGCAAACCTATACATTTTTGAAAACTAGACACCCAGGGGAATCCAGGATGGGGTGACTTGACTGCCTCCCACCATGGTCTGTTACCCAGAATCCCCTGCAAACGTAAAAAAATGACAAAAAAAACACATTTTCCCCACATTTCTGTGATGGAAAGTTCTAGAATCTGCGTGGATCCACAAATTTCCACCCACCCCGCGTTCCCCAAAGTCCTACGAGAAAAATGGTACCTCACTTGTGCGGGTCGGCCTAGTGCCCGCGACAGGAAACGGCGCAAAATGCAACGTGGTTTTGCAGTGAAAAATGACCCTTTTTTTGGCAAAGTGACTAGCTGTAGATTTTGAACCCTAGCCCTGCCGGCACCTAGGGAAACCTAGCAAACCTATACATTTTTGAAAACTAGACACCCAGGGGAATCCAGGATGGGGTGACTTGACTGCCTCCCACCATGGTCTGTTACCCAGAATCCCTTGCAAACATAAAAAATTGACAAAAAAAACACATTTTCCCCACATTTCTGTGATGGAAAGTTCTAGAATCTGCGTGGATCCACAAATTTCCACCCACCCCGCGTTCCCCAAAGTCCTACGAGAAAAATGGTACCTCACTTGTGCGGGTCGGCCTAGTGCCCGTGACAGGAAACGGTGCAAAACGCAACGTGGTTTTGCAGTGAAAAATGACCCTTTTTTTGGCAAAGTGACTAGCTGTAGATTTTGAACCCTAGCCCTGCTGGCACCTAGGGAAACCTAGCAAACCTATACATTTTTGAAAACTAGACACCCGGGGGAATCCAGGATGGGGTGACTTGACTGCCTCCCACCATGGTCTGTTACCCAGAATCCCTTGCAAACGTAAAAAATTGACAAAAAAAACACATTTTCCCCACATTTCTGTGATGGAAAGTTCTGGAATCTGCGTGGATCCACAAATTTCCACCCACCCCGCGTTCCCCAAGTCCTACGAGAAAAATGGTACCTCACTTGTGCGGGTCGGCCTAGTGCCCGCGACAGGAAACGGCGCAAAACGCAACGTGGTTTTGCAGTGAAAAATGACCCCTTTTTTTGGCAAAGTGACTAGCTGTAGATTTTGAACCCTAGCCCTGCCGGCACCTAGGGAAACCTAGCAAACCTATACATTTTTGAAAACTAGACACCCAGGGGAATCCAGGATGGGGTGACTTGACTGCCTCCCACCATGGTCTGTTACCCAGAATCCCTTGCAAACGTAAAAAATTGACAAAAAAAACACATTTTCCCCACATTTCTGTGATGGAAAGTTCTGGAATCTGCGTGGATCCACAAATTTCCACCCACCCCGCGTTCCCCAAAGTCCTACAAGAAAAATGGTACCTCACTTGTGCGGGTCGGCCTAGTGCCCGCGACAGGAAACGGCGCAAAACGCAACGTGGTTTTGCAGTGAAAAATGACCCTTTTTTTGGCAAAGTGACTAGCTGTAGATTTTGAACCCTAGCCCTGCCGGCACCTAGGGAAACCTAGCAAACCTATACATTTTTGAAAACAAGACACCCAGGGGAATCCAGGATGGGGTGACTTGACTGCCTCCCACCATGGTCTGTTACCCAGAATCCCTTGCAAACTTAAAAAATTGACAAAAAAAACACATTTTCCCCACATTTCTGTGATGGAAAGTTCTAGAATCTGCGTGGATCCACAAATTTCCACCCACCCCGCGTTCCCCAAAGTCCTACGAGAAAAATGGTACCTCACTTGTGCGGGTCGGCCTAGTGCCCGTGACAGGAAACGGTGCAAAACGCAACGTGGTTTTGCAGTGAAAAATGACCCTTTTTTTGGCAAAGTGACTAGCTGTAGATTTTGAACCCTAGCCCTGCCGGCACCTAGGGAAACCTAGCAAACCTATACATTTTTGAAAACTAGACACTCAGGGGAATCCAGGATGGGGTGACTTGTCTGCCTCCCAACATGGTCTGTTACCCAGAATCCCTTGCAAACGTAAAAAATTGACAAAAAAAACACACTTTCCCCACATTTCTGTGATGGAAAGTTCTGGAATCTGCGTGGATCCACAAATTTCCACCCACCCCGCGTTCCCCAAAGTCCTACGAGAAAAATGGTACCTCACTTGTGCGGGTCGGCCTAGTGCCCGCGACAGGAAACGGCGCAAAACGCAACGTGGTTTTGTTGTGAAAAATGACCCTTTTTTTGGCAAAGTGACTAGCTGTAGATTTTGAACCCTAGCCCTGCCGGCACCTAGGGAAACCTAGCAAACCTATACATTTCTGAAAACTAGACACCCAGGGGAATCCAGGATGGGGTGACTTGACTGCCTCCCACCATGGTCTGTTACCCAGAATCCCTTGCAAACGTAAAAAATTGACAAAAAAAACACATTTTCCCCACATTTCTGTGATGGAAAGTTCTGGAATCTGCATGGATCCACAAATTTCCACCCACCCCGCGTTCCCCAAAGTCCTACGAGAAAAATGGTACCTCACTTGTGCGGGTCGGCCTAGTGCCCGCCACAGGAAACGGCGCAAAATGCAACGTGGTTTTGCAGTGAAAAATGACCCTTTTTTTGGCAAAGTGACTAGCTGTAGATTTTGAACCCTAGCCCTGCCGGCACCTAGGGAAACCTAGCAAACCTATACATTTTTAAAAACTAGATACCCAGGGGAATCCAGGATGGGGTGACTTGACTGCCTCCCACCATGGTCTGTTACCCAGAATCCCTTGCAAACGTAAAAAATTGACAAAAAAAACACATTTTCCCCACATTTCTGTGATGGAAAGTTCTGGAATCTGCGTGGATCCACAAATTTCCACCCACCCCGCGTTCCCCAAAGTCCTACGAGAAAAATGGTACCTCACTTGTGCGGGTCGGCCTAGTGCCCGCGACAGGAAACGGCGCAAAACGCAACGTGGTTTTGCAGTGAAAAATGACCCTTTTTTTGGCAAAGTGACTAGCTGTAGATTTTGAACCCTAGCCCTGCCGGCACCTAGGGAAACCTAGCAAACCTATACATTTTTGAAAACTAGACACCCAGGGGAATCCAGGATGGGGTGACTTGACTGCCTCCCACCATGGTCTGTTACCCAGAATCCTTTGCAAACGTAAAAAATTGACAAAAAAAACACATTTTCCCCACATTTCTGTGATGGAAAGTTCTGGAATCTGCGTGGATCCACAAATTTCCACCCACCCCGCGTCCCCCAAAGTCCTACGAGAAAAATGGTACCTCACTGGTGCGGGTCGGCCTAGTGCCCGCGACAGGAAACGGCGCAAAACGCAACGTGGTTTTGCAGTGAAAAATGACCCTTTTTTTGGCAAAGTGACTAGCTGTAGATTTTGAACCCTAGCCCTGCTGGCACCTAGGGAAACCTAGCAAACCTATACATTTTTGAAAACTAGACACCCGGGGGAATCCAGGATGGGGTGACTTGACTGCCTCCCAACATGGTCTGTTACCCAGAATCCCTTGCAAACGTAAAAAATTGACAAAAAAAACAAATTTTCCCCACATTTCTGTGATGGAAAGTTCTGGAATGTGCGTGGATCCACAAATTTCCACCCACCCCGCGTTCCCCAAAGTCCTACGAGAAAAATGGTACCTCACTTGTGCGGGTCGGCCTAGTGCCCGCGACAGGAAACGGCGCAAAACGCAACGTGGTTTTGCAGTGAAAAATGACCCCTTTTTTTGGCAAAGTGACTAGCTGTAGATTTTGAACCCTAGCCCTGCCGGCACCTAGGGAAACCTAGCAAACCTATACATTTTTTAAAACTAGACACCCAGGGGAATCCAGGATGGGGTGACTTGACTGCCTCCCACCATGGTCTGTTACCCAGAATCCCTTGCAAACGTAAAAAATTGACAAAAAAAACACATTTTCCCCACATTTCTGTGATGGAAAGTTCTGGAATCTGCGTGGATCCACAAATTTCCACCCACCCCGCGTTCCCCAAAGTCCTACAAGAAAAATGGTACCTCACTTGTGCGGGTCGGCCTAGTGCCCGCGACAGGAAACGGCGCAAAACGCAACGTGGTTTTGCAGTGAAAAATGACCCTTTTTTTGGCAAAGTGACTAGCTGTAGATTTTGAACCCTAGCCCTGCCGGCACCTAGGGAAACCTAGCAAACCTATACATTTTTGAAAACTAGACACCCAGGGGAATCCAGGATGGGGTGATTTGACTGCCTCCCACCATGGTCTGTTACCCAGAATCCCCTGCAAACGTAAAAAAATGACAAAAAAAACACATTTTCCCCACATTTCTGTGATGGAAAGTTCTAGAATCTGCGTGGATCCACAAATTTCCACCCACCCCGCGTTCCCCAAAGTCCTACGAGAAAAATGGTACCTCACTTGTGCGGGTCGGCCTAGTGCCCGCGACAGGAAACGGCGCAAAATGCAACGTGGTTTTGCAGTGAAAAATGACCCTTTTTTTGGCAAAGTGACTAGCTGTAGATTTTGAACCCTAGCCCTGCCGGCACCTAGGGAAACCTAGCAAACCTATACATTTTTGAAAACTAGACACCCAGGGGAATCCAGGATGGGGTGACTTGACTGCCTCCCACCATGGTCTGTTACCCAGAATCCCTTGCAAACATAAAAAATTGACAAAAAAAACACATTTTCCCCACATTTCTGTGATGGAAAGTTCTAGAATCTGCGTGGATCCACAAATTTCCACCCACCCCGCGTTCCCCAAAGTCCTACGAAAAAAATGGTACCTCACTTGTGCGGGTCGGCCTAGTGCCCGTGACAGGAAACGGTGCAAAACGCAACGTGGTTTTGCAGTGAAAAATGACCCTTTTTTTGGCAAAGTGACTAGCTGTAGATTTTGAACCCTAGCCCTGCTGGCACCTAGGGAAACCTAGCAAACCTATACATTTTTGAAAACTAGACACCCGGGGGAATCCAGGATGGGGTGACTTGACTGCCTCCCAACATGGTCTGTTACCCAGAATCCCTTGCAAACGTAAAAAATTGACAAAAAAAACAAATTTTCCCCACATTTCTGTGATGGAAAGTTCTGGAATGTGCGTGGATCCACAAATTTCCACCCACCCCGCGTTCCCCAAAGTCCTACGAGAAAAATGGTACCTCACTTGTGCGGGTCGGCCTAGTGCCCGCGACAGGAAACGGCGCAAAACGCAACGTGGTTTTGCAGTGAAAAATGACCCCTTTTTTTGGCAAAGTGACTAGCTGTAGATTTTGAACCCTAGCCCTGCCGGCACCTAGGGAAACCTAGCAAACCTATACATTTTTTAAAACTAGACACCCAGGGGAATCCAGGATGGGGTGACTTGACTGCCTCCCACCATGGTCTGTTACCCAGAATCCCTTGCAAACGTAAAAAATTGACAAAAAAAACACATTTTCCCCACATTTCTGTGATGGAAAGTTCTGGAATCTGCGTGGATCCACAAATTTCCACCCACCCCGCGTTCCCCAAAGTCCTACAAGAAAAATGGTACCTCACTTGTGCGGGTCGGCCTAGTGCCCGCGACAGGAAACGGCGCAAAACGCAACGTGGTTTTGCAGTGAAAAATGACCCTTTTTTTGGCAAAGTGACTAGCTGTAGATTTTGAACCCTAGCCCTGCCGGCACCTAGGGAAACCTAGCAAACCTATACATTTTTGAAAACTAGACACCCAGGGGAATCCAGGATGGGGTGACTTGACTGCCTCCCACCATGGTCTGTTACCCAGAATCCCCTGCAAACGTAAAAAAATGACAAAAAAAACACATTTTCCCCACATTTCTGTGATGGAAAGTTCTAGAATCTGCGTGGATCCACAAATTTCCACCCACCCCGCGTTCCCCAAAGTCCTACGAGAAAAATGGTACCTCACTTGTGCGGGTCGGCCTAGTGCCCGCGACAGGAAACGGCGCAAAATGCAACGTGGTTTTGCAGTGAAAAATGACCCTTTTTTTGGCAAAGTGACTAGCTGTAGATTTTGAACCCTAGCCCTGCCGGCACCTAGGGAAACCTAGCAAACCTATACATTTTTGAAAACTAGACACCCAGGGGAATCCAGGATGGGGTGACTTGACTGCCTCCCACCATGGTCTGTTACCCAGAATCCCTTGCAAACATAAAAAATTGACAAAAAAAACACATTTTCCCCACATTTCTGTGATGGAAAGTTCTAGAATCTGCGTGGATCCACAAATTTCCACCCACCCCGCGTTCCCCAAAGTCCTACGAGAAAAATGGTACCTCACTTGTGCGGGTCGGCCTAGTGCCCGTGACAGGAAACGGTGCAAAACGCAACGTGGTTTTGCAGTGAAAAATGACCCTTTTTTTGGCAAAGTGACTAGCTGTAGATTTTGAACCCTAGCCCTGCCGGCACCTAGGGAAACCTAGCAAACCTATACATTTTTGAAAACTAGACACTCAGGGGAATCCAGGATGGGGTGACTTGTCTGCCTCCCAACATGGTCTGTTACCCAGAATCCCTTGCAAACGTAAAAAATTGACAAAAAAAACACATTTTCCCCACATTTCTGTGATGGAAAGTTCTGGAATCTGCGTGGATCCACAAATTTCCACCCACCCCGCGTTCCCCAAAGTCCTACGAGAAAAATGGTACCTCACTTGTGCGGGTCGGCCTAGTGCCCGCGACAGGAAACGGCGCAAAACGCAACGTGGTTTTGTTGTGAAAAATGACCCTTTTTTTGGCAAAGTGACTAGCTGTAGATTTTGAACCCTAGCCCTGCCGGCACCTAGGGAAACCTAGCAAACCTATACATTTCTGAAAACTAGACACCCAGGGGAATCCAGGATGGGGTGACTTGACTGCCTCCCACCATGGTCTGTTACCCAGAATCCCTTGCAAACGTAAAAAATTGACAAAAAAAACACATTTTCCCCACATTTCTGTGATGGAAAGTTCTGGAATCTGCATGGATCCACAAATTTGCACCCACCCCGCGTTCCCCAAAGTCCTACGAGAAAAATGGTACCTCACTTGTGCGGGTCGGCCTAGTGCCCGCGACAGGAAACGGCGCAAAATGCAACGTGGTTTTGCAGTGAAAAATGACCCTTTTTTTGGCAAAGTGACTAGCTGTAGATTTTGAACCCTAGCCCTGCCGGCACCTAGGGAAACCTAGCAAACCTATACATTTTTGAAAACTAGATACCCAGGGGAATCCAGGATGGGGTGACTTGACTGCCTCCCACCATGGTCTGTTACCCAGAATCCCTTGCAAACGTAAAAAATTGACAAAAAAAACACATTTTCCCCACATTTCTGTGATGGAAAGTTCTGGAATCTGCGTGGATCCACAAATTTCCACCCACCCCGCGTTCCCCAAGTCCTACGAGAAAAATGGTACCTCACTTGTGCGGGTCGGCCTAGTGCCCGCGACAGGAAACGGCGCAAAACGCAACGTGGTTTTGCAGTGAAAAATGACCCCTTTTTTTGGCAAAGTGACTAGCTGTAGATTTTGAACCCTAGCCCTGCCGGCACCTAGGGAAACCTAGCAAACCTATACATTTTTGAAAACTAGACACCCAGGGGAATCCAGGATGGGGTGACTTGACTGCCTCCCACCATGGTCTGTTACCCAGAATCCCTTGCAAACGTAAAAAATTGACAAAAAACACACATTTTCCCCACATTTCTGTGATGGAAAGTTCTGGAATCTGCGTGGATCCACAAATTTCCACCCACCCCGCGTTCCCCAAAGTCCTACAAGAAAAATGGTACCTCACTTGTGCGGGTCGGCCTAGTGCCCGCGACAGGAAACGGCGCAAAACGCAACGTGGTTTTGCAGTGAAAAATGACCCTTTTTTTGGCAAAGTGACTAGCTGTAGATTTTGAACCCTAGCCCTGCCGGCACCTAGGGAAACCTAGCAAACCTATACATTTTTGAAAACAAGACACCCAGGGGAATCCAGGATGGGGTGACTTGACTGCCTCCCACCATGGTCTGTTACCCAGAATCCCTTGCAAACTTAAAAAATTGACAAAAAAAACACATTTTCCCCACATTTCTGTGATGGAAAGTTCTAGAATCTGCGTGGATCCACAAATTTCCACCCACCCCGCGTTCCCCAAAGTCCTACGAGAAAAATGGTACCTCACTTGTGCGGGTCGGCCTAGTGCCCGTGACAGGAAACGGTGCAAAACGCAACGTGGTTTTGCAGTGAAAAATGACCCTTTTTTTGGCAAAGTGACTAGCTGTAGATTTTGAACCCTAGCCCTGCCGGCACCTAGGGAAACCTAGCAAACCTATACATTTTTGAAAACTAGACACTCAGGGGAATCCAGGATGGGGTGACTTGTCTGCCTCCCAACATGGTCTGTTACCCAGAATCCCTTGCAAACGTAAAAAATTGACAAAAAAAACACACTTTCCCCACATTTCTGTGATGGAAAGTTCTGGAATCTGCGTGGATCCACAAATTTCCACCCACCCCGCGTTCCCCAAAGTCCTACGAGAAAAATGGTACCTCACTTGTGCGGGTCGGCCTAGTGCCCGCGACAGGAAACGGCGCAAAACGCAACGTGGTTTTGTTGTGAAAAATGACCCTTTTTTTGGCAAAGTGACTAGCTGTAGATTTTGAACCCTAGCCCTGCCGGCACCTAGGGAAACCTAGCAAACCTATACATTTCTGAAAACTAGACACCCAGGGGAATCCAGGATGGGGTGACTTGACTGCCTCCCACCATGGTCTGTTACCCAGAATCCCTTGCAAACGTAAAAAATTGACAAAAAAAACACATTTTCCCCACATTTCTGTGATGGAAAGTTCTGGAATCTGCATGGATCCACAAATTTCCACCCACCCCGCGTTCCCCAAAGTCCTACGAGAAAAATGGTACCTCACTTGTGCGGGTCGGCCTAGTGCCCGCCACAGGAAACGGCGCAAAATGCAACGTGGTTTTGCAGTGAAAAATGACCCTTTTTTTGGCAAAGTGACTAGCTGTAGATTTTGAACCCTAGCCCTGCCGGCACCTAGGGAAACCTAGCAAACCTATACATTTTTAAAAACTAGATACCCAGGGGAATCCAGGATGGGGTGACTTGACTGCCTCCCACCATGGTCTGTTACCCAGAATCCCTTGCAAACGTAAAAAATTGACAAAAAAAACACATTTTCCCCACATTTCTGTGATGGAAAGTTCTGGAATCTGCGTGGATCCACAAATTTCCACCCACCCCGCGTTCCCCAAAGTCCTACGAGAAAAATGGTACCTCACTTGTGCGGGTCGGCCTAGTGCCCGCGACAGGAAACGGCGCAAAACGCAACGTGGTTTTGCAGTGAAAAATGACCCCTTTTTTTGGCAAAGTGACTAGCTGTAGATTTTGAACCCTAGCCCTGCCGGCACCTAGGGAAACCTAGCAAACCTATACATTTTTTAAAACTAGACACCCAGGGGAATCCAGGATGGGGTGACTTGACTGCCTCCCACCATGGTCTGTTACCCAGAATCCCTTGCAAACGTAAAAAATTGACAAAAAAAACACATTTTCCCCACATTTCTGTGATGGAAAGTTCTGGAATCTGCGTGGATCCACAAATTTCCACCCACCCCGCGTTCCCCAAAGTCCTACAAGAAAAATGGTACCTCACTTGTGCGGGTCGGCCTAGTGCCCGCGACAGGAAACGGCGCAAAATGCAACGTGGTTTTGCAGTGAAAAATGACCCTTTTTTTGGCAAAGTGACTAGCTGTAGATTTTGAACCCTAGCCCTGCCGGCACCTAGGGAAACCTAGCAAACCTATACATTTTTGAAAACTAGACACCCAGGGGAATCCAGGATGGGGTGACTTGACTGCCTCCCACCATGGTCTGTTACCCAGAATCCCTTGCAAACATAAAAAATTGACAAAAAAAACACATTTTCCCCACATTTCTGTGATGGAAAGTTCTAGAATCTGCGTGGATCCACAAATTTCCACCCACCCCGCGTTCCCCAAAGTCCTACGAAAAAAATGGTACCTCACTTGTGCGGGTCGGCCTAGTGCCCGTGACAGGAAACGGTGCAAAACGCAACGTGGTTTTGCAGTGAAAAATGACCCTTTTTTTGGCAAAGTGACTAGCTGTAGATTTTGAACCCTAGCCCTGCTGGCACCTAGGGAAACCTAGCAAACCTATACATTTTTGAAAACTAGACACCCGGGGGAATCCAGGATGGGGTGACTTGACTGCCTCCCAACATGGTCTGTTACCCAGAATCCCTTGCAAACGTAAAAAATTGACAAAAAAAACAAATTTTCCCCACATTTCTGTGATGGAAAGTTCTGGAATGTGCGTGGATCCACAAATTTCCACCCACCCCGCGTTCCCCAAAGTCCTACGAGAAAAATGGTACCTCACTTGTGCGGGTCGGCCTAGTGCCCGCGACAGGAAACGGCGCAAAACGCAACGTGGTTTTGCAGTGAAAAATGACCCCTTTTTTTGGCAAAGTGACTAGCTGTAGATTTTGAACCCTAGCCCTGCCGGCACCTAGGGAAACCTAGCAAACCTATACATTTTTTAAAACTAGACACCCAGGGGAATCCAGGATGGGGTGACTTGACTGCCTCCCACCATGGTCTGTTACCCAGAATCCCTTGCAAACGTAAAAAATTGACAAAAAAAACACATTTTCCCCACATTTCTGTGATGGAAAGTTCTGGAATCTGCGTGGATCCACAAATTTCCACCCACCCCGCGTTCCCCAAAGTCCTACAAGAAAAATGGTACCTCACTTGTGCGGGTCGGCCTAGTGCCCGCGACAGGAAACGGCGCAAAACGCAACGTGGTTTTGCAGTGAAAAATGACCCTTTTTTTGGCAAAGTGACTAGCTGTAGATTTTGAACCCTAGCCCTGCCGGCACCTAGGGAAACCTAGCAAACCTATACATTTTTGAAAACTAGACACCCAGGGGAATCCAGGATGGGGTGACTTGACTGCCTCCCACCATGGTCTGTTACCCAGAATCCCCTGCAAACGTAAAAAAATGACAAAAAAAACACATTTTCCCCACATTTCTGTGATGGAAAGTTCTAGAATCTGCGTGGATCCACAAATTTCCACCCACCCCGCGTTCCCCAAAGTCCTACGAGAAAAATGGTACCTCACTTGTGCGGGTCGGCCTAGTGCCCGCGACAGGAAACGGCGCAAAATGCAACGTGGTTTTGCAGTGAAAAATGACCCTTTTTTTGGCAAAGTGACTAGCTGTAGATTTTGAACCCTAGCCCTGCCGGCACCTAGGGAAACCTAGCAAACCTATACATTTTTGAAAACTAGACACCCAGGGGAATCCAGGATGGGGTGACTTGACTGCCTCCCACCATGGTCTGTTACCCAGAATCCCTTGCAAACATAAAAAATTGACAAAAAAAACACATTTTCCCCACATTTCTGTGATGGAAAGTTCTAGAATCTGCGTGGATCCACAAATTTCCACCCACCCCGCGTTCCCCAAAGTCCTACGAGAAAAATGGTACCTCACTTGTGCGGGTCGGCCTAGTGCCCGTGACAGGAAACGGTGCAAAACGCAACGTGGTTTTGCAGTGAAAAATGACCCTTTTTTTGGCAAAGTGACTAGCTGTAGATTTTGAACCCTAGCCCTGCCGGCACCTAGGGAAACCTAGCAAACCTATACATTTTTGAAAACTAGACACTCAGGGGAATCCAGGATGGGGTGACTTGTCTGCCTCCCAACATGGTCTGTTACCCAGAATCCCTTGCAAACGTAAAAAATTGACAAAAAAAACACATTTTCCCCACATTTCTGTGATGGAAAGTTCTGGAATCTGCGTGGATCCACAAATTTCCACCCACCCCGCGTTCCCCAAAGTCCTACGAGAAAAATGGTACCTCACTTGTGCGGGTCGGCCTAGTGCCCGCGACAGGAAACGGCGCAAAACGCAACGTGGTTTTGTTGTGAAAAATGACCCTTTTTTTGGCAAAGTGACTAGCTGTAGATTTTGAACCCTAGCCCTGCCGGCACCTAGGGAAACCTAGCAAACCTATACATTTCTGAAAACTAGACACCCAGGGGAATCCAGGATGGGGTGACTTGACTGCCTCCCACCATGGTCTGTTACCCAGAATCCCTTGCAAACGTAAAAAATTGACAAAAAAAACACATTTTCCCCACATTTCTGTGATGGAAAGTTCTGGAATCTGCATGGATCCACAAATTTGCACCCACCCCGCGTTCCCCAAAGTCCTACGAGAAAAATGGTACCTCACTTGTGCGGGTCGGCCTAGTGCCCGCGACAGGAAACGGCGCAAAATGCAACGTGGTTTTGCAGTGAAAAATGACCCTTTTTTTGGCAAAGTGACTAGCTGTAGATTTTGAACCCTAGCCCTGCCGGCACCTAGGGAAACCTAGCAAACCTATACATTTTTGAAAACTAGATACCCAGGGGAATCCAGGATGGGGTGACTTGACTGCCTCCCACCATGGTCTGTTACCCAGAATCCCTTGCAAACGTAAAAAATTGACAAAAAAAACACATTTTCCCCACATTTCTGTGATGGAAAGTTCTGGAATCTGCGTGGATCCACAAATTTCCACCCACCCCGCGTTCCCCAAGTCCTACGAGAAAAATGGTACCTCACTTGTGCGGGTCGGCCTAGTGCCCGCGACAGGAAACGGCGCAAAACGCAACGTGGTTTTGCAGTGAAAAATGACCCCTTTTTTTGGCAAAGTGACTAGCTGTAGATTTTGAACCCTAGCCCTGCCGGCACCTAGGGAAACCTAGCAAACCTATACATTTTTGAAAACTAGACACCCAGGGGAATCCAGGATGGGGTGACTTGACTGCCTCCCACCATGGTCTGTTACCCAGAATCCCTTGCAAACGTAAAAAATTGACAAAAAACACACATTTTCCCCACATTTCTGTGATGGAAAGTTCTGGAATCTGCGTGGATCCACAAATTTCCACCCACCCCGCGTTCCCCAAAGTCCTACAAGAAAAATGGTACCTCACTTGTGCGGGTCGGCCTAGTGCCCGCGACAGGAAACGGCGCAAAACGCAACGTGGTTTTGCAGTGAAAAATGACCCTTTTTTTGGCAAAGTGACTAGCTGTAGATTTTGAACCCTAGCCCTGCCGGCACCTAGGGAAACCTAGCAAACCTATACATTTTTGAAAACAAGACACCCAGGGGAATCCAGGATGGGGTGACTTGACTGCCTCCCACCATGGTCTGTTACCCAGAATCCCTTGCAAACTTAAAAAATTGACAAAAAAAACACATTTTCCCCACATTTCTGTGATGGAAAGTTCTAGAATCTGCGTGGATCCACAAATTTCCACCCACCCCGCGTTCCCCAAAGTCCTACGAGAAAAATGGTACCTCACTTGTGCGGGTCGGCCTAGTGCCCGTGACAGGAAACGGTGCAAAACGCAACGTGGTTTTGCAGTGAAAAATGACCCTTTTTTTGGCAAAGTGACTAGCTGTAGATTTTGAACCCTAGCCCTGCCGGCACCTAGGGAAACCTAGCAAACCTATACATTTTTGAAAACTAGACACTCAGGGGAATCCAGGATGGGGTGACTTGTCTGCCTCCCAACATGGTCTGTTACCCAGAATCCCTTGCAAACGTAAAAAATTGACAAAAAAAACACACTTTCCCCACATTTCTGTGATGGAAAGTTCTGGAATCTGCGTGGATCCACAAATTTCCACCCACCCCGCGTTCCCCAAAGTCCTACGAGAAAAATGGTACCTCACTTGTGCGGGTCGGCCTAGTGCCCGCGACAGGAAACGGCGCAAAACGCAACGTGGTTTTGTTGTGAAAAATGACCCTTTTTTTGGCAAAGTGACTAGCTGTAGATTTTGAACCCTAGCCCTGCCGGCACCTAGGGAAACCTAGCAAACCTATACATTTCTGAAAACTAGACACCCAGGGGAATCCAGGATGGGGTGACTTGACTGCCTCCCACCATGGTCTGTTACCCAGAATCCCTTGCAAACGTAAAAAATTGACAAAAAAAACACATTTTCCCCACATTTCTGTGATGGAAAGTTCTGGAATCTGCATGGATCCACAAATTTCCACCCACCCCGCGTTCCCCAAAGTCCTACGAGAAAAATGGTACCTCACTTGTGCGGGTCGGCCTAGTGCCCGCCACAGGAAACGGCGCAAAATGCAACGTGGTTTTGCAGTGAAAAATGACCCTTTTTTTGGCAAAGTGACTAGCTGTAGATTTTGAACCCTAGCCCTGCCGGCACCTAGGGAAACCTAGCAAACCTATACATTTTTAAAAACTAGATACCCAGGGGAATCCAGGATGGGGTGACTTGACTGCCTCCCACCATGGTCTGTTACCCAGAATCCCTTGCAAACGTAAAAAATTGACAAAAAAAACACATTTTCCCCACATTTCTGTGATGGAAAGTTCTGGAATCTGCGTGGATCCACAAATTTCCACCCACCCCGCGTTCCCCAAAGTCCTACGAGAAAAATGGTACCTCACTTGTGCGGGTCGGCCTAGTGCCCGCGACAGGAAACGGCGCAAAACGCAACGTGGTTTTGCAGTGAAAAATGACCCCTTTTTTTGGCAAAGTGACTAGCTGTAGATTTTGAACCCTAGCCCTGCCGGCACCTAGGGAAACCTAGCAAACCTATACATTTTTTAAAACTAGACACCCAGGGGAATCCAGGATGGGGTGACTTGACTGCCTCCCACCATGGTCTGTTACCCAGAATCCCTTGCAAACGTAAAAAATTGACAAAAAAAACACATTTTCCCCACATTTCTGTGATGGAAAGTTCTGGAATCTGCGTGGATCCACAAATTTCCACCCACCCCGCGTTCCCCAAAGTCCTACAAGAAAAATGGTACCTCACTTGTGCGGGTCGGCCTAGTGCCCGCGACAGGAAACGGCGCAAAACGCAACGTGGTTTTGCAGTGAAAAATGACCCTTTTTTTGGCAAAGTGACTAGCTGTAGATTTTGAACCCTAGCCCTGCCGGCACCTAGGGAAACCTAGCAAACCTATACATTTTTGAAAACTAGACACCCAGGGGAATCCAGGATGGGGTGACTTGACTGCCTCCCACCATGGTCTGTTACCCAGAATCCCCTGCAAACGTAAAAAAATGACAAAAAAAACACATTTTCCCCACATTTCTGTGATGGAAAGTTCTAGAATCTGCGTGGATCCACAAATTTCCACCCACCCCGCGTTCCCCAAAGTCCTACGAGAAAAATGGTACCTCATTTGTGCGGGTCGGCCTAGTGCCCGCGACAGGAAACGGCGCAAAATGCAACGTGGTTTTGCAGTGAAAAATGACCCTTTTTTTGGCAAAGTGACTAGCTGTAGATTTTGAACCCTAGCCCTGCCGGCACCTAGGGAAACCTAGCAAACCTATACATTTTTGAAAACTAGACACCCAGGGGAATCCAGGATGGGGTGACTTGACTGCCTCCCACCATGGTCTGTTACCCAGAATCCCTTGCAAACATAAAAAATTGACAAAAAAAACACATTTTCCCCACATTTCTGTGATGGAAAGTTCTAGAATCTGCGTGGATCCACAAATTTCCACCCACCCCGCGTTCCCCAAAGTCCTACGAGAAAAATGGTACCTCACTTGTGCGGGTCGGCCTAGTGCCCGTGACAGGAAACGGTGCAAAACGCAACGTGGTTTTGCAGTGAAAAATGACCCTTTTTTTGGCAAAGTGACTAGCTGTAGATTTTGAACCCTAGCCCTGCCGGCACCTAGGGAAACCTAGCAAACCTATACATTTTTGAAAACTAGACACTCAGGGGAATCCAGGATGGGGTGACTTGTCTGCCTCCCAACATGGTCTGTTACCCAGAATCCCTTGCAAACGTAAAAAATTGACAAAAAAAACACATTTTCCCCACATTTCTGTGATGGAAAGTTCTGGAATCTGCGTGGATCCACAAATTTCCACCCACCCCGCGTTCCCCAAAGTCCTACGAGAAAAATGGTACCTCACTTGTGCGGGTCGGCCTAGTGCCCGCGACAGGAAACGGCGCAAAACGCAACGTGGTTTTGTTGTGAAAAATGACCCTTTTTTTGGCAAAGTGACGAGCTGTAGATTTTGAACCCTAGCCCTGCCGGCACCTAGGGAAACCTAGCAAACCTATACATTTCTGAAAACTAGACACCCAGGGGAATCCAGGATGGGGTGACTTGACTGCCTCCCACCATGGTCTGTTACCCAGAATCCCTTGCAAACGTAAAAAATTAACAAAAAAAACACATTTTCCCCACATTTCTGTGATGGAAAGTTCTGGAATCTGCATGGATCCACAAATTTGCACCCACCCCGCGTTCCCCAAAGTCCTACGAGAAAAATGGTACCTCACTTGTGCGGGTCGGCCTAGTGCCCGCGACAGGAAACGGCGCAAAATGCAACGTGGTTTTGCAGTGAAAAATGACCCTTTTTTTGGCAAAGTGACTAGCTGTAGATTTTGAACCCTAGCCCTGCCGGCACCTAGGGAAACCTAGCAAACCTATACATTTTTGAAAACTAGATACCCAGGGGAATCCAGGATGGGGTGACTTGACTGCCTCCCACCATGGTCTGTTACCCAGAATCCCTTGCAAACGTAAAAAATTGACAAAAAAAACACATTTTCCCCACATTTCTGTGATGGAAAGTTCTGGAATCTGCGTGGATCCACAAATTTCCACCCACCCCGCGTTCCCCAAGTCCTACGAGAAAAATGGTACCTCACTTGTGCGGGTCGGCCTAGTGCCCGCGACAGGAAACGGCGCAAAACGCAACGTGGTTTTGCAGTGAAAAATGACCCCTTTTTTTGGCAAAGTGACTAGCTGTAGATTTTGAACCCTAGCCCTGCCGGCACCTAGGGAAACCTAGCAAACCTATACATTTTTGAAAACTAGACACCCAGGGGAATCCAGGATGGGGTGACTTGACTGCCTCCCACCATGGTCTGTTACCCAGAATCCCTTGCAAACGTAAAAAATTGACAAAAAAAACACATTTTCCCCACATTTCTGTGATGGAAAGTTCTGGAATCTGCGTGGATCCACAAATTTCCACCCACCCCGCGTTCCCCAAAGTCCTACAAGAAAAATGGTACCTCACTTGTGCGGGTCGGCCTAGTGCCCGCGACAGGAAACGGCGCAAAACGCAACGTGGTTTTGCAGTGAAAAATGACCCTTTTTTTGGCAAAGTGACTAGCTGTAGATTTTGAACCCTAGCCCTGCCGGCACCTAGGGAAACCTAGCAAACCTATACATTTTTGAAAACAAGACACCCAGGGGAATCCAGGATGGGGTGACTTGACTGCCTCCCACCATGGTCTGTTACCCAGAATTCCTTGCAAACTTAAAAAATTGACAAAAAAAACACATTTTCCCCACATTTCTGTGATGGAAAGTTCTAGAATCTGCGTGGATCCACAAATTTCCACCCACCCCGCGTTCCCCAAAGTCCTACGAGAAAAATGGTACCTCACTTGTGCGGGTCGGCCTAGTGCCCGTGACAGGAAACGGTGCAAAACGCAACGTGGTTTTGCAGTGAAAAATGACCCTTTTTTTGGCAAAGTGACTAGCTGTAGATTTTGAACCCTAGCCCTGCCGGCACCTAGGGAAACCTAGCAAACCTATACATTTTTGAAAACTAGACACTCAGGGGAATCCAGGATGGGGTGACTTGTCTGCCTCCCAACATGGTCTGTTACCCAGAATCCCTTGCAAACGTAAAAAATTGACAAAAAAAACACACTTTCCCCACATTTCTGTGATGGAAAGTTCTGGAATCTGCGTGGATCCACAAATTTCCACCCACCCCGCGTTCCCCAAAGTCCTACGAGAAAAATGGTACCTCACTTGTGCGGGTCGGCCTAGTGCCCGCGACAGGAAACGGCGCAAAACGCAACGTGGTTTTGTTGTGAAAAATGACCCTTTTTTTGGCAAAGTGACTAGCTGTAGATTTTGAACCCTAGCCCTGCCGGCACCTAGGGAAACCTAGCAAACCTATACATTTCTGAAAACTAGACACCCAGGGGAATCCAGGATGGGGTGACTTGACTGCCTCCCACCATGGTCTGTTACCCAGAATCCCTTGCAAACGTAAAAAATTGACAAAAAAAACACATTTTCCCCACATTTCTGTGATGGAAAGTTCTGGAATCTGCATGGATCCACAAATTTCCACCCACCCCGCGTTCCCCAAAGTCCTACGAGAAAAATGGTACCTCACTTGTGCGGGTCGGCCTAGTGCCCGCCACAGGAAACGGCGCAAAATGCAACGTGGTTTTGCAGTGAAAAATGACCCTTTTTTTGGCAAAGTGACTAGCTGTAGATTTTGAACCCTAGCCCTGCCGGCACCTAGGGAAACCTAGCAAACCTATACATTTTTAAAAACTAGATACCCAGGGGAATCCAGGATGGGGTGACTTGACTGCCTCCCACCATGGTCTGTTACCCAGAATCCCTTGCAAACGTAAAAAATTGACAAAAAAAACACATTTTCCCCACATTTCTGTGATGGAAAGTTCTGGAATCTGCGTGGATCCACAAATTTCCACCCACCCCGCGTTCCCCAAAGTCCTACGAGAAAAATGGTACCTCACTTGTGCGGGTCGGCCTAGTGCCCGCGACAGGAAACGGCGCAAAACGCAACGTGGTTTTGCAGTGAAAAATGACCCTTTTTTTGGCAAAGTGACTAGCTGTAGATTTTGAACCCTAGCCCTGCCGGCACCTAGGGAAACCTAGCAAACCTATACATTTTTGAAAACTAGACACCCAGGGGAATCCAGGATGGGGTGACTTGACTGCCTCCCACCATGGTCTGTTACCCAGAATCCTTTGCAAACGTAAAAAATTGACAAAAAAAACACATTTTCCCCACATTTCTGTGATGGAAAGTTCTGGAATCTGCGTGGATCCACAAATTTCCACCCACCCCGCGTCCCCCAAAGTCCTACGAGAAAAATGGTACCTCACTGGTGCGGGTCGGCCTAGTGCCCGCGACAGGAAACGGCGCAAAACGCAACGTGGTTTTGCAGTGAAAAATGACCCTTTTTTTGGCAAAGTGACTAGCTGTAGATTTTGAACCCTAGCCCTGCTGGCACCTAGGGAAACCTAGCAAACCTATACATTTTTGAAAACTAGACACCCGGGGGAATCCAGGATGGGGTGACTTGACTGCCTCCCAACATGGTCTGTTACCCAGAATCCCTTGCAAACGTAAAAAATTGACAAAAAAAACAAATTTTCCCCACATTTCTGTGATGGAAAGTTCTGGAATGTGCGTGGATCCACAAATTTCCACCCACCCCGCGTTCCCCAAAGTCCTACGAGAAAAATGGTACCTCACTTGTGCGGGTCGGCCTAGTGCCGGCGACAGGAAACGGCGCAAAACGCAACGTGGTTTTGCAGTGAAAAATGACCCCTTTTTTTGGCAAAGTGACTAGCTGTAGATTTTGAACCCTAGCCCTGCCGGCACCTAGGGAAACCTAGCAAACCTATACATTTTTTAAAACTAGACACCCAGGGGAATCCAGGATGGGGTGACTTGACTGCCTCCCACCATGGTCTGTTACCCAGAATCCCTTGCAAACGTAAAAAATTGACAAAAAAAACACATTTTCCCCACATTTCTGTGATGGAAAGTTCTGGAATCTGCGTGGATCCACAAATTTCCACCCACCCCGCGTTCCCCAAAGTCCTACAAGAAAAATGGTACCTCACTTGTGCGGGTCGGCCTAGTGCCCGCGACAGGAAACGGCGCAAAACGCAACGTGGTTTTGCAGTGAAAAATGACCCTTTTTTTGGCAAAGTGACTAGCTGTAGATTTTGAACCCTAGCCCTGCCGGCACCTAGGGAAACCTAGCAAACCTATACATTTTTGAAAACTAGACACCCAGGGGAATCCAGGATGGGGTGAATTGACTGCCTCCCACCATGGTCTGTTACCCAGAATCCCCTGCAAACGTAAAAAAATGACAAAAAAAACACATTTTCCCCACATTTCTGTGATGGAAAGTTCTAGAATCTGCGTGGATCCACAAATTTCCACCCACCCCGCGTTCCCCAAAGTCCTACGAGAAAAATGGTACCTCACTTGTGCGGGTCGGCCTAGTGCCCGCGACAGGAAACGGCGCAAAATGCAACGTGGTTTTGCAGTGAAAAATGACCCTTTTTTTGGCAAAGTGACTAGCTGTAGATTTTGAACCCTAGCCCTGCCGGCACCTAGGGAAACCTAGCAAACCTATACATTTTTGAAAACTAGACACCCAGGGGAATCCAGGATGGGGTGACTTGACTGCCTCCCACCATGGTCTGTTACCCAGAATCCCTTGCAAACATAAAAAATTGACAAAAAAAACACATTTTCCCCACATTTCTGTGATGGAAAGTTCTAGAATCTGCGTGGATCCACAAATTTCCACCCACCCCGCGTTCCCCAAAGTCCTACGAGAAAAATGGTACCTCACTTGTGCGGGTCGGCCTAGTGCCCGTGACAGGAAACGGTGCAAAACGCAACGTGGTTTTGCAGTGAAAAATGACCCTTTTTTTGGCAAAGTGACTAGCTGTAGATTTTGAACCCTAGCCCTGCCGGCACCTAGGGAAACCTAGCAAACCTATACATTTTTGAAAACTAGACACTCAGGGGAATCCAGGATGGGGTGACTTGTCTGCCTCCCAACATGGTCTGTTACCCAGAATCCCTTGCAAACGTAAAAAATTGACAAAAAAAACACATTTTCCCCACATTTCTGTGATGGAAAGTTCTGGAATCTGCGTGGATCCACAAATTTCCACCCACCCCGCGTTCCCCAAAGTCCTACGAGAAAAATGGTACCTCACTTGTGCGGGTCGGCCTAGTGCCCGCGACAGGAAACGGCGCAAAACGCAACGTGGTTTTGTTGTGAAAAATGACCCTTTTTTTGGCAAAGTGACTAGCTGTAGATTTTGAACCCTAGCCCTGCCGGCACCTAGGGAAACCTAGCAAACCTATACATTTCTGAAAACTAGACACCCAGGGGAATCCAGGATGGGGTGACTTGACTGCCTCCCACCATGGTCTGTTACCCAGAATCCCTTGCAAACTTAAAAAATTGACAAAAAAAACACATTTTCCCCACATTTCTGTGATGGAAAGTTCTAGAATCTGCGTGGATCCACAAATTTCCACCCACCCCGCGTTCCCCAAAGTCCTACGAGAAAAATGGTACCTCACTTGTGCGGGTCGGCCTAGTGCCCGCGACAGGAAACGGTGCAAAACGCAACGTGGTTTTGCAGTGAAAAATGACCCTTTTTTTGGCAAAGTGACTAGCTGTAGATTTTGAACCCTAGCCCTGCCGGCACCTAGGGAAACCTAGCAAACCTATACATTTTTGAAAACTAGACACTCAGGGGAATCCAGGATGGGGTGACTTGTCTGCCTCCCAACATGGTCTGTTACCCAGAATCCCTTGCAAACGTAAAAAATTGACAAAAAAAACACATTTTCCCCACATTTCTGTGATGGAAAGTTCTGGAATCTGCGTGGATCCACAAATTTCCACCCACCCCGCGTTCCCCAAAGTCCTACGAGAAAAATGGTACCTCACTTGTGCGGGTCGGCCTAGTGCCCGCGACAGGAAACGGCGCAAAACGCAACGTGGTTTTGTTGTGAAAAATGACCCTTTTTTTGGCAAAGTGACTAGCTGTAGATTTTGAACCCTAGCCCTGCCGGCACCTAGGGAAACCTAGCAAACCTATACATTTTTGAAAACTAGACACTCAGGGGAATCCAGGATGGGGTGACTTGACTGCCTCCCACCATGGTCTGTTACCCAGAATCCCTTGCAAACGTAAAAAATTAACAAAAAAAACACATTTTCCCCACATTTCTGTGATGGAAAGTTCTGGAATCTGCATGGATCCACAAATTTGCACCCACCCCGCGTTCCCCAAAGTCCTACGAGAAAAATGGTACCTCACTTGTGCGGGTCGGCCTAGTGCCCGCGACAGGAAACGGCGCAAAATGCAACGTGGTTTTGCAGTGAAAAATGACCCTTTTTTTGGCAAAGTGACTAGCTGTAGATTTTGAACCCTAGCCCTGCCGGCACCTAGGGAAACCTAGCAAACCTATACATTTTTGAAAACTAGATACCCAGGGGAATCCAGGATGGGGTGACTTGACTGCCTCCCACCATGGTCTGTTACCCAGAATCCCTTGCAAACGTAAAAAATTGACAAAAAAAACACATTTTCCCCACATTTCTGTGATGGAAAGTTCTGGAATCTGCGTGGATCCACAAATTTCCACCCACCCCGCGTTCCCCAAGTCCTACGAGAAAAATGGTACCTCACTTGTGCGGGTCGGCCTAGTGCCCGCGACAGGAAACGGCGCAAAACGCAACGTGGTTTTGCAGTGAAAAATGACCCCTTTTTTTGGCAAAGTGACTAGCTGTAGATTTTGAACCCTAGCCCTGCCGGCACCTAGGGAAACCTAGCAAACCTATACATTTTTGAAAACTAGACACCCAGGGGAATCCAGGATGGGGTGACTTGACTGCCTCCCACCATGGTCTGTTACCCAGAATCCCTTGCAAACGTAAAACATTGACAAAAAAAACACATTTTCCCCACATTTCTGTGATGGAAAGTTCTGGAATCTGCGTGGATCCACAAATTTCCACCCACCCCGCGTTCCCCAAAGTCCTACAAGAAAAATGGTACCTCACTTGTGCGGGTCGGCCTAGTGCCCGCGACAGGAAACGGCGCAAAACGCAACGTGGTTTTGCAGTGAAAAATGACCCTTTTTTTGGCAAAGTGACTAGCTGTAGATTTTGAACCCTAGCCCTGCCGGCACCTAGGGAAACCTAGCAAACCTATACATTTTTGAAAACAAGACACCCAGGGGAATCCAGGATGGGGTGACTTGACTGCCTCCCACCATGGTCTGTTACCCAGAATCCCTTGCAAACTTAAAAAATTGACAAAAAAAACACATTTTCCCCACATTTCTGTGATGGAAAGTTCTAGAATCTGCGTGGATCCACAAATTTCCACCCACCCCGCGTTCCCCAAAGTCCTACGAGAAAAATGGTACCTCACTTGTGCGGGTCGGCCTAGTGCCCGTGACAGGAAACGGTGCAAAACGCAACGTGGTTTTGCAGTGAAAAATGACCCTTTTTTTGGCAAAGTGACTAGCTGTAGATTTTGAACCCTAGCCCTGCCGGCACCTAGGGAAACCTAGCAAACCTATACATTTTTGAAAACTAGACACTCAGGGGAATCCAGGATGGGGTGACTTGTCTGCCTCCCAACATGGTCTGTTACCCAGAATCCCTTGCAAACGTAAAAAATTGACAAAAAAAACACACTTTCCCCACATTTCTGTGATGGAAAGTTCTGGAATCTGCGTGGATCCACAAATTTCCACCCACCCCGCGTTCCCCAAAGTCCTACGAGAAAAATGGTACCTCACTTGTGCGGGTCGGCCTAGTGCCCGCGACAGGAAACGGCGCAAAACGCAACGTGGTTTTGTTGTGAAAAATGACCCTTTTTTTGGCAAAGTGACTAGCTGTAGATTTTGAACCCTAGCCCTGCCGGCACCTAGGGAAACCTAGCAAACCTATACATTTCTGAAAACTAGACACCCAGGGGAATCCAGGATGGGGTGACTTGACTGCCTCCCACCATGGTCTGTTACCCAGAATCCCTTGCAAACGTAAAAAATTGACAAAAAAAACACATTTTCCCCACATTTCTGTGATGGAAAGTTCTGGAATCTGCATGGATCCACAAATTTCCACCCACCCCGCGTTCCCCAAAGTCCTACGAGAAAAATGGTACCTCACTTGTGCGGGTCGGCCTAGTGCCCGCCACAGGAAACGGCGCAAAATGCAACGTGGTTTTGCAGTGAAAAATGACCCTTTTTTTGGCAAAGTGACTAGCTGTAGATTTTGAACCCTAGCCCTGCCGGCACCTAGGGAAACCTAGCAAACCTATACATTTTTAAAAACTAGATACCCAGGGGAATCCAGGATGGGGTGACTTGACTGCCTCCCACCATGGTCTGTTACCCAGAATCCCTTGCAAACGTAAAAAATTGACAAAAAAAACACATTTTCCCCACATTTCTGTGATGGAAAGTTCTGGAATCTGCGTGGATCCACAAATTTCCACCCACCCCGCGTTCCCCAAAGTCCTACGAGAAAAATGGTACCTCACTTGTGCGGGTCGGCCTAGTGCCCGCGACAGGAAACGGCGCAAAACGCAACGTGGTTTTGCAGTGAAAAATGACCCTTTTTTTGGCAAAGTGACTAGCTGTAGATTTTGAACCCTAGCCCTGCCGGCACCTAGGGAAACCTAGCAAACCTATACATTTTTGAAAACTAGACACCCAGGGGAATCCAGGATGGGGTGACTTGACTGCCTCCCACCATGGTCTGTTACCCAGAATCCTTTGCAAACGTAAAAAATTGACAAAAAAAACACATTTTCCCCACATTTCTGTGATGGAAAGTTCTGGAATCTGCGTGGATCCACAAATTTCCACCCACCCCGCGTCCCCCAAAGTCCTACGAGAAAAATGGTACCTCACTGGTGCGGGTCGGCCTAGTGCCCGCGACAGGAAACGGCGCAAAACGCAACGTGGTTTTGCAGTGAAAAATGACCCTTTTTTTGGCAAAGTGACTAGCTGTAGATTTTGAACCCTAGCCCTGCTGGCACCTAGGGAAACCTAGCAAACCTATACATTTTTGAAAACTAGACACCCGGGGGAATCCAGGATGGGGTGACTTGACTGCCTCCCAACATGGTCTGTTACCCAGAATCCCTTGCAAACGTAAAAAATTGACAAAAAAAACAAATTTTCCCCACATTTCTGTGATGGAAAGTTCTGGAATGTGCGTGGATCCACAAATTTCCACCCACCCCGCGTTCCCCAAAGTCCTACGAGAAAAATGGTACCTCACTTGTGCGGGTCGGCCTAGTGCCCGCGACAGGAAACGGCGCAAAACGCAACGTGGTTTTGCAGTGAAAAATGACCCCTTTTTTTGGCAAAGTGACTAGCTGTAGATTTTGAACCCTAGCCCTGCCGGCACCTAGGGAAACCTAGCAAACCTATACATTTTTTAAAACTAGACACCCAGGGGAATCCAGGATGGGGTGACTTGACTGCCTCCCACCATGGTCTGTTACCCAGAATCCCTTGCAAACGTAAAAAATTGACAAAAAAAACACATTTTCCCCACATTTCTGTGATGGAAAGTTCTGGAATCTGCGTGGATCCACAAATTTCCACCCACCCCGCGTTCCCCAAAGTCCTACAAGAAAAATGGTACCTCACTTGTGCGGGTCGGCCTAGTGCCCGCGACAGGAAACGGCGCAAAACGCAACGTGGTTTTGCAGTGAAAAATGACCCTTTTTTTGGCAAAGTGACTAGCTGTAGATTTTGAACCCTAGCCCTGCCGGCACCTAGGGAAACCTAGCAAACCTATACATTTTTGAAAACTAGACACCCAGGGGAATCCAGGATGGGGTGACTTGACTGCCTCCCACCATGGTCTGTTACCCAGAATCCCCTGCAAACGTAAAAAAATGACAAAAAAAACACATTTTCCCCACATTTCTGTGATGGAAAGTTCTAGAATCTGCGTGGATCCACAAATTTCCACCCACCCCGCGTTCCCCAAAGTCCTACGAGAAAAATGGTACCTCACTTGTGCGGGTCGGCCTAGTGCCCGCGACAGGAAACGGCGCAAAATGCAACGTGGTTTTGCAGTGAAAAATGACCCTTTTTTTGGCAAAGTGACTAGCTGTAGATTTTGAACCCTAGCCCTGCCGGCACCTAGGGAAACCTAGCAAACCTATACATTTTTGAAAACTAGACACCCAGGGGAATCCAGGATGGGGTGACTTGACTGCCTCCCACCATGGTCTGTTACCCAGAATCCCTTGCAAACATAAAAAATTGACAAAAAAAACACATTTTCCCCACATTTCTGTGATGGAAAGTTCTAGAATCTGCGTGGATCCACAAATTTCCACCCACCCCGCGTTCCCCAAAGTCCTACGAGAAAAATGGTACCTCACTTGTGCGGGTCGGCCTAGTGCCCGTGACAGGAAACGGTGCAAAACGCAACGTGGTTTTGCAGTGAAAAATGACCCTTTTTTTGGCAAAGTGACTAGCTGTAGATTTTGAACCCTAGCCCTGCCGGCACCTAGGGAAACCTAGCAAACCTATACATTTTTGAAAACTAGACACTCAGGGGAATCCAGGATGGGGTGACTTGTCTGCCTCCCAACATGGTCTGTTACCCAGAATCCCTTGCAAACGTAAAAAATTGACAAAAAAAACACATTTTCCCCACATTTCTGTGATGGAAAGTTCTGGAATCTGCGTGGATCCACAAATTTCCACCCACCCCGCGTTCCCCAAAGTCCTACGAGAAAAATGGTACCTCACTTGTGCGGGTCGGCCTAGTGCCCGCGACAGGAAACGGCGCAAAACGCAACGTGGTTTTGTTGTGAAAAATGACCCTTTTTTTGGCAAAGTGACTAGCTGTAGATTTTGAACCCTAGCCCTGCCGGCACCTAGGGAAACCTAGCAAACCTATACATTTCTGAAAACTAGACACCCAGGGGAATCCAGGATGGGGTGACTTGACTGCCTCCCACCATGGTCTGTTACCCAGAATCCCTTGCAAACGTAAAAAATTGACAAAAAAAACACATTTTCCCCACATTTCTGTGATGGAAAGTTCTGGAATCTGCATGGATCCACAAATTTCCACCCACCCCGCGTTCCCCAAAGTCCTACGAGAAAAATGGTACCTCACTTGTGCGGGTCGGCCTAGTGCCCGCGACAGGAAACGGCGCAAAATGCAACGTGGTTTTGCAGTGAAAAATGACCCTTTTTTTGGCAAAGTGACTAGCTGTAGATTTTGAACCCTAGCCCTGCCGGCACCTAGGGAAACCTAGCAAACCTATACATTTTTGAAAACTAGATACCCAGGGGAATCCAGGATGGGGTGACTTGACTGCCTCCCACCATGGTCTGTTACCCAGAATCCCTTGCAAACGTAAAAAATTGACAAAAAAAACACATTTTCCCCACATTTCTGTGATGGAAAGTTCTGGAATCTGCGTGGATCCACAAATTTCCACCCACCCCGCGTTCCCCAAGTCCTACGAGAAAAATGGTACCTCACTTGTGCGGGTCGGCCTAGTGCCCGCGACAGGAAACGGCGCAAAACGCAACGTGGTTTTGCAGTGAAAAATGACCCCTTTTTTTGGCAAAGTGACTAGCTGTAGATTTTGAACCCTAGCCCTGCCGGCACCTAGGGAAACCTAGCAAACCTATACATTTGTGAAAACTAGACACCCAGGGGAATCCAGGATGGGGTGACTTGACTGCCTCCCACCATGGTCTGTTACCCAGAATCCCTTGCAAACGTAAAAAATTGACAAAAAAAACACATTTTCCCCACATTTCTGTGATGGAAAGTTCTGGAATCTGCGTGGATCCACAAATTTCCACCCACCCCGCGTTCCCCAAAGTCCTACAAGAAAAATGGTACCTCACTTGTGCGGGTCGGCCTAGTGCCCGCGACAGGAAACGGCGCAAAACGCAACGTGGTTTTGCAGTGAAAAATGACCCTTTTTTTGGCAAAGTGACTAGCTGTAGATTTTGAACCCTAGCCCTGCCGGCACCTAGGGAAACCTAGCAAACCTATACATTTTTGAAAACAAGACACCCAGGGGAATCCAGGATGGGGTGACTTGACTGCCTCCCACCATGGTCTGTTACCCAGAATCCCTTGCAAACTTAAAAAATTGACAAAAAAAACACATTTTCCCCACATTTCTGTGATGGAAAGTTCTAGAATCTGCGTGGATCCACAAATTTCCACCCACCCCGCGTTCCCCAAAGTCCTACGAGAAAAATGGTACCTCACTTGTGCGGGTCGGCCTAGTGCCCGTGACAGGAAACGGTGCAAAACGCAACGTGGTTTTGCAGTGAAAAATGACCCTTTTTTTGGCAAAGTGACTAGCTGTAGATTTTGAACCCTAGCCCTGCCGGCACCTAGGGAAACCTAGCAAACCTATACATTTTTGAAAACTAGACACTCAGGGGAATCCAGGATGGGGTGACTTGTCTGCCTCCCAACATGGTCTGTTACCCAGAATCCCTTGCAAACGTAAAAAATTGACAAAAAAAACACACTTTCCCCACATTTCTGTGATGGAAAGTTCTGGAATCTGCGTGGATCCACAAATTTCCACCCACCCCGCGTTCCCCAAAGTCCTACGAGAAAAATGGTACCTCACTTGTGCGGGTCGGCCTAGTGCCCGCGACAGGAAACGGCGCAAAACGCAACGTGGTTTTGTTGTGAAAAATGACCCTTTTTTTGGCAAAGTGACTAGCTGTAGATTTTGAACCCTAGCCCTGCCGGCACCTAGGGAAACCTAGCAAACCTATACATTTCTGAAAACTAGACACCCAGGGGAATCCAGGATGGGGTGACTTGACTGCCTCCCACCATGGTCTGTTACCCAGAATCCCTTGCAAACGTAAAAAATTGACAAAAAAAACACATTTTCCCCACATTTCTGTGATGGAAAGTTCTGGAATCTGCATGGATCCACAAATTTCCACCCACCCCGCGTTCCCCAAAGTCCTACGAGAAAAATGGTACCTCACTTGTGCGGGTCGGCCTAGTGCCCGCCACAGGAAACGGCGCAAAATGCAACGTGGTTTTGCAGTGAAAAATGACCCTTTTTTTGGCAAAGTGACTAGCTGTAGATTTTGAACCCTAGCCCTGCCGGCACCTAGGGAAACCTAGCAAACCTATACATTTTTAAAAACTAGATACCCAGGGGAATCCAGGATGGGGTGACTTGACTGCCTCCCACCATGGTCTGTTACCCAGAATCCCTTGCAAACGTAAAAAATTGACAAAAAAAACACATTTTCCCCACATTTCTGTGATGGAAAGTTCTGGAATCTGCGTGGATCCACAAATTTCCACCCACCCCGCGTTCCCCAAAGTCCTACGAGAAAAATGGTACCTCACTTGTGCGGGTCGGCCTAGTGCCCGCGACAGGAAACGGCGCAAAACGCAACGTGGTTTTGCAGTGAAAAATGACCCTTTTTTTGGCAAAGTGACTAGCTGTAGATTTTGAACCCTAGCCCTGCCGGCACCTAGGGAAACCTAGCAAACCTATACATTTTTGAAAACTAGACACCCAGGGGAATCCAGGATGGGGTGACTTGACTGCCTCCCACCATGGTCTGTTACCCAGAATCCTTTGCAAACGTAAAAAATTGACAAAAAAAACACATTTTCCCCACATTTCTGTGATGGAAAGTTCTGGAATCTGCGTGGATCCACAAATTTCCACCCACCCCGCGTCCCCCAAAGTCCTACGAGAAAAATGGTACCTCACTGGTGCGGGTCGGCCTAGTGCCCGCGACAGGAAACGGCGCAAAACGCAACGTGGTTTTGCAGTGAAAAATGACCCTTTTTTTGGCAAAGTGACTAGCTGTAGATTTTGAACCCTAGCCCTGCTGGCACCTAGGGAAACCTAGCAAACCTATACATTTTTGAAAACTAGACACCCGGGGGAATCCAGGATGGGGTGACTTGACTGCCTCCCAACATGGTCTGTTACCCAGAATCCCTTGCAAACGTAAAAAATTGACAAAAAAAACAAATTTTCCCCACATTTCTGTGATGGAAAGTTCTGGAATGTGCGTGGATCCACAAATTTCCACCCACCCCGCGTTCCCCAAAGTCCTACGAGAAAAATGGTACCTCACTTGTGCGGGTCGGCCTAGTGCCCGCGACAGGAAACGGCGCAAAACGCAACGTGGTTTTGCAGTGAAAAATGACCCCTTTTTTTGGCAAAGTGACTAGCTGTAGATTTTGAACCCTAGCCCTGCCGGCACCTAGGGAAACCTAGCAAACCTATACATTTTTTAAAACTAGACACCCAGGGGAATCCAGGATGGGGTGACTTGACTGCCTCCCACCATGGTCTGTTACCCAGAATCCCTTGCAAACGTAAAAAATTGACAAAAAAAACACATTTTCCCCACATTTCTGTGATGGAAAGTTCTGGAATCTGCGTGGATCCACAAATTTCCACCCACCCCGCGTTCCCCAAAGTCCTACAAGAAAAATGGTACCTCACTTGTGCGGGTCGGCCTAGTGCCCGCGACAGGAAACGGCGCAAAACGCAACGTGGTTTTGCAGTGAAAAATGACCCTTTTTTTGGCAAAGTGACTAGCTGTAGATTTTGAACCCTAGCCCTGCCGGCACCTAGGGAAACCTAGCAAACCTATACATTTTTGAAAACTAGACACCCAGGGGAATCCAGGATGGGGTGACTTGACTGCCTCCCACCATGGTCTGTTACCCAGAATCCCCTGCAAACGTAAAAAAATGACAAAAAAAACACATTTTCCCCACATTTCTGTGATGGAAAGTTCTAGAATCTGCGTGGATCCACAAATTTCCACCCACCCCGCGTTCCCCAAAGTCCTACGAGAAAAATGGTACCTCACTTGTGCGGGTCGGCCTAGTGCCCGCGACAGGAAACGGCGCAAAATGCAACGTGGTTTTGCAGTGAAAAATGACCCTTTTTTTGGCAAAGTGACTAGCTGTAGATTTTGAACCCTAGCCCTGCCGGCACCTAGGGAAACCTAGCAAACCTATACATTTTTGAAAACTAGACACCCAGGGGAATCCAGGATGGGGTGACTTGACTGCCTCCCACCATGGTCTGTTACCCAGAATCCCTTGCAAACATAAAAAATTGACAAAAAAAACACATTTTCCCCACATTTCTGTGATGGAAAGTTCTAGAATCTGCGTGGATCCACAAATTTCCACCCACCCCGCGTTCCCCAAAGTCCTACGAGAAAAATGGTACCTCACTTGTGCGGGTCGGCCTAGTGCCCGTGACAGGAAACGGTGCAAAACGCAACGTGGTTTTGCAGTGAAAAATGACCCTTTTTTTGGCAAAGTGACTAGCTGTAGATTTTGAACCCTAGCCCTGCCGGCACCTAGGGAAACCTAGCAAACCTATACATTTTTGAAAACTAGACACTCAGGGGAATCCAGGATGGGGTGACTTGTCTGCCTCCCAACATGGTCTGTTACCCAGAATCCCTTGCAAACGTAAAAAATTGACAAAAAAAACACATTTTCCCCACATTTCTGTGATGGAAAGTTCTGGAATCTGCGTGGATCCACAAATTTCCACCCACCCCGCGTTCCCCAAAGTCCTACGAGAAAAATGGTACCTCACTTGTGCGGGTCGGCCTAGTGCCCGCGACAGGAAACGGCGCAAAACGCAACGTGGTTTTGTTGTGAAAAATGACCCTTTTTTTGGCAAAGTGACTAGCTGTAGATTTTGAACCCTAGCCCTGCCGGCACCTAGGGAAACCTAGCAAACCTATACATTTCTGAAAACTAGACACCCAGGGGAATCCAGGATGGGGTGACTTGACTGCCTCCCACCATGGTCTGTTACCCAGAATCCCTTGCAAACGTAAAAAATTGACAAAAAAAACACATTTTCCCCACATTTCTGTGATGGAAAGTTCTGGAATCTGCATGGATCCACAAATTTCCACCCACCCCGCGTTCCCCAAAGTCCTACGAGAAAAATGGTACCTCACTTGTGCGGGTCGGCCTAGTGCCCGCGACAGGAAACGGCGCAAAATGCAACGTGGTTTTGCAGTGAAAAATGACCCTTTTTTTGGCAAAGTGACTAGCTGTAGATTTTGAACCCTAGCCCTGCCGGCACCTAGGGAAACCTAGCAAACCTATACATTTTTGAAAACTAGATACCCAGGGGAATCCAGGATGGGGTGACTTGACTGCCTCCCACCATGGTCTGTTACCCAGAATCCCTTGCAAACATAAAAAATTGACAAAAAAAACACATTTTCCCCACATTTCTGTGATGGAAAGTTCTGGAATCTGCGTGGATCCACAAATTTCCACCCACCCCGCGTTCCCCAAGTCCTACGAGAAAAATGGTACCTCACTTGTGCGGGTCGGCCTAGTGCCCGCGACAGGAAACGGCGCAAAATGCAACGTGGTTTTGCAGTGAAAAATGACCCTTTTTTTGGCAAAGTGACTAGCTGTAGATTTTGAACCCTAGCCCTGCCGGCACCTAGGGAAACCTAGCAAACCTATACATTTTTGAAAACTAGACACCCAGGGGAATCCAGGATGGGGTGACTTGACTGCCTCCCACCATGGTCTGTTACCCAGAATCCCTTGCAAACGTAAAAAATTGACAAAAAAAACACATTTTCCCCCCATTTCTGTGATGGAAAGTTCTGGAATCTGCGTGGATCCACAAATTTCCACCCACCCCGCGTCCCCCAAAGTCCTACAAGAAAAATGGTACCTCACTTGTGCGGGTCGGCCTAGTGCCCGCGACAGGAAACGGCGCAAAACGCAACGTGGTTTTGCAGTGAAAAATGACCCTTTTTTTGGCAAAGTGACTAGCTGTAGATTTTGAACCCTAGCCCTGCCGGCACCTAGGGAAACCTAGCAAACCTATACATTTTTGAAAACAAGACACCCAGGGGAATCCAGGATGGGGTGACTTGACTGCCTCCCACCATGGTCTGTTACCCAGAATCCCTTGCAAACTTAAAAAATTGACAAAAAAAACACATTTTCCCCACATTTCTGTGATGGAAAGTTCTAGAATCTGCGTGGATCCACAAATTTCCACCCACCCCGCGTTCCCCAAAGTCCTACGAGAAAAATGGTACCTCACTTGTGCGGGTCGGCCTAGTGCCCGTGACAGGAAACGGTGCAAAACGCAACGTGGTTTTGCAGTGAAAAATGACCCTTTTTTTGGCAAAGTGACTAGCTGTAGATTTTGAACCCTAGCCCTGCCGGCACCTAGGGAAACCTAGCAAACCTATACATTTTTGAAAACTAGACACTCAGGGGAATCCAGGATGGGGTGACTTGTCTGCCTCCCAACATGGTCTGTTACCCAGAATCCCTTGCAAACGTCAAAAATTGACAAAAAAAACACACTTTCCCCACATTTCTGTGATGGAAAGTTCTGGAATCTGCGTGGATCCACAAATTTCCACCCACCCCGCGTTCCCCAAAGTCCTACGAGAAAAATGGTACCTCACTTGTGCGGGTCGGCCTAGTGCCCGCGACAGGAAACGGCGCAAAACGCAACGTGGTTTTGTTGTGAAAAATGACCCTTTTTTTGGCAAAGTGACTAGCTGTAGATTTTGAACCCTAGCCCTGCCGGCACCTAGGGAAACCTAGCAAACCTATACATTTCTGAAAACTAGACACCCAGGGGAATCCAGGATGGGGTGACTTGACTGCCTCCCACCATGGTCTGTTACCCAGAATCCCTTGCAAACGTAAAAAATTGACAAAAAAAACACATTTTCCCCACATTTCTGTGATGGAAAGTTCTGGAATCTGCATGGATCCACAAATTTCCACCCACCCCGCGTTCCCCAAAGTCCTACGAGAAAAATGGTACCTCACTTGTGCGGGTCGGCCTAGTGCCCGCCACAGGAAACGGCGCAAAATGCAACGTGGTTTTGCAGTGAAAAATGACCCTTTTTTTGGCAAAGTGACTAGCTGTAGATTTTGAACCCTAGCCCTGCCGGCACCTAGGGAAACCTAGCAAACCTATACATTTTTAAAAACTAGATACCCAGGGGAATCCAGGATGGGGTGACTTGACTGCCTCCCACCAGGGTCTGTTACCCAGAATCCTTTGCAAACGTAAAAAATTGACAAAAAAAACACATTTTCCCCACATTTCTGTGATGGAAAGTTCTGGAATCTGCGTGGATCCACAAATTTCCACCCACCCCGCGTCCCCCAAAGTCCTACGAGAAAAATGGTACCTCACTGGTGCGGGTCGGCCTAGTGCCCGCGACAGGAAACGGCGCAAAACGCAACGTGGTTTTGCAGTGAAAAATGACCCTTTTTTTGGCAAAGTGACTAGCTGTAGATTTTGAACCCTAGCCCTGCTGGCACCTAGGGAAACCTAGCAAACCTATACATTTTTGAAAACTAGACACCCGGGGGAATCCAGGATGGGGTGACTTGACTGCCTCCCAACATGGTCTGTTACCCAGAATCCCTTGCAAACGTAAAAAATTGACAAAAAAAACAAATTTTCCCCACATTTCTGTGATGGAAAGTTCTGGAATGTGCGTGGATCCACAAATTTCCACCCACCCCGCGTTCCCCAAAGTCCTACGAGAAAAATGGTACCTCACTTGTGCGGGTCGGCCTAGTGCCCGCGACAGGAAACGGCGCAAAACGCAACGTGGTTTTGCAGTGAAAAATGACCCCTTTTTTTGGCAAAGTGACTAGCTGTAGATTTTGAACCCTAGCCCTGCCGGCACCTAGGGAAACCTAGCAAACCTATACATTTTTTAAAACTAGACACCCAGGGGAATCCAGGATGGGGTGACTTGACTGCCTCCCACCATGGTCTGTTACCCAGAATCCCTTGCAAACGTAAAAAATTGACAAAAAAAACACATTTTCCCCACATTTCTGTGATGGAAAGTTCTGGAATCTGCGTGGATCCACAAATTTCCACCCACCCCGCGTTCCCCAAAGTCCTACAAGAAAAATGGTACCTCACTTGTGCGGGTCGGCCTAGTGCCCGCGACAGGAAACGGCGCAAAACGCAACGTGGTTTTGCAGTGAAAAATGACCCTTTTTTTGGCAAAGTGACTAGCTGTAGATTTTGAACCCTAGCCCTGCCGGCACCTAGGGAAACCTAGCAAACCTATACATTTTTGAAAACTAGACACCCAGGGGAATCCAGGATGGGGTGACTTGACTGCCTCCCACCATGGTCTGTTACCCAGAATCCCCTGCAAACGTAAAAAAATGACAAAAAAAACACATTTTCCCCACATTTCTGTGATGGAAAGTTCTAGAATCTGCGTGGATCCACAAATTTCCACCCACCCCGCGTTCCCCAAAGTCCTACGAGAAAAATGGTACCTCACTTGTGCGGGTCGGCCTAGTGCCCGCGACAGGAAACGGCGCAAAATGCAACGTGGTTTTGCAGTGAAAAATGACCCTTTTTTTGGCAAAGTGACTAGCTGTAGATTTTGAACCCTAGCCCTGCCGGCACCTAGGGAAACCTAGCAAACCTATACATTTTTGAAAACTAGACACCCAGGGGAATCCAGGATGGGGTGACTTGACTGCCTCCCACCATGGTCTGTTACCCAGAATCCCTTGCAAACATAAAAAATTGACAAAAAAAACACATTTTCCCCACATTTCTGTGATGGAAAGTTCTAGAATCTGCGTGGATCCACAAATTTCCACCCACCCCGCGTTCCCCAAAGTCCTACGAGAAAAATGGTACCTCACTTGTGCGGGTCGGCCTAGTGCCCGTGACAGGAAACGGTGCAAAACGCAACGTGGTTTTGCAGTGAAAAATGACCCTTTTTTTGGCAAAGTGACTAGCTGTAGATTTTGAACCCTAGCCCTGCCGGCACCTAGGGAAACCTAGCAAACCTATACATTTTTGAAAACTAGACACTCAGGGGAATCCAGGATGGGGTGACTTGTCTGCCTCCCAACATGGTCTGTTACCCAGAATCCCTTGCAAACGTAAAAAATTGACAAAAAAAACACATTTTCCCCACATTTCTGTGATGGAAAGTTCTGGAATCTGCGTGGATCCACAAATTTCCACCCACCCCGCGTTCCCCAAAGTCCTACGAGAAAAATGGTACCTCACTTGTGCGGGTCGGCCTAGTGCCCGCGACAGGAAACGGCGCAAAACGCAACGTGGTTTTGTTGTGAAAAATGACCCTTTTTTTGGCAAAGTGACTAGCTGTAGATTTTGAACCCTAGCCCTGCCGGCACCTAGGGAAACCTAGCAAACCTATACATTTCTGAAAACTAGACACCCAGGGGAATCCAGGATGGGGTGACTTGACTGCCTCCCACCATGGTCTGTTACCCAGAATCCCTTGCAAACGTAAAAAATTGACAAAAAAAACACATTTTCCCCACATTTCTGTGATGGAAAGTTCTGGAATCTGCATGGATCCACAAATTTCCACCCACCCCGCGTTCCCCAAAGTCCTACGAGAAAAATGGTACCTCACTTGTGCGGGTCGGCCTAGTGCCCGCGACAGGAAACGGCGCAAAATGCAACGTGGTTTTGCAGTGAAAAATGACCCTTTTTTTGGCAAAGTGACTAGCTGTAGATTTTGAACCCTAGCCCTGCCGGCACCTAGGGAAACCTAGCAAACCTATACATTTTTGAAAACTAGATACCCAGGGGAATCCAGGATGGGGTGACTTGACTGCCTCCCACCATGGTCTGTTACCCAGAATCCCTTGCAAACGTAAAAAATTGACAAAAAAAACACATTTTCCCCACATTTCTGTGATGGAAAGTTCTGGAATCTGCGTGGATCCACAAATTTCCACCCACCCCGCGTTCCCCAAGTCCTACGAGAAAAATGGTACCTCACTTGTGCGGGTCGGCCTAGTGCCCGCGACAGGAAACGGCGCAAAACGCAACGTGGTTTTGCAGTGAAAAATGACCCCTTTTTTTGGCAAAGTGACTAGCTGTAGATTTTGAACCCTAGCCCTGCCGGCACCTAGGGAAACCTAGCAAACCTATACATTTTTGAAAACTAGACACCCAGGGGAATCCAGGATGGGGTGACTTGACTGCCTCCCACCATGGTCTGTTACCCAGAATCCCTTGCAAACGTAAAAAATTGACAAAAAAAACACATTTTCCCCACATTTCTGTGATGGAAAGTTCTGGAATCTGCGTGGATCCACAAATTTCCACCCACCCCGCGTTCCCCAAAGTC